>NC_135235.1:51830734-52144550 GCF_051348905.1 Ranitomeya variabilis | reverse complement strand
ATGTGCAAAATTTCAGCGCTGTAGCTGCTAAAATAAAGGGTTAAATTGTGGAAAAAATTGGCGTGGGCTCCCGCGCAATTTTCTCCGCCAGAATGGTAAAGCCAGTGACTGAGGGCAGATATTAATAGCCTAGAGAGGGTCCATGGTTATTGGCCCCCCCTGGCTAAAAACATCTGCCCCCAGCCACCCCAGAAAAGGCACATCTGGAAGATGCGCCTATTCTGGCACTTGGCCTCTCTCTTCCCACTCCCTGTAGCGGTGGGATATGGGGTAATGAAGGGTTAATGCCACCTTGCTATTGTAAGGTGACATTAAGCCAGATTAATAATGGAGAGGCGTCAATTATGTCACCTATCCATTATTAATCCAATTGTTTGAAAAGGTTAAAAAACACACACACATGATTTAAAAGTATTTTAATGAAATAAACACAGCGGTTGTTTTAATAATTTATTGCTCTCTCAATCCATTTGCAGGCCCTCGCTTGGCAAAATAATAAACGCACAAGATACATACCCTCAGCTGAACCGTCACGTCCCACGATGTAATCCATCTGAAGGGGTTAAAATAATTTACAAGCAGGAGCCCTGCTAATGCAGCGGTGTGCTCGTGCTTGTAATTCCCCGGCGAATGAATTAAATGTAGGTCATTGACCTACATTTCCTTCAGTCGCGGTGATGCGCCCCCTGGTGGATGTCCTCATATGACCTGGAGCGTGGGAAAAAGTTCCCAGGCTGCAGTTCATGAGAACATCCAGCAGGGGCGCATCACCGCGACTCAATGTAAGTAAGTACAGATCCAGCTTTCCTTTCAGCACCCGGGGGATTACAGGCACGAGTGAGTGGTTTATCGCAGCTCGTGCCTGTAATATTAGTTAACCCCTTCAGATGGATTACATCGTGGGACGTGATCGGACATCAGAAGGTATGTATCTTGTGCGTTTATTATTTTGCCAATCGAGGGACTGCAAATGGATTGAGAGAGCAATAAATTATTAAAACAACCGCTGTGTTTATTTCATTAAAATACTTTTAAATCATGTGTGTGTGTTTTTTAACCCTTTCAAACAATTGGATTAATAATGGATAGGTGTCATAATTGACGCCTCTCCATTATTAATCTGGCTTAATGTCACCTTACAATAGCAAGGTGGCATTAACCCTTCATTACCCCATATCCCACCGCTACACGGGAGTGGGAAGAGAGTGGCCAAGTGCCAGAATAGGCGCATCTTCCAGATGTGCCTTTTCTGGGGTGGCTGGGGGCAGATGTTTGTAGCCACGGGGGGGCCAATAACCATGGACCCTCTCCTGGCTATTAATATCTGCCCTCAGTCACTGGCTTTACCATTCTGGTGGAGAAAATTGCGCGGGAGCCCACGCCAATTTTTTCCGCCATTTAACCCTTTATTTGAGCAGCTACAGCGCTGAAATTTTGCACATACACACTACTAACATTAGTAGTGTGGAATATGCAAAAAAAAGGGGGATATGAGATGGTTTACTGTATGTAAACCATGTCTCATATCCTGTCGGGTTTGTGCAGGAGAAATGAAAAGCCGGCAATTGAATTACCGGCTTTTCACTAACACCGCTGCGTATTTCTCGCAAGTCACACTGCTGGTCCGTGTGGAATCCGTATTTTTCTCGCCCCCATAGACTTTCATTGGCGAATTTTTTGCGCAATACGCTGACAAACGCAGCATGCTGCGATTTTGTACGGCCGTAGAAAGCCGTATAATACTGAACCGTAATATACGGCTAATAGGAGCAGCCCCATTGAGAATCATTGTGCCGTATGTTATGCGAGTTTTACGGACGTAGTTTCTGCGCTCTTACGTCCGTAAAACACGCATGTGTGACCCCGGCCTAACACTTATGAGATTTGTCTCATATGTTTTTTAATTCCAAACTTTCCTATAAAATTAACTCTTTTTAGAAAAAAAGAAAAGTGACTTTCTTGTGCCTCCTATAAGTCACTACCCCATATATCAAGGTCTGTCCCATTAAAGACCTTCACTGAGGATATCATCAGAGACACCCACCCATCTATATACACATGTTTTGGGGACTTTTTCTGTTTACCGGTAAGTAGGGCACTGTTTTTCCTTACGGAGATCTAGCAGGTGTAGGGATTCTTGCAGGAAATGCTTCCTGGGAAATAAAGTATATAAATGAGCTATCCTCTAGAACAGGGGTGGGGAATCTTTTTTATACCATCCCTCAGGGGCTGTACAAATTGCCCTCTAACTCCACCCACAAGGGGCGTCCTGATGCTGGCAGTGGTGTCAGGACGTAATCTTTCATTGCATGTCCCTCAGCGTTCAGTGGGGAACACTACACGCGCATGCTCACTGAGGAAGAAGAAATGAATGGGCCAGTGACTGTCAAAATATAGCTGCTGGCCCAAGCACTGTGGTCCCCAGGAATCTACCTGGGGGCCGGATAAAAGGGAGAAGATACAGATTAGATGTTAGAAAAAACTTTTTGACAGCGAGGGTGATCAATGAGTGGAACAGGCTGCCATGAGAGGTAGTGAGTTCTCCTTCAATGGAAGTCTGCAAACAGAGGCTGGACAGACATCTGCCTGAGATGGTTTAGTGACTCCAGCATTGAACTGGGGGTTGGACCAGATGACCCTGGAGGTCCCTTCCAACTCTACCATTCTATGATTCATCAAGGGGCCTGCGGGTCTAAGGTTCTCCACCCGTGCTCTAGAACGAACAGATGTAAACTGCCTGATTTGAGACAAAGACAAAAGATCCTACACACTTCTTGCTAGAGGGCAGAGAACAAATATACAGATTAGCCCTTTACCTACTCACCTTATGAGCTCGGTACATTATACATCACATAGCTTTCTTCTCCTGTGCAAAAAGACAAAAAAGTAACACACAAGATGTCATTGGCGCTTTTAAAAAAAGTTGGACCAATTAGATCAGAAAGGAGATTTTTTTCATATTGATATATTTTCAATCAATGCCCTTTTAGTAGTGACACATTAATGCTCCTTTAAAAGTGACCGATAAGAGTGATCAGTCACTGCATTGTCTTGAATCCTTCCCTAATCGGTGTCAGTGGCTCAGGCTATGGCTTCCTCCATCCCTGACCCCAGGGCCACTTTTACACTAATAGGTCCCCATTTTCTTTGCTGAATTTAGATAGTTTTTAATAATTTTAGATTATATAATGCTGTTATAGATCACTTTGTTATTGCTGCTTGGTATAGCCAAAAAGGAGTACTACAAAAAAAACCTTAAAATATAACTTTTAATATTTAGAGTAAAAATTACCCATATAAAAGGGTCAGGAGACAGTAATACCTTAATCTACCTTAACATTGATAAGAAAGGATAGAGACTAAAATGGTGTGATCTTTCCCTTACTCACCCTACCTCACAGCGGAGGTTGGCACCCTAAGTTCGACATGGTGCCCCCACTCATCGATGGCTCTCCCTTGGGACCCTACAGGAACTTAACAAATGAAACTACCACCACACCAAAACCTTATCTAAAGTGCAATAGTGCTTATAAGGTGCAATATAAAAGCTGTTGAAATCTTATGTGGATCAGTTTTCCACAACAAAAGGGTCTAAGAGATATTTACCCTTATACACGTATAATATATGGGAGGTGCAGTAGGTGTCTAGTAACAGAGACAAAATAATTTTTAAGTATTTGCGATGCTATTAAATACCTCATACCACCAGTATATGGTGGCAAAATAATGTGCAGTATCCCTTGTGCATACATATTTTCGGTCAAATACATCAAATCACACTCGGACCAGTGTGATTCTATGGGGCCGTGCATATGTGCAATTTTCTTTTCCTTGGACAGAATCTTTCTAAGGAAAAACATATCGCTGCATATCCAAGTTTAATCCGATATTCAGATCGCACTCAGCCATGTAAGTCACCGAGTGTGTGGAAAACATCTGACTGCACTCAGATGGCATATGAGTGAAAACCAATGTCTGCACCCTTGCAAAATGGAGAAAGTGGAGACATTTTTTCTCTATCTTCTCATTCAAAAGAATAGGACCACACTGTGATAACACTCCAATCAAAGCCCGATCAGAGTGTGATTGGCATAATTGATCCAATTTTCTCAGATGACAAAAAATACACTTATCTAGCGGTCCATGGAAAAAATGGGAAACCTGTCCAATTTTGATCCCAGTGTCGGATCAAAATCAGCAATGCAAGTACATGGGTCCATGAAAAAAAAAACAAATTGTACCTCTCAAAGTCTAATCAGAATAATTGGAATGTTTCTCAGATCTGGTAGGTCTGTTCTAGACAACAGACTCATTGAAAGGGAATCTGTAAGCACAACTGACTGTTCAAATCAAGCACAGTTGCTCAGTGCACCCTAAGCATGGCCGATCAGTTCAGCGCACCCTAAGCATGGCCGATCAGTTCAGAGCACCCTAAGAATGACCAATCAGTTCAGTGCACCCTAGGCATGACCAATCAGTTCAGTGCACCCTAAGCATTACCAATCAGATCAATGCACCCTAAGCATGGCCAATCAGTTCAGTGCACCCTAAGCATGGCCAATCAGTTCAGTGCACCCTAAGCATTACCAATCAGTTCAGTGCACCCTAAGCGTGGCCAATCAGTTCAGTGCACCCTAAGCATGGCCAATCAGTTCAGTGCACCCTAAGCATGTCCGATCAGTTCAGCGCACCCTAAGCATGGCCGATCAGTTCAGCGCACCCTAAGCATGACCGATCAGTTCAGCGCACCCTAAGCATGACCGATCAGTTCAGTGCACCCTAAGTATTACCAATCAGTTCAGTGCACCCTAAGCGTGGCCAATCAGTTCAGTGCACCCTAAGCATGTCCGATCAGTTCAGTGCACCCTAAGCATGTCCGATCAGTTCAGCGCACCCTAAGCATGGCCGATCAGTTCAGCGCATCCTAAGCATGGCCGATCAGTTCAGCGCACCCTAAGCATGACCGATCAGTTCAGCGCACCCTAAGCATGACCGATCAGTTCAGCGCATCCTAAGCATGGCCGATCAGTTCAGTGCACCCTAAGCATGGCCGATCATTTCAGTGCACCCTAAGCATGGCCGATCAGTTCAGCGCACCCTAAGCATGGCCAATCAGTTCAGCGTACCCTAAGCATGGCCGATCAGTTCAGCGCACCCTAAGCATGGCCGATCAGTTTAGCGCACCCTAAGTATGGCCGATCAGTTCAGTGCACCCTAAGCATGGCCGATCAGTTTAGCGCACGCTAAGTATGGCCGATCAGTTTAGCGCATGCTAAGTATGGCCGATCAGTTCAGCGCACCCTAAGCGCATGACTGATCAGTTCAGCGCACCCTAAGCGCATGGCCGATCAGTTCAGTGCACCCTAAGCATGGCCGATCAGTTCAGTGCACCCTAAGCATTTCCGATCAGTTCAGCTCTACTCAACTATGCCAATTGTGCACCGAGTGACTGTGCTTGGTTTGAACAGTTATTTTGTGCTGACAGCCTCCCTATAAATTACTGCAAAGCTTATTGTAGTTACCTGTCTCGTAATAGTCATACACCTTCACGGAGCACGGCTTCAGATCCTTCACTACTATTTGTTGTTCAGCTGAGAACATGAACACCTCTGTTGTTTTGCTCAACTGCCGGAAAAAAAAACGCAAAAGTGAAAAACTTTAAATAGTAAAGAAATAAGGTCAAGAAACTATAAAAAATAAAGATAACTGCTTACCTCCTCAATATAGAGAATTACTAGTTTATCTTTTGTTTCCGTTTTTTTCACCAACTTGTTTTTCTCCAACTGATGATGAAAGGATACACATGAGGATAGAGACATAGTGAATCAGAAGAACTGTACTACATTTCTAATTGGAGGTATTATTATTATTATTATTACACCTAGTACATATTGGGATAGGATCTTGAGAATCGTGTCACTGAGTCATTTTTACCATCATAAAAATAAAACCCCAAAAACGATGGTGGAGATTGGATTTCTTGGCCAATTCACTCTATTTGGATTTTTTTTTTGCCATTTTTCAGTACAATGTATGGTAAAAATGAATGGTGTCTTTCAAAACTACAACTGGTCCTGCAAAACATAAGCTCTCATACAGCTAAATGGAAGGAAAAATGAAATAGTTATGGCTTTTCTTGGAAGAAGAGGAGGGAAAAGCAAAGGAGCAAAAAAAACTAAAATTGTCCTGCTGGGAGAGATTAATATCTAGTCCCTTTGCAGCAGATGTGTGGGGGTTCGGGGCTTGAGGGACCCCAATCAATCAATCAATCAATCAATCAAAAAATTGTCTGCAGGGTGCAGAAGCAGTGAGTTCTCGCACAAGTTACATTTTTATTTCTGGAAAATAAGCTCCTGAATAAAAATAAACCCATATCATGCAGATGTGTATGTGTCTCATAATTTCCATGATAATTATTATTATACTTGGTCAATAATTGCTGTTATTATGTTCTGGCATCAGTTACGTCATATCTACTTTCAACTCATAACATTTTGTTATTTGCGACCCAGTAAGTGACACATCGCTGGAATCAGGGACAAACTTTGATACAAAAATCACTTTTGCATATCAAGTTCCTTTTGTTTAAAATTAAGTATATTCCCCCTTACTGAAAATTACATCACTGAATGAGGAAAACTCAGCATCTGGTCTCCATTAAAATGAAATGAAGCTTAGGAGTCAAGTGACTGCGCTGCGAAATGTCAGGAACAGGTCATTAATGTGCCACAATGTTCCCCCGTCTGCCCCCTGTACTAATAGTAGACCTTCGGTCTCATATGATGACTACATAAGTGTATTACCGCCAGTGCTCCAGGAATTAGGGGGGTTGTTCGCTTCGGAAAATCATTTTTGTTAGAAGTTACACCTGGGATCAGCTTTATTCTAAAAGGAAATCTGTCTGCAAGTGCAGCCATCACCGACTTTGTGGACCTTGTAAGGATAAAGACTCCTTAGAGCTTATCTACATTCTGGTAAATAGATTGATATTTGCAAGAGGTTTCAGAATAATAATATGCGCACATAGATTTTTTTTTCAAGGAGTTTTTGGAGCAGAATCTGATCGTAAACTGAGCATAAGGTCTCCAAATTCTCCTACAAATCTCAAAACTCCTGAAAAACTTTGAGTTTTTGTTCCGTGTTTCTGCTCTGAAAACTCAGTAAAAAGTCTATGTGTGCACATAGAACTAAGAACATCTAGGAACATCTTCTCTATTGACACCAGTAGGGCATTTTGGAATGGAATTTCTATACCAAACACCACCTATATAGGCAAGCGTGGACTGGCCGACAGGAGAACAGGAGAATCCTCCGGTGGGCCACCACCCTCTTATATGAGCAGTACTTGGCACACCATACTTGGATCACTATGTACAGACAAAGGCGCCATCTTATTCATTTAACAATCTACCCAGTTCATTGTTAAATACATTAGTGACTGATGATAACATCACATTTGCATGTAGCTGTAAAGTGGGGCCCTGGAGTTGGTTAATGGTGGCCCTTGGCACACTGTATTCGAGGCTTATGCAGCATTAGGAAAATCTATGGCTGCTTTCACAGGACCTAAAGGTGACCATACATATGAGGGCACAGACAGACGTAATCCTCGGACTGGCCATCGGTTCTCCTGACCTGAACGTGAAAGCTCCATAGAATTACGCTCCGGTCAGGAGAGCTGACGGCCAGTCCGAGGATTTAGATGTGATCCTCACACCAGTAATATGGCTGACTGACTGCGCCCTTAGTGTAAGGTCAGCCAAACCTCACAAATTTGTCTGGATCACCCAATCTTCTAATGTCTATTTGATGTTCTTCTAACGTATATTTAGCAGGGAAGACAAGGATCGGGCATGGATCAGTTTCTCCCTGTTTTTTCCCCTTGACAGCGAATAAATGATTGCACTCAGCACAGCACTGGTCTATAGGGACTCTGTCTCCGCTGGTGATTCACTGATTGGATATTTATGGGCATTTCTGGTGCGTCAACCCTCATATGGCAAAAAAACTAACAAAAAAAAAAAAGATGGCTTATGGTTGTAAGAAAAGAAGGAAAAAAATGAAAATTGACCCAGTCACCAAGTCTATTGGCCACATTTGTGCTAACAATCGCTCTCGCTGGCCCTGTTAACCAGGTGCTCATATGCGAATCCTGTACTTCCTCCAGCACAATATCCACAAGTTCTCAGTAAATCAAATATGTCATATAATACAGTGTCATACAACAGCTGACTGTTCAGCTGCTTTATATGTTACGTCCCCTCGGGTGCTGGGAACTTCTGAGTCAGTTTTGGCTCGTGAAGCGAGAAAAGCTCATTACAGTAAACCCCAAGATGGCACTTTTGCTGCTTCACGGCATGGTGAGAGGGGTCAGGATTTGGGGATATGTTCAGTATAGAGCTGGTATTCACTACACACTAATTATTTCCATCCCCTGATCTACTGAATTTTTCATCTACAGGGTTAAATAAGCTTCCAATTTCATTAATTTTTCGTTTATAGGGTTAAAAAAGCTTCCAATTTGCTGAATTTTTCATCTGCATGGTTAAATAAACTTCGAATTTACTGATTTCATATTTATCGGGTTAAATAAGGTTCTAATATACAGATTGTTTTCATTTATAGGGTTAACTAAGCTTCCAGTTTACTGAATTTTTCATCTACAGGGATAACTAAGCTTTCAATTTATGGAATTTTTATTTATAGGGTTAAATTAGCTTCCAATTTACTGACTTTTTTATTTATAGGGTAATAAGCCTTCAATTTTCTCCACACATTGCTGAAGATTCACTACAGTGCTTTGATTTGTTAGAGGTCCCAGCTATATAATTTGATGAACCTTTCCTGGATGCTGGATCCCTGGATTATGCAATGGAAGGAACACGATGTTTCATCAGAATAACCCCATTTTAGGGCATATGAACGTCATTTATTTTCTGAAAGCCATCCTCCTCTGTTAGCCGGAAACAGTCCGAGTGGTTTCCACCAATTTAAATGGTGGCCTTGTAATACCGTATTTCTCCATTAGTGACCGCCTGCAGACTCATGGCACTGATGATTGGGAGGTCATCTGCTTAAGATTGGTCGTCTCTCACTCTGGAGGACTTGTCCCAAATTACCAACAACCTCCTGGGCTCTGGAGGACTTGTCCCAAACTATAGGGGTGCATTTCCGATTTCTTACTGCAGATCACATTGCTCTTCCGGAGATAAGCCACCGGTCGACGTGTCAGTCATCGTCTTTCTCATAAAGACCACAGGAGCACTTGGCCGAATGAGTGCTCCTGTGTTTGGAGAACCAGCTGGGTTAGCTGGTGGCCGAATGATCTGCCGTGGAGCATTGTTCGGCTAACAGCCATCTAATGTATATGGCCGGCCTTTGTCGCCTTCTTTCACAGAAACCAATGATGTTTGCAGCTAATGTGTTGCCCAATGGAATAGAACCTGAAAACAGGTAAGACAAAGCAACATCTATAGCAAAGGTCTAGCAAAGGTTACCTTGACCCAGATAACACAGCAACGGAAGATCACAGCTCAAAAAACTATAGTCCACCATCTAACGTGACATCGATCAGTGGCTTTTGTTATCTTGATCCTCTTATGTGAACGAAGCTTTTGTGACGCCCAGGAGACCGAGATACCCAGCACCAGATCAATGAGGTCTGTCTCTTAAGGGGGATGTCACTAGTGGCTTGACCCGGTGCTGTGGCCTCAGGCGATGCACAGTGTAAGGGATATCATGAAGGAACAGACACTTACTTGGTCAGCAGCAGGTCTTCTCAGCTGTGATGGCCCCGATCTTGGATCGACGGCTATTGTCCAAATGAAAGACTGAGGCGTTGAAACGTTTAACCAATTTACTTCAACATAAAGGGATTTGCCACCAATACTGTCACCGGAGTCTGTATAAGAACCCTGAATTACTTTGACCCTGTCAGGATTTCCACCTCTTATTATGCGCAGTTTCTGTATGGTCCTGCTGCTGTTTGTGAACTGGCTGCCGACCCAATCTGTCTCTTCTGTGCTCTGGTCCGACGGGCAACCCGAGTCCCTTTTTGTCGGCTTACCCCCTTTGGGAGTACCGCTGAACTCTGTGTCTGTTGCTGCGTCTTACCCTGGTGAAGCTGATATCACCTCCTGTCATGATCTCAATGGCAAGAGATCATAGCATCAGCATATATAGGAACTAGCTCTTGGAAGATGGAAACTGAGCTGACCATGAACTAAACCTAACGCACAACTAGCAGTGGCCGGGTAGCATGCCTACGTTGATTCTAGATGCCCAGCACCAGCCGGAGGACTAAATAAAGCTAGCAGAGGAAAATATTAGTCCTAGCTCACCTCTAGAGAAATACCCCGAAAGGAGACAGAGGCCCCCCACATGTATTGGCGGTGAATCAAGATGAAATAACAAACGTAGTATGAAAATAGGTTTAGCAAATTTGAGGTCCACTTACTACATAGCAGAAGACAGAAAGGACACTTTCATGGTCAGCTAAAAACCCTATCAAAACACCATCCAGAAATTACTTTAAAACTCTGGCATTAACTCATAACACCAGAGTGGCAATTCCTGTTCACAAGAGCTTTCCAGACACAGTAACGAAACTACAGCTGTGAACTGGAACAAAAATGCAAAAACAAACATGGACAAGAGTCCAACTTATCTAGTAGTTGTCTAGGAGCAGGAACAAGCACAGAGAGGCTTCTGATAACATTGTTGACCGGCAAGCAACTAACAGAGCAGCAAGGTTATATAGCGACTCCCACATCTTGATGGGAACAGGTGAACAGAGAAGATGAAGACACCAGTTCAATTCCACCAGTAGCCACCGGGGGAGCCCAGAATCCAAATTCACAACAGTACCCCCCCTCAAGGAGGGGGCACCGAACCCTCACCCGAACCACCAGGGCGATCAGGATGGGCCCTATGAAAGGCACGAACCAGATCAGAGGCATGAACATCAGATGCATTCACCCAAGAATTATCCTCCTGGCCGTATCCCTTCCACTTGACCAGATACTGGAGTCTCCGTCTGGAAACACGAGAGTCTAAGATTTTCTCCACAACGTACTCCAACTCACCCTCAACCAACACCGGAGCAGGAGGCTCAACGGAAGGCACAACCGGTACCTCATACCTGCGCAATAATGACCGATGAAAAACGTTATGAATAGAAAAGGATGCAGGGAGGTCCAAACGGAAGGAAACAGGGTTAAGAATCTCCAATATCTTATACGGGCCGATGAACCGAGGCTTAAACTTAGGAGAAGAGACCCTCATAGGGACAAAACGAGAAGACAACCACACCAAGTCCCCAACATGAAGACGAGGACCAACACGACGACGGCGGTTAGCAAAAAGCTGAGTCTTCTCCTGGGACAACCTCAAATTGTCCACCACCTGCCCCCAGATCTGATGCAATCTCTCCACCACAGCATCCACTCCAGGACAATCCGAAGATTCCACATGACCAGAGGAAAATCGAGGATGAAACCCCGAATTACAGAAAAACGGGGACACCAAAGTGGCAGAGCTGGCCCGATTATTGAGAGCGAACTCCGCCAATGGCAAAAAAGCAACCCAATCATCCTGGTCAGCAGACACAAAACACCTCAGATATGTCTCCAGGGTCTGATTAATCCGCTCAGTCTGGCCATTCGTCTGAGGATGGAAAGCGGACGAAAAAGATAAATCTATGCCCATCCTAGCACAGAATGCCCGCCAAAATCTAGACACGAATTGGGTCCCTCTGTCAGAAACGATATTCTCAGGAATACCATGCAAACGAACAACATTTTGAAAAAACAGAGGAACCAACTCGGAAGAAGAAGGCAACTTGGGCAGAGGAACCAAATGGACCATCTTAGAGAAACGGTCACACACCACCCAGATGACAGACATCTTCTGAGAAACAGGCAGATCTGAAATAAAATCCATCGAGATGTGCGTCCAAGGCCTCTTAGGAATAGGCAAGGGCAACAACAATCCACTAGCCCGAGAACAACAAGGCTTGGCCCGAGCACAAATGTCACAAGACTGCACAAAGCCTCGCACATCTCGTGACAGGGAAGGCCACCAGAAGGACCTTGCCACCAAATCCCTGGTACCAAAAATGCCA
The DNA here is from genome assembly GCF_051348905.1 of Ranitomeya variabilis. Classification (NCBI taxonomy): domain Eukaryota; kingdom Metazoa; phylum Chordata; class Amphibia; order Anura; family Dendrobatidae; genus Ranitomeya; species Ranitomeya variabilis. The sequence continues at coordinate 52,132,429 of NC_135235.1, read as the reverse complement.
GGATGACCTGCCAACGCAGAAGAATGAACCTCAGAGATGACTCTACTGGTCCAATCATCAGGAACAAACAGTTTATCAGGTGGGCAACGATCAGGTCTATCCGCCTGAAACTCCTGCAAGGCCCGCCGCAGGTCTGGAGAAACGGCTGACAATACCACTCCATCCTTAAGGATACCTGTGGGCTCAGAGTTACCAGGCGAGTCAGGCTCAAAACTCCTAGAAAGGGCATCCGCCTTAACATTCTTAGAACCCGGTAGGTATGACACCACAAAATTAAACCGAGAGAAAAATAATGACCAGCGCGCCTGTCTAGGATTCAGGCGCCTGGCAGTCTCAAGATAAACCAAATTTTTGTGGTCAGTCAATACCACCACCTGATGTCTGGCCCCCTCAAGCCAATGGCGCCACTCCTCAAAAGCCCACTTCATGGCCAAAAGCTCCCGATTCCCAACATCATAATTCCGCTCAGCGGGCGAAAATTTACGGGAAAAGAAGGCACAAGGCCTCATCACGGAGCAGTCAGAACTTTTCTGCGACAACACTGCCCCAGCTCCGATCTCAGAAGCGTCGACCTCAACCTGAAAAGGTAGAGCAACATCAGGCTGACGCAACACAGGGGCAGAGGAAAAACGGCGCTTAAGCTCCCGAAAGGCCTCCACAGCATCAGGGGACCAATCAGCAACATCAGCACCCTTCTTAGTCAAATCGGTCAATGGCTTAGCAATATCCGAAAAACCAGCAATAAATCGACGATAAAAGTTAGCAAAGCCCAAAAATTTCTGAAGACTCTTAAGAGAAGAGGGCTGCGTCCAATCACAAATAGCTTGAACCTTGACAGGATCCATTTCAATGGAAGAGGGGGAAAAAATATATCCCAAAAAGGAAATCCTCTGTACCCCAAAAACACACTTAGAACCCTTCACACACAAAGAATTAGACCGCAAAACCTGAAAAACCCTCCTGACTTGCTGGACATGAGAGTCCCAGTCATCCGAAAAAATCAGAATATCATCCAGATACACAATCATAAATTTATCCAAATAATCGCGAAAAATATCATGCATAAAGGACTGGAAAACTGACGGAGCATTTGAAAGACCAAAAGGCATCACTAAATACTCAAAGTGGCCCTCGGGCGTATTAAATGCGGTTTTCCACTCATCCCCCTGCCTGATCCGCACCAAATTATACGCCCCACGGAGATCAATCTTAGAGAACCACTTGGCCCCCTTTATGCGAGCAAACAAATCAGTCAGCAACGGCAATGGGTATTGATATTTAACAGTGATTTTATTCAAAAGCCGATAATCAATACATGGTCTCAAAGAGCCGTCTTTTTTTGACACGAAGAAAAAACCGGCTCCTAAGGGAGATGACGATGGACGAATATGTCCCTTTTCCAAGGACTCCTTTATATATTCACGCATAGCAGCATGTTCAGGCACAGACAGATTAAATAAACGACCCTTTGGGTATTTACTACCCGGGATTAAATCTATGGCACAATCGCACTCTCGGTGCGGAGGTAACGAATCAAGCTTGGATTCTTCAAAGACGTCACGATAGTCAGACAGGAACTCAGGAATTTCAGAGGGAATAGATGATGAAATGGAAACCACAGGTACATCCCCATGAGCCCCCTTACATCCCCAGCTCAACACAGACATAGCTTTCCAGTCGAGGACTGGGTTGTGAGATTGCAGCCAAGGCAATCCTAGCACCAAATCATCATGTAGATTATACAGCACCAGAAAGCGAATAATCTCCTGGTGATCCGGATTAATACGCATAGTTACTTGTGTCCAGTATTGTGGTTTATTATTAGCCAATGGGGTGGAGTCAATCCCCTTCAGAGGAATAGGAGTCTCCAAAGGCTCTAAATCATACCCACAGCGTTTGGCAAAGGACCAATCCATAAGACTCAAAGCGGCGCCAGAGTCGACATAGGCGTCCGTAGTAATAGATGACAAAGAGCAAATCAGGGTCACAGATAGAATAAACTTAGACGGTAAGGTGCAAATGGAAACAGATTTACCAAGCTTTTTAGTGCGCTTAGAGCATGCTGATATAACATGAGTAGAATCACCACAATAGAAACACAACCCATTTTTCCGTCTAAAATTCTGCCGCTCGCTTCGGGACAGAATTCTATCACACTGCATACTCTCTGGCGATTTCTCAGTGGACACCGCCAGATGGTGCACTGGTTTGCGCTCCCGCAAACGCCTATCGATCTGAATAGCCATTGTCATGGACTCATTCAGACCCGCAGGCACAGGGAACCCCACCATAACATCCTTAATGGCATCAGAGAGACCCTCTCTGAAAGTCGCCGCCAGGGCGCACTCATTCCACTGAGTAAGCACAGACCATTTACGGAATCTTTGGCAGTAAATTTCCGCTTCATCTTGCCCCTGAGATAGGGACATCAAAGTTTTTTCTGCCTGAAGCTCCAAATGAGGTTCGTCATAAAGCAACCCCAAGGCCAGAAAAAACGCATCCACATTGAGCAACGCAGGATCCCCTGGTGTCAATGAAAAAGCCCAGTCTTGAGGGTCGCCCCGGAGCAAGGAAATCACAATCCTGACCTGCTGTGCAGGGTCTCCGGCAGAGCGAGATTTCAGAGACAAAAATAATTTGCAATTATTTCGAAAATTCTGAAACCCAGATCTATTCCCCGAGAAAAATTCCGGAAAAGGAATTCTCGGCTCAGATACAGGTGCATGACAAACAAAATCTTGCAAATTTTGTACCTTCGTGGCGAGATTATTCAAACCTGCAGTTACACTCTGAAGATCCATTGCAAACAGGTGAACACAGAGCCATTCAAAGGAGAGAGAAAAAAAAAAAAAAAATTTCAGCAGATTACTTATTTCTCTCCTTTCTCAGCCAAGGATTTTAACCCTTTAGTGGGCCGGTCAAACTGTCATGATCTCAATGGCAAGAGATCATAGCATCAGCATATATAGGAACTAGCTCTTGGAAGATGGAAACTGAGCTGACCATGAACTAAACCTAACGCACAACTAGCAGTGGCCGGGTAGCATGCCTACGTTGATTCTAGATGCCCAGCACCAGCCGGAGGACTAAATAAAGCTAGCAGAGGAAAATATTAGTCCTAGCTCACCTCTAGAGAAATACCCCGAAAGGAGACAGAGGCCCCCCACATGTATTGGCGGTGAATCAAGATGAAATAACAAACGTAGTATGAAAATAGGTTTAGCAAATTTGAGGTCCACTTACTACATAGCAGAAGACAGAAAGGACACTTTCATGGTCAGCTAAAAACCCTATCAAAACACCATCCAGAAATTACTTTAAAACTCTGGCATTAACTCATAACACCAGAGTGGCAATTCCTGTTCACAAGAGCTTTCCAGACACAGTAACGAAACTACAGCTGTGAACTGGAACAAAAATGCAAAAACAAACATGGACAAGAGTCCAACTTATCTAGTAGTTGTCTAGGAGCAGGAACAAGCACAGAGAGGCTTCTGATAACATTGTTGACCGGCAAGCAACTAACAGAGCAGCAAGGTTATATAGCGACTCCCACATCTTGATGGGAACAGGTGAACAAAGAAGATGAAGACACCAGTTCAATTCCACCAGTAGCCACCGGGGGAGCCCAGAATCCAAATTCACAACAACCTCCCTTCCGGTTGCTGTATTATATATAATGAATATAGCCACGGATCCGGTATCCGTCTCTGCGCCTATTCTGGGTAGAGGTTATTACTACCCGGTTCTCACAATGTCCTTTTTCTCTATTCCTCTTTTCCTACTATCGGTATTACGGACCTATAATCCGTCATAGGGCTGTTAGGAGCTCAGTTATACGACCTCACACTTTCAGCTCCTCAACCCAACTGCCAATCTTTTTCTCAAACCAGAATAGATCAAGGGGAGTCTCTGGAGCTCCCCCTTCTGGCCGGAGATGGTAGTGCAGTCTTGCTATTTTAACATTTGTATTTTGTGTCAATAACTATTTTTGTGGCGAATAGCCCTAGGGGCGCCACATTCCCCCTTAGTTAAGAACAGTACTCCGGGACTGTGGGACGATAACATTTTGAAATAACAATTGATATATACAGAGTCTTAAAAATGAAAAGTTACAAAAACCACTCAAAGAAACAAAAAAAAAAATGGAATTCTGTAAAAAGTCACTTCAAATAGCGTCCATTAATACAGTTCTATCCTTGAAGGCACTAGGAAGCAAAGTTCACAAAGCAGTCTTTCCGGAGCTTTGATTTAGTGTTTCCGGGCTGATAAAAAGTTCAAGAATATGCAAGAAGTTCATACAGGTAAGTCTCTGTAGGTACTGGGCTTAAACGTTACAGAACAATAACAATGACTATAGTCTTATAGTTGGCAATCCGCATACCTGGCCGGTAATTGACCCCGGGTACTACGCTGGGATCTACATAATAGCGGTGTCTCTTTATGTGGTGTACTACTGTCTACTGCGGATATAATATCTGCTCTCTCTGCTAAAGATAATTCCACCACTATGGGGTTGGCAAGTCCACCGTGAATGGGATCACTCTGATCAGGAATCTGTTCTTCCTGACCTGGGACCTCTTGTAGTACGGGGTCAGCCTCTTCCTGTCTTGGGACTTCTAATATTGGATTCGGTGTTGGATAAAAGGCCACCATGGGAACCACTACTGCACCATGGTATGTTAGTAAGGTTTTAGGAAAGTCTCCTATACAGGTGTGATACATTTCCTCCTCTTTTTCCTTTACTGGTTGAACCTGTATAGGTTGAATAACTTCTGATTCTGGCTGGACAACTTCTGGCTCTTTCAACGTTTCCGGACATAATTTAAGATTGTCTCTTGACACTAGTACAGATGTTAAACCTCCATTTTTGCTAATGAGACACATTTTAGGATTATCCATTCTTGTTGGTAAAACTGTGTAGGGTACGGCTTCCCATTGATTATCCAGTTTATTGGTTTGACGATTCCTCTTGAGTACTTGGTCACCCGGTCTTAATGGAGTTGCTAGAGCATTCTGGTTGAAAGTTCGCTCTTGTCTATCTCTGGTTTGCTGGAGGCTTCTTTCCACACTCTCTTGCACTTGGCGATACTGCTTTTGCCGTATGACATCCCAATTGGAGTCTTGAACTTCTGCGTCTGGTTTCAGTATTCCCATTTCTAGATCGATTGGTAATTGGCCGGGTCTTGCACGCATAAGATAAGCTGGGGTGCAGTTGGTAGAGCTCACCGGGACATGATTATACAGATCCACCAAGTCAGGCAATTTCTCTGGCCATTGATTCCTTTCCGTTTCAGGTAAAGTCTTTAGTAGGTCTATCACAATATGGTTCATCTTCTCACATAAGCCGTTTGTTTGCGGATGATAGGCCGTCGTCCGGATCTTTTTGCAACCATACATATTACAGAAGTCTCTGAAGATCTCTGATTCAGAGGCTGTACCCTGGTCAGTGAGAACCTGTTCCGGATATCCATGGGGTCTACAAAAGTACGTTTGGAACGCTTTGGCTGCTGTTTTTGCAGTCAGATCTTTTACAGGTACTACTACCAAGAAGCGCGAATAATGGTCCACGATGGTCAAGGCATAGACGTAACCGGACCGGCTCGGTGTCAACTTCACGTGGTCCATGGCTACCAGTTCAAGTGGTTGTTTGGTGATTATGGGCTGCAGTGGTGCTCTTTGGCTCTTTTGATCGTTCCTTCTGAGGTTGCACAGGCCACAGTTTCTACACCACTGTTCGATTGATTTTCTCATCCCGACCCAATAAAATCTCTCTCTCAGAAGTACTTCTAGCTTTTTCCAACCAAAGTCACCAGCGCCATTGTGGTAAGCCTCGAGGACCATCCTCACATCTTGTTTAGGCACGATAATCTGCCAGACCAATTCATGTGTTTTCGGATTGGTGTATCTTCTACAGAGTTTCCCTTGATACAGGAACATTTTGCCTCTCTCTTTCCAGAGTTGATGCGTCTCTTCTGGGGCATCCTCATCGGGATATGCACTTTGCTCCATCAATAGTTCCTTCACTATCTTCACAGCCGGATTGCTATCTTGGGTGTCAGCCCATCTATGGTGTGCTAACGGATTAAAATTCACTTCTTGTTGTTTCTGATAGGTATTTGACTGACGATGTTTTGCCTTGGGTTGATGAAAGGCTGGTAGTTCAATTTCTTCAAGCTCCCCTGTTTCTTCTTCTACATCTCTCAAGTGTGGCATCCGGGATAGGGCATCGGCATTTCCATTCTTGCGACCTGCTCGATACTTGATCACGAAGTTGTAATTAGATAACCGGGCTATCCATCGCTGTTCTAACGCACCTAATTTAGCCGTGTCTAGGTGGGTCAATGGATTGTTGTCAGTATAGACAATAAATTCTGCACCGGTCAAATAGTGTTTGAAACGTTCAGTCACAGCCCAAACTACTGCCAGTAGCTCCAATTTGAAGGAACTATAATTTTCAAAATTTCTTTCAGTAGGCCGGAGTTTTCTACTTGCAAAGGCGATGACTTTCTCCCGACCTTCTTGCTTTTGTGACAGCACCGCTCCCAATCCCACATTACTGGCATCGGTGTAGAGGATGAAAGGTTGATGGTAATCTGGGTACGCCAGAACTTCTTCTCCGGTTAGTGCCTTCTTTAGTTGTTCAAAGGAGTCTTCTCTTTCGTCGTTCCACTGAAAAGGAGGGTTTCGGTTTGAAGGTTTCTTCGTCTGCCCTATCAAAGTATCTTGCAAGGGCGCTGCCAATTTGGTAAATCCTTTTATAAATCTACGATAGTAACCCACTAATCCCAAGAATTGCCTCACTTCTTTTGCGTTGGTAGGTCTTGGCCAATCCCTTATGGCAGTTATTTTCTCGGGATCCGGTGCTACTCCCTCCGAACTCACGATGTGCCCTAAGTATTGTACCTTTGGCTTGAGAAGGTGACATTTGGATGGTTTGATTTTCATACCATACTTGGATAAGGCTTCGAACACCTCTGCCAGGTCTGTTAAGTGCTGTTCGTAAGTCTTTGAGTAGACGATCACATCATCTAGGTACAGGAGGACGGTCTCGAAGTTCTTGTGTCCAAGGCAACATTCCATCAGTCGCTGGAAAGTACCAGATGCGTTGCAGAGTCCGAACGGCATGCGATTAAATTCGCTTAAACCCATTGGTGTGGTGAATGCCGTTTTTTCTTTATCTCTCTCAGCCACAGGGACTTGCCAATACCCGCTTGTTAAGTCTAAGGTGGAAAAATAATTAGCAGATTTCAAAGCAGTCAAGGACTCTTCTATCCTAGGCAAGGGATAGGCGTCTTTATGGGTGATGTTATTAATCCGCCGGTAGTCTACGCACATTCTCATGGTTCCGTCCTTTTTTTTGACAATCACCAGAGGGGCCGCCCAAGGGCTACAACTATCTCTTATTACCCCGGCCTGTTTCATCTCTCTCAGCATGTCCTTCGCGCATTGATAGTGAGTGGGCGGTATGGGCCTATATCTTTCTTTTATCGGGGGATGGTCACCGGTGGGGATTGTATGTTCCACCCCTTCTATCCGTCCGAAGTCCAATGGGTGTTTACTGAAGACCTGTTCATATTCCGTCACTAATCTATATACCCCTTGTCTTTGATGGGTAGGTGTTGAATCTACACCCACGTGTAGCTGTTGGCACCAATCCTCCGATTCTCCATCTGAGCCGTTATTTTCCACCTGACAGGTCGATTCTAAAGGCTCAACGGTTGTGATGGCATTGTTGTCAACAGTATATAACTTTGCCACTGTAGCGTACCTTGGCAAAGTGACCTCTTCCTCTCCACAGTTCAAAAGTCGTACAGGCACCCGTCCCCGGTGTACCTCGACCACCCCTCGTGCCGTGAGTATAGTGGGTCTGCTGTCAGTGTATGATGGTTCTATTAAGGCTTGATAGTCTCGTCCTTTAGTACCAATGGCCGCTCTACACCATACCAGCATTTCTGTTTTTGGTGGGATTACAATAGACGTTGGATCACTCACCCTCACACTGCCGATTTCTCCACCTGCAACTTCTATCTGTTGCCTTAACATTAATACTTTTATTTCCCTCCGGAGAACTCTCTGCTGGCAGGATCGGGCGGTTTCAGCAATTTGTTGTAAGACAGAAATAACTTTGGAAAAGCAGTTCTCTAACACATTCATTCCTATCAATACAGTTGGTTCACAGTTCTGTCGGTCAACATCAACGACAATTATACCCTGTTTCTTCAATTCTGCTTTACCAATCTTTATGGTCATCTCCCTGAATCCTAGTTTCGGTACCAACTTACCATTACTGGCCCATATATTTAGTTCAACATCAGAGGGTCCTTTATCAATATCTACCTCAGCCCAGTACCTCTTATAAAGGATATATGGTATAGATGAAATCTGGGAACCTGTATCCAGCAAAGCGTTGAGGGGAATTCCGTCCAGCACGATAGGGATGATAGGTCGTCCTCCGATGTACCTGTCGTGCCAGGGTGTTGGGCCTTGAAAATTCATTCCTGCGAAGCGGCCCGCATTCCCAGGGGATTCCCGTTTAAATCACAATTTCGTGCGAAGTGGCCTGGCTGCTGGCAACGGCGGCAAATGGACTGTCCATCCGGTTGGTAGCGGTCACGGGGTCGTCCTCTCCATGTCGGGTATCTCCGGGACCTCATCCATGGAACATCCTCTCTACGGTTTGCCAACTCCATCTTGGGTTCTCTCATCTCCTGCATGGTTTTAGCCATTGAAGCAACAACATCAGTTAAAGAGTCAAGCTTTTGCTGAAGAGCCTCATTAGTAATGGGCCCCAGGGACTTCGCACTGACACCGGACGTAACTGATGTCACTGACATTCCCCGTTGCTGAAGTGCATCTGCCATGGGTTGTGTGAGATCCTGATCCCGAGGTGCCTCTGCCAGCTGGAGACATATAGCACTCTCCTTTAATTGGGCAAATGTCAATTCAGGGTTCTTAAAAACAAGCATGCTCACATGCCCCCGGTGAGAAGGGGTGTAGAGTCCCTCAATAAATTGATCTCTTAGCAGTTTATCGGCTCCTGTGTTAAAAATGGGTTCAGCCAGTGTAAGTGATTTAAGGGCTTCCTGCAGGTTTAAGGCAAAATCTCTCACGCCCTCATTAGCTTTTTGTTTGCAATTAAAGAATCGTACTTTAGCTTTGCTGCTGGCAGTGGTTTCAAATGTAGCTTTTAATCCAGCAAATATGCATTCAACAGTACCTTTTAGATCAGTTGCCCATTCCGTGACCTCTCGCTTAGCATGGCCACTTAACTGCATCATCAGGAGACTAACACGCTGAGCTTCACCCACGGGGAACATATCAAAATGAGCCAACATCTTTTCCCTGAAACCGTCAAGGGTATTAGGTTCACCTTCATACATTGGAAGCCACGGGCCACCCGGGGTAAATGGCATTAACACCGGCATGATGGGCACCACTCCTTGCACTGCTGCGCTGCCGGGCTCTCTATCGACACTCTGTCTTTCAGCTGCATTAGCGTCGCCGGGTGCTGCAGCGTCTCCGTGCTGCGACATACTGTACCCCCTTAGTTAATCCAGGCCCCTCCGGTCCCAGCTTCCGTCTAGATAATGTAGATTGGTTCCTCTGTGCAGCAGGATGACAATGACACGCTCCCTGCTGCCTCTAACTGCCGCACGCTCTGTGATGGTGGATTTTGAAGTTTTTCAGTTAGACTGGGGCTTGGGTAATGACGTAGCTCGATTAACAGTTTTGTGCCTAACAGTTATGAGATGTTCACATCAGGGGATGGCGGCCATTTTTACCCCATTATAACCAATGGAGAAAAGTCACTTTCAATAGTTTTCAATGGGGAACGGGATTTTCTTTAACAAAGTCAATTTCCAAGATTTTTCATCCAAATTTTCACAGTTTCAGACTCCAATTACGGCACACAATACCCGGTGTACGGGCTGGCCCAATCCTGTTCGTGACGCCAGTTGTGACGCCTGGGAGACCGAGGTACCCAACACCAGATCAATGAGGTCTGTCTCTTAAGGGGGATGTCACTAGTGGCTTGACCCGGTGCTGTGGCCTCAGGCGATGCACAGTGTAAGGGATATCATGAAGGAACAGACACTTACTTGGTCAGGAGCAGGTCTTCTCAGCTGTGATGGCCCCGATCTTGGATCGACGGCTATTGTCCAAATGAAAGACTGAGGCGTTGAAACGTTTAACCAATTTACTTCAACATAAAGGGATTTGCCACCAATACTGTCACCGGAGTCTGTATAAGAACCCTGAATTACTTTGACCCTGTCAGGATTTCCACCTCTTATTATGCGCAGTTTCTGTATGGTCCTGCTGCTGTTTGTGAACTGGCTGCCGACCCAATCTGTCTCTTCTGTGCTCTGGTCCGACGGGCAACCCGAGTCCCTTTTTGTCGGCTTACCCCCTCTGGGAGTACTGCTGAACTCTGTGTCTGTTGCTGCGTCTTACCCTGGTGAAGCTGATATCACCTCCCTTCCGGTTGCTGTATTATATATAATGAATATAGCCACGGATCCGGTATCCGTCTCTGCGCCTATTCTGGGTAGAGTTTATTACTACCCGGTTCTCACAATGTCCTTTTTCTCTATTCCTCTTTTGCTACTATCGGTATTACGGACCTATAATCCGTCATAGGGCTGTTAGGAGCTCAGTTATACGACCTCTCACTTTCAGCTCCTCAACCCAACTGCCAATCTTTTTCTCAAACCAGAATAGATCAAGGGGAGTCTCTGGAGCTCCCCCTTCTGGCCGGAGATGGTAGTGCAGTCTTGCTATTTTAACATTTGTATTTTGTGTCAATAACTATTTTTGTGGCGAATACCCCTAGGGGCGCCACACTTTGTTGACAGGTATTCTACGTAGATGGTACATCGTGAGCCAAAATAGCCTTTGCTTCATCCAGAGTCAGACTGAAGAACACTGGGCCTACCAGGGGATCTGATTTTGAGGGCCCACCTTTCTCCCTCACTAAAGAACCCCATAGCAACTGCAATGTTTTCGCTACAAACTCTCCTGAAGGAGAAGTCTGGGTCCACCAGAGGCTTCTCTGGTTCTCTGGTGGGCCAGTCCAACCCTGGCTTCATCTGTCTATAACATTTTTTATATTGCTGTAGATGGAACTGATTTTTTTTATGTCCAGGAAACTGAAATACTAACCTCTATCTGTCAATATTGCTTCACTTACCATTTTCAAAGAATCTACGTTTGCTCCGAAACCAGAAGGTAGCTCGATCTCTGTGAGGACCATGTTTGTTTTGCTGCGTTGTCCTATGTACCTGAACCAATATAAATTACAAGTTACCGTTTATATAAAAATTAGATTTATACAATTTTTTTAATTAACATGTGACTATCTGTATAAAATCCTGAAATATTGCAGTTTTCACACCAGTCACATTTCCTGTTTTCATCAAAATCCTTTTTTTTTTTTTATATAGACTTGGACACAGTCATTTCTTTATCATTAGGAGTGGGGAATTTATAGGGAATCTTTCACCAGGATTATGTTCCACCATCTGAGAGCGGCATGATGTAGGTGCAGAGACATTGGTTCCAGCGATGTCTCACTTACTGGGCTGCTTGCTGTGGTTTTGATAAAATCACTGTTTTATCTGCTGCAGATCTACAAGTTCTCTGAATGCTGAGTTTGGTTTAACCCCGCCCACAACACTGATTGGCTGCTGCCAATCACTGGGGGGGGCGGAGTTGGACTACTTGACAGCAAGCTTACTAGTCCTGTAGTGATTTTATCCTGCTGATAATACAGCGATTTTATCAAAACAACAGCAAGCAGCCCAGTCACACATTGCTGAATTTATGGTTTCTTTCTCGACTTTATGCTGTTTTCAGATGAAGTGTATGTTTCCAATATGCATAATAAAAACAGAGAGCTACAGCATAGTTGAACTCTATGGTCAATAATGTAATTAAAGGGGGTGTCCAAGATATTGATGCCTTAATCTTAGGGTAAGTCATCAACATTAGATTAGTGGGATTTCCCCACGTAAAAACGCTTTGCTGGTCCCACAGCTGTCAGAAATACATTGGTCAAATTCATCATTTGCATGTTTTTACAGTCACTTTTCATTTCTGTCTTGTGCATACAGTTCATGGTTTTTGCGCAAATTTGAAAATCGTTTTTGTCTTCAACCATTTTAGGCTAAAAAGTCATAAAACAGTTTAAAACGTTTTGCAAAATGGCGCAAAAAAATTCTGGCTTACATAAAATCACTCCGCGGAAGACTAAAGAACATTTGTGCCCCCCCCCCCCCCCAAAAAAAAAAAAACCAAGCTGCATTTTTTAAAAAAAAGTTGCAACTGATAAATCAAGTGAAAACATTTGGAAACCCCAAACCCTATCCACAAAAAAAGATGAAGAAATAAAGAAGTAACTGTAAAAAAAAAAAGCACAAACTTAAAGAAGAATTAGGTACAAATGAGAAACAGGTATAAAACATCAAAAACTAGACTAATGGAAAAAGGAATCGGGCCCATAATGTCTGAATCCAGAATCGGAGCACAGCTGTGGAGGAGGTGGAGAAAGTAATTTCTCTATCTCCTCTGCTGCCGGCGTCGGAGTGTGATATCCGAGTGATTTGCGCTGTGTCACTCGCACCCATAGACTTATATGGGTGCGAGTGAGCTGAGACTCGGCCAAGTCTCGTTGCCAATCGCAGCATGCTACGATTGTTCTCGCATGCCGATTCGGCATGAGAAAATAATCACAGATGTGATCTGCAACATAGATTAACACTGGTCCGAGTGCTATGCGCCATTTTCTTGTATAGCACTCGTCCGTGTTATACGCTAGTGTGACCCCGACCTAATATTGATGAGCTACCCTAATGATAGGTCATTGATATTTCAATTACAGTCTCTCAGAAGACAAAATCAAGATATATGCGATCATCTCCCTGCAAAAATTAAATAATTGCATTTTTGGCTAAGGTTAGTTCAACTCACTGTACAGAAATAGAATAGTTTAACATCAGTTTAGATTCATCCATGCTGTCTCCTTGAGTCAGGTTCACTTGGATATGAAAGAATGAATCGTCTTGATTGGGGTATATGTTGTACTTCAGTGTCACCTGTTGTAAAGGAGAGAATTGGTAATTCACATATTTACTATTGCATTCATTATATTGGATAACCCTATGTGGAATAAGGCACTATAAGAAATCTTGATAGCACAGTTAAACCTGTCTTTACCTTTAAGAAGGCACATCCTTCACCCTTGACCTGAAACGTGTAATCTCCAGGCAAATTTCCAAGTTGTTTCTTCTGAAGAAGGAACCGAGAGCTTTCATTGACGTATAAACTGCTCATCGTGTTTTCTCCATCTAGACCAAACATAACCTCCAATCCTTCCAGCTTACAGTAGGTTAACTTGGAAAACAAAGCAAGAGCCTGAAGTCCCACCACCGTATCCTGCCAGAAGAAAAAATATAATCCATGTTGGAACAGAACAAAACCTGAATTCTTATTGCCTCATTCTAGGCCAAACAGATTACCTGCGTGGTCGCAAAACCTCCATACGGATTCTGTTGTTTTGCTATCCACGAGGCGATGCTAGAAGCCTTATTGATGTCCGTCTTTGTTGGGTTGTCCTTCGAAAGATGAGCTAGAAGCACATAAGCAGCTAATTCCACCTCATTGGTATTGGGTTGAGACCACAAAGGATCTTCGGTACGATTAGATGGGCTTGTTGGCCAGTAGGTATCGCCACCTAAGGAACATTAAAACCAGTGGCCACTTATTTTGAAGTATGATAGCTGGTGTCTTCAAGAGGTCAATTAATATACGATTGGTAAGCGGGAAGTAGGTTTTAGGTTATAGTATATCTAGCTATTCGCTGAAAATCAGACAGTATAAGATTCAAATCATCAACCGTTAAGAGTATAAATCTAATTTTATTGGACAAACCTCCTAATGATAACAGTATTTTTTTGTCAAAACTAAACAAACTCAAAACGCGTTATTCCAAATTATTATGCACAACAGAATAGCCTCCCGGAGCTGCTGTTCTGATGTGAGCGGCTTTCCACCCTCATACATCTTTTGCTTGATGATACTCCAAAGGTTCTCAATAGTGCTGAGGTCAGGGGAGGATGGTGGTCACTCCTTGAGTTACTCTCGTTTTATGCTCATAGCAGCCAATGACTCAGACATATGTTTTCGAGCATGAAATGGTGCATTGTCATGCATGAAGATGATTTTGCTAAGGATGGCATGGTTCTTCATTGTGTAACATGGAAAAAAGTGTTGAGTCAGAAACTCTTCTTTAAACTTTGTCAAGGTTATTTTCACACTGTCAGGTACCCCAAAGGGGCTACCAGCTCTGTCCCGGCCCTAAACATGACTCTGTGACCTCTTTGATGATGTCACAGCCTTGTTGGGCATAGTGGACATTCGCCAACCATTTACTACTCCATCTATCTAGACCAGGGCTGGGGAACCTCAGGCCCTCGCTGACCTTTTATCAGGCCCCCGAGCAGATCACTACAACCAGCTCATTAATTTATTCCTGCTCTGTTAGCACACACATGCAGTGTTCACTACTGAACACTGAAGGGCATGCAATGAATGATTACATCCTGAAACCAGTGCCACAGTAATGATACACTTTGTGCCCAGAGTTTGTACGGCCCCCAAAGGATATAAATATCCAAATAGCCCTTGGCAGAAAAAAGTCTCCCCACCCCTGATCTAGACCATCCAGTGTTGCACTGCACTCATCAGTAAACAAAACTGCATTCAAATTAATCTTCATGTATGTCTGAGCCCACTGCAATCATTTTTGCTTGTGAGCAATGTTTTAAGGGTGGACAAAGAGTAGTTTTAAGCACTACTGCAAGCCTCTGGAAGATCCTACACTTTGAGGGTCACTGGATTCCAGACATACCAGCAGCTTCAAATACCTATTTTCTGCTTTGTGATGGTATTTTAGTAGTTGCGCTCTTAATCCGACTAATTTGTCTGGCAGAAACCTTGCTCATTATGCCTGTATCTGCACGAACCAGTCTATGTTCTGTATCACAGTATGATGATCACACTTAAGTTTTTGTGAAGCATCTAATGTTTTCAAACTTTGTCCAAGGTATTGCATTATTTGATTCTATTCGCCAGCAGAGAGAGAGAGAGTTTTTCTTTCCCATATTGTTTGAAACTTCTAGCCTGCTTAATAATGTGGAGCATCCTACAGTTGTTTTCATTTAACTGGGCACCTGCTAAGTAATTATCAAAGGTGTTTAAGATTGATTTCAGTGATCCAAAGACCCCGAGACACAAATCATCCATGAGGTTATTTGAAAAACAAAAAAATTAAATTTTTATGACACGTTAATCCAATTTGCATAATAATTTCGAACGTGGTGTGGTAGCAGTAAAACCTACTAAATATTACTGTAATGTTGCCTAAACCCTCCAATTTCAGCAGGATTGGATAGAACTTCCACCTAATGTGTGTAGGGCTCCTCTGCAAGAAAGATTAGGTATGCTAATTTCAAGTACCGATACTTTTGTCAATCGAATTACTTGACATTGGTTTAAGGTGCTCATTAGTGATGAGTGAACATGCGCAGATGAGGTGTTATCGGAGCACGCTCAGGTGCTAACTGAGTGACTTCGGCGTGCTCGAATAATATGTTCAAGTCCTCGTGGCTGCATGTCTCATCGCTGTTCGACAGCCATAACACAAACAGGTAATCTCTGCATGTGTTGTGACTGTCGAACAGCCATGAGACATGCAGCTGCGGGGACTCGAACATATTTTTCGAGCATGCGGAAGTCACTCAGTTAGCACCCAAGCATGGATAACATTTTATCTGTGCATATTCACTCATCACTATACTCATACATCTTCAATAGTGGACAGCTGATTTTTATCACCTCTACCATAAACGAACACCACCAAGAGCACGTGTGTTTTCAGAGAGGAATAGCAGTAAGGCTGGCCATATACCAGCTAATTGTACTAATTGTAAAGTGCTGCTGAATATGATGGTGCTATATAAATAAAACTATTATTATTATACATCTGATATCTGTCAGCTAAAAATCGACGGATCGTTTCACGGGATTCTTGTCCATCAGCCTGGTCAGTAGTCTTTGAACGGTAGGCTCATAAATCTGTAAATCTCTTACCTTCTGAAATCCCTGGTGCAGGGTTTGATTAGCCAGGCAGGCGCGATATTATCATTGCAGCGTAAGGCCGGTGTCACACTTGCGAGTGTGATGCGAAAAACTCACGCATCAATACCCGTCACTGCCGCCGGCACTCAGACGGAAGCGTGCGACTGCATGTATTTCTATGCAGCCTCACACTCCGGTCACGAGTGCTGGCGGCAGTCCCTGGTTTTGATGCGTGAGACTCACACGAGTTTTTCGCTTCACACTCGCAAGTGTTTCCCCGGCCTAAAAAAGATGACATTGCATCAGCTCAGCTAATCACTCTTGGGAGCCTGGAAGGTAAGAGACTCACAAAGCTCCTGTCCACCGGTCTATCCACTCTACCATCAACCAAACAATGTCTGCCAACTCCTCCATACACAGGAATACCCGGTTGAGCGCCCCTGTGCTCTCTTGTGACTTCTCCGGCAGATTCCTTATCCTCCATCGAACAAAAGGATCAGCTGTTGAAATTCCACTGGTAAGATCTCTGACAATGATGGATGATATTGAGGGAGAATTGGGAGGCTCCCGTTTGCTTTAGATGGTTAGCCAATCCTGATGAAATTAGTCAATTTATCAGACTTTTTTCTAATTTGTGTGGGGACCTTGAGTCGTCAAACATCTCTGGTAGTGGTCACTGAGAACAAAAGTATCGATCCTTGAAATTTACCATGACCAATCCTTGCTAATTAGTTGTCAGTCACTGGAAGGCTGTAGACCCGACCCACTGATTCATATTGATGAGCAATCCTAAAAATAGGCCATTAATACTGAGTCCTGGAAACATTTCTGTAAAAGTCTTTTAGTTTTCTTCTTCTATGGTGAAAATCGACAGAGTACCTGCATTTGCAGCCCGGTCATGCAGTTCTTTCAGAAGGGCGTCTCTTAGCTCAAAGTCTCTGGATAATGTAAAGGCATAAGCAAGGAGAGCCTTGGTATACAGGCTGTCTACTTTGGGAACACTGTCACGGAGATACTGAAGTGCACTTTCTACCATTTCATTCTGCAAGCAATAAACAAAATGTTAACATTTACCAAAAAGAATTTAATAGCGATCTAATGTGTTTCACATATAATAAATACATGGATTATATTTAAAAACGCCGAGGGTGTAATAAGCTTCCTCGAGTCAGGAAATGTACACTCTTCAACATTGCAAGACCAAGAAGGGAAGGTCGTAGAATTATGGAAATCGCAGGATGGATAGACATATTTCTGATCTGCAAATGATGAAAACATGGAGACAACATTTTCAAAACATCTCGATTAGTGATGAGTGAACGTGCTACTGTGTTCGAGTCCTTGCTGCAAATTATTCGAGCATGCTGAAGTCACTCGGTTAGCACCCGAGCATGGATAATACCTTATCCGAGCAACGTTAGCTCATCACTATCTCAATTTATTCAGTATAGAGTCTGAGCACCACATGCAGAAATCTCTACACTTACAAGACTTGCCTGCTATCAAGTTGGTTATTAATGGTTGTTTGAGGAATGTTCTGCCAATCTGAATGTTGTTGTGAAGACCTGGTGAATGGGTGTATGTTGTACTGAAAAGAGTTACAGTATGAAAGGTATTCTATAAAACGCAATAGAGCATGTGAAAAAGAACTGAATTAGCAATATACATCAACTCTAAATTGTGTGCGGATTTTTAAATGCACTACATCATCATCAGTAATAGTGTCCCTCTTGTTCTCTCGCCTGTGTCTGGAGTGAGAATTGCTAAAAATCAAACCTCCAGATGCTGCCCAGTTTCCAGGAGAGCCACCGTGACATATGCCGTTAAAGAAACTTCATCATTTACTCCTCCCTGGTGAACATAGAAAGATTTCATGTTACTTCAATTCACTATTACATCTACAATTCAACATCCAACACTTATCTTCTAAATAATATCCCAAGTACAACAGTATGGGCCAAATGCCCATTGGACTGGCAATTGTTTCTCTCAATAAAAGGGAGAAGATACAGATTACGGTAGATATTAGAAAAAACTTTTAGACAGTGAGGGTGATCAATGAGTGGAACAGGCTGCCACGAGAGGTGATGAGTTCTCCTTCAATGGAAGTCTTCAAACAGAGGCTGGACAGACATCTGTCTGAGATGGTTTAGTGACTCCTGCATTGAGAAGAGGGTTGGACACGATGACCCTGGAGGTCCCTTCCAACTCTAACCTTCTATGATTCTATGATTCTATGATTACTTCCAGGGTTGCTCGCAGTCCAGAACACGACAGTCTAGAAAAATAAGGCCCTATCCATAAAAAAAGATGTCTGTGATTTTTTTGAGGCTGAAGAAACTTATACACATTTTTTGAGTATAATTATCATCTCATAGTTTACAGTCAATGCAGATAATGCCTTCGTATCTTTCATATCCTTCATATCGGAATTATGGACTGAAAACACGTATAACTTATAAACATAATGAATTATTATAGTTTTCCAGTGTGTCAATAAAAAATAGTGTCTGTCTGTGATTTTCTGATAAACTGTCCAGAAAAAATAAAGTCAAGTTGGTAACCCTGCCTCCTCCCCATAACATATGGATACACAACCGCACAATGCACGTGTTCTAACAGTGAAGAGGGGAGTGAGCAGATGTCGGCAGCTCTCGATGCAGATTTTTTTTCAAAGGGAATCAAAATGATTGAGTCAAGTTTGATAGACAAGTGTGACAACTCGTTAAATTTGAAGAAGGATAGTTCCTCTGAAAAAGAATAGTCAAAGATATTGGGTGTAGGAGAAAATCCATGACACAAAAAGATTAGGAATAGTCTTCTACAAAAGTTCTTTGAAGAGGTTTTACTTCATATAATTATTAGTTCAAGGACATAAAGTTGCTGTACGGTCAACAGTCACGTGAGGTCAAAAGATTAGGGGTGAGCCATTGTTGGAAACTATTGGGAGGTCCAATGCACAAGAAAGAATTATTATCAGCAAGCAGCCCTAGGGACTATTGTAACCTGAGAAAAAGTTAATGTACCATTAACGAGTCATGGGGGCGTTCATTAAAGTGTTTCTGTATACCCTAATTTAAAAGGAAACATCCATTTGTGGTACAAAATTGGACAGTCACTCTATATGACTGCTGATGGGTGAATCCTCACATCCTGTACAATGCACGCTGTCAGGATTCTCCGATGCTGGCGGCAATACCGGGGTGCCATGTGACTGCAAGTAGATGATATGCCTACTTCTGGCCACATTCTGACTAGACGTGCACAGCCTCATTCAATTCTGTTGCATTGAGTGAGACCGGACACGTCTAGTCGGAATGTGGCTGGGAGTATTCATACTGCATACTTGTGGTCACATGACCGCTCACTCCAGGAGCTGGCACTGGAGAATCCTGATAGCGTGCGCTGGGAGGATTCACAAGTCTGTAATCACATAGAGTGACTGCAGACTTTCGTGCCAAATCTGGGCAACCCCTTTAATGATTATTCTGGGTGGTCTATCATTCCTGTTATTCACTACTGTTCTCCAACTGTGTGAACCACCGCTATTGTGAGGGCACAGTAGTGATATCTCACCTTTAGAGAGGCCCTAAAGAGTTTTCCCCTGTTTTGAAAGCATCCACTGGGAAGATGATTTTCTTTCAGCCATGCAATGATATCCTGGATGCATTTCTTGTCCACAAATGGAAGCCAACGAGAAGATGCATGGAAAGACTTCATGACAAAAGCTGACAGCCTGATGCAAAAAGAAATGGGGGAACATGGAGACAGGGCAGAAGATGTAATCTATGATGATGATTTAGGGCTCCTTCAGACATCCATGATCATCTATCCGATCTTGGATCACAATGCACGGACTGGCCGCATGTCTCCTGACCCCGAGAATGACCGCTGCCTATATTTTTATGAGGCTTAGTGTTAGGAGACATGCAACTAGTCCGCACATTATGATCCGAGATTGGAGCGATGATGAGGGGCGTCTGAATGAGCCCTTACAGTTTGGGTACTCACCATGTGTTACCCTCTTCATCTCTTTCTCCAAAAGTACTAAAAGATCCATTAGCTCTGCGATAATTTAGTTCCCTTTGATAACCTGGTAGAATTTAATAAAGTTAAAGTTAAGCCATTTCATCACTTCATCAAAGTTTACATAATCAAATAGTTTAAGCAAATATAAATAACTTTGCAGTATATCATTTTAAATAGGTTTGCTTCTTTCTCCACTTATGAGGCACTTCTGTTACCCCCTTTCCCTCCGAACACATCACTCACGTTGAAAAATTGCTAAAATCCATCTTAATATCTTAATCGAGAGACTGCAAGTTCACTGAGTGATCAGATTATAGCTGACTGTTGAAATCTGTAGAGAAGTGATGATGAGGGAGGAGCAGAGTGAAAAGTAGAGTACAAAAGTGGGGCAAAAACACACAGAACTGTGCGTCTGATTTCTATCTCACACTAGTGCTGGATTCTCAGCTGCACTGCTCAGTACTGCTGTATAATGCCCTCATACATCTGCTCACTACAGTGCTGGATTCTCAGCTGCACTGGTTAGTACTGCTGTATAGTGTCCTTCATACTGCTGCTGCTTCTTAACATGTGCTATATACAGATGTGAGAACAAGAATCTCTCATGTCTGTGTGTGCTGTGTAAGGGTGACATCTTAGGAGCTAGCTTCCACCTACAAAAAATTAGAACTAGAGTATACAGAGTGGAAAATTGGTGAAAAATACAGGAAACAAGTCATAGAGGGATCAGTTATAATGATATACCTTATGGACACAGACATGAAGTCAATGAAAACAACAGATAGGCTTTAAGTGAAAACTTCAAGTCAACACTATTGATCCATTTGGATATTGATATGTCAAGTCATAGCTATGGTGTATTGCGCTGTCTACTTTTTATACTCCTATCCAACCTATTTTTTCTAACTTACCATGTAAAATGTAACCGATTCCCTCTTTCTTAGTTTCTTCCGAGAGAACATTTGCACTTGCCAGGTAGTCCAAGATGTAGATATTAGGCACAAACCTAACCATATTCTGCTCTCCGCAGCCACATGGAAGTTGAAGCAGCTGTTCAATGCTTTGAATTGCAGACCCCATTAGATCTCCTGTGAGAAATATGATGCTACATGATACATTTAGGATTAAAAAAGAGCATTTGAGAAGTAAAAAGGCTTCTGCTAAAGAAGACACTGCCAATCATTCGTGTTATTGGGAGACTTTCTTTGCAAACCTTTAAGGACTTGATTACACGTGAACCAGAAATGATGGTAGCGCTGCGGTCAAGGAGGTCACCACTATGATCTCCAAAAATAAAAAAAATGCGCCTACATGAAACATGCAGGTAATTGAAACACCCCCACCCCCCAAAAAGATAAAGGTCCTTTTCTTTTTTTTTTCTTTGCAACGGTTTTGATAAACTTTGTAGTCTCTAAACATTAAACAGCAATAGAAAATCATCCCCAATTTTCCAAATTATTTTATGATTATTCTTAAAATTGGTAATTCTTTTACGTGGCTATAAGCAAGTTAATAAGGGCTATAAAAACTTCAAAGTAGGTGAAAACTACAATTAAATGGCTATGTGGTACATTAACACATTTTTGACACAAATCACAAATTTCTAGGTAAATCCTATACTTCAAAGGTTGTGTCAAATTTCCAGTAACATACATATCTGAGTGGTGGGTTTGAGCATTCTGCCCTTTCATTATATTAATCCATGTGGTCTTGGAGCACCAGTGCATCAATGTACACATCAGAAGACAATGCTGAGTAAATTTCCCTTCGGAATATTGGTGATTTACTATGTATTTGCCTTACCCACTACAGAAAACACAGCAACGGCAGAGTCTGGGACCACTGCAGGTGGTAATGTAATAGAAAGGGTCTCACTGGAGAGGTTTCCTGTAAAATTAGATGAAGGGGAAAAGTTAGTTAGTGATTTTCTTAACTAAATATGCCTTGGTAAAGAACAGAGAATAGTTCTTTAAAATACAGCTCTGGCAAAAATTAAGAGACCACTGCAAAATGTTCAGTTTGTCTGATTTTTCTCTTATATAAATGATATCTTTTTGAGTAAAATGTAAATTGTTCTTTTATTCTATAAACTTCTGACAACATGTCTCCTAATTTCCAAGCAATACATTTTGCATTTTGTTTCTGACAAAGAAAAATGGTCAAAATTTTACCCCCCCCCCCCCAGTGCTTTCAGACTTCAAATAATGCAAAGAAAACAAGTTCATAATCATTTAGAAACAACAATACTAATGTTTAACTCAGGAAGAGATCAGAAATCAATATTTTGTGGAATAACCATGATTTTTAATCCCAGCTTTCATGCGTCTTGGCATGCTTTCCACCAGTCTTTCATGCTGCTTCTGGCGCAAAACTGTAAGCAGTTCTTCTTTGTTTGAAGTCTTGTGACTATCCATCATCCTCATGATTACATTCCAGAGGTTTTCAATGGGGTTCAGGTCGGGAGATTGGGCTGCCCATGACAGGGTTTGATGAGGTGGTCTCTTCATTTTTGCTAGAGCTGTATATACGGTAATATTATTAATGTGAATGAAAAGTGATCAGATCACGATAAGCACATTGCCCATCTAATGAACTGTCCAAAGTGCTGAACCATCCAATTGTCTTGTACAGTGATACAGCCATTAAAGGATTATTTCCTGAATTACATTATATTTCACAAAGCACAATAGAACACGTACTTATTAATATTCAGTGCCAAGCGCAACATAAAGATTCTTCCTTTTATCTGTGTCTTTTTTCTCATCTTCATCTGCCCCTCTGTCTTTCCAGCTTCACGTACCAAAATGGACGATCCTATTCTTACACTGCTAAAGCTACATTTCCCAGCAGCACCCTGCTTCTCCTCAGTACTGCAGTGCTGACCTCTCCCTATCCTGTGTGCACCTGACTAAAGCCACCTCCCTGAAATGATGTCTAAGAACTGCGATGGAAGTTGGATGAACGATGAATGTGTAAAATAGCACTGGCTTCCAGCACAGCTCTGCTATGCTGCGCTCAGTCTGCTGTACCTCCATCACAAATATGTGCCACCTCAACAAGCTAATCTACGTTTAGAATATGCTTTATTTTTCTGTGCACTGTATGGTCCTGTACAATAGTCTGTCTGCTTGATTTATATTAATGTAGCTGTATTTGTTTTGACATCATTGCTCTGTTAGCTGGTTTCCAGCAGAGATCAACAGTCCTGCACTCTGCTCTGTTGTGTCACTACAACAGAGGTTGTAATAAGTAAGCATAGCATAGCTGACACAGGCAGAGCTGACCTGTGTTTGATGCATCCTGTTGACAGAGCAAAAATGTAAAACTGAGAATGCCTATTGATGCATAAGGCAAAGGTTTATCTTCTACCTAATGCATCAGCACAGCGGATTTTGCAGTTTCACATTAATCTGTCAGTAGCAGGAATCAAACACAGCAGAGCAAAGTGCAGGACTGCTGGAAATCAGCTAACAGAGCAATGATGTTTTTACATACATGCAGAGTTGTGTAAAGGAGCATATAGTGTGTAGAAGAATAGAGTATATCCTAAATGTGGAATAAATGCTATTTGAGGAATTACCCTTTAAATACCACTCGTGCGCTATGTGTGCAGGTGAGATATTGGCACTGCAGATGGCTTTGCAAGGCAATAACTGTTTAGTCTCTCTGGAGCACTTAAGAAACAAATAATGGATGTGTGGATTCCGAAACCCACAAATCTGGAATAATGCACATATGTATAAAGTGGAAAAAAACACAGTAATAATCAAATTTGCAGCATTTTAGTTCTTGTGCTAAAAACTCTTGGATTTCCACCTCGGATTTCACACTTTTCCACATTCATAGCGTGAAAGTCCTCAGTGGATCAGCAGCTCAATCTGCAGGCAAAATACATGTCACAATGGATTCACTTATTTCACTTTCATCCTGCAGCGCCCAGTTACAATACAAGTAAAGGTTATTAGTGAGAAGAAAAACTGTACCTCCACCACAGAGAATGGAATTATGAGAAATCTCTATCGGGACGCCCTCCGCCTGTGCAAATATAGAATGAATGGGGTTTAGGAAATTAAAGAAAGAAAGAAATGCAAACACAGCTACGGTAATTCCTTCATTATAAAAACCATTTTAGCCACCAAAAAAAATCAGATCTCTCAAAATTCAGGCTGCCGCTGCAAACATGGAATTGTCAGCTGTATCTGCTATGTGACGGCCTCACAGAATCAGGTCTTTCTATGAGCCAAAAAAATCTGCCCCTTAGCTAACATGAGTAGTAACATAATAAAACGGACTAATAACTATGAGTCATCTGTATTCAAGAGGCGAAAGCGTAGCCCTTCTCGCTCGTTCCCCATGGAGGGGATCGACAGGCAGTCACAACATTTGCTTTTTTGGGTTTTGTAACTTTTGTTTTCATGACGTTCATTTTGCAAGAAAAATTACCTGAAAATAGGATTCTCCAGATCGGTACGATTACGGTGATACCAAATTTACATATTTTTTTTTCTTTAAGTGGTGAAAAAAATTCTGAAATTCGTAGAAGAGAAAAAAATTGCTTGTCTCGCTGTATTTCGGAACCTGTAAGGTTTTCATTAATTAATATTATATTTTGATAGGTTGGGCTTTTATGGCTGCAGTTTTACCAAATATGTGCCTTTTTTAACATTTTTGGATCTTTATTTTAAATGGGGGAGAGCTGCTGACACAGAGAGGGATCAGAACAGCACAGGGTGTAACAGGGACGCTGCGAGCCTGAATGAAGCATTCATCTTCTAACAACTAGGGCACAGTCATAATCTCAGGAGTAAATCAGGGGCAGATGCAGATTCTGTTGGACTGGGCCAGATCTCCATTCAAGTGTATTTGAAAAACCATAGTGCGTCTTCTAGACTCTTTTCGGTTTTCCAATGTTCATGGTAATGTGATGTTATCTTATTAAGACTCTTAAATATAACAAATATATATCTGGTGTAAATGCTTGTAATGAGCTGGCCGGCTCTGACTGTTCTGTTATCATTGACATAGAAGAATCTGTGACAGACACTGCCCCCGTGTGGCCAGAAGTTATACCTATGCCGAATGTGATTACAGAGAAACAAACTGTATTGGCTAAGCTCCCCCCTGTTGTGTCATGTGACCAGGAAGGAGAGAGAGAAGGAGAGCCCGGGAAACTTCTCTGTGCAGAGAGAAGTCTGTGTATGCTGGTGCCCTCCTGTAGATGCGACATAGGAGATTGCCTGGACGATTCCCCTCTCTTGAAAGCTGACTTCCAGATCCTGAACCCACGAACTGTAAGCGGGTCCTCTGTTGAGAGACCGAATATTCACTCAGCGGTGACATCTCCACAGATCCTGAGCCCACGAACTGTAAGCGGGTCCTCTGTTGAGAGGCCGAATATTCCACCCCTACCTGCCGTACCCCAAGGACTACAGTCTGGACCTGAGAGACGGAGCTTTGTTTAATCCCTGCAGAGACAGACAGGCCTGCGACGTGGGAAGATAACCTTCTGGAGCAAAGAGACTGGTAACTAGTGTTGAGCGATACCGTCCGATACTTGAAAGTATCGGTATCGGAAAGTATCGGCCGATACCGGCAAAGTATCGGATCCAATCCGATACCGATACCCGATACCAATACAAGTCAATGGGACTCAAGTATCGGACGGTATTCCTGATGGTTCCCAGGGTCTGAAGGAGAGGAAACTCTCCTTCAGGCCCTGGGAACCATATTAATGTGTAAAATAAAGAATTAAAATAAAAAATATCGCTATACTCACCTGTCCGACGCAGCCGGGACCTCAGCGAGGGAACCGGCAGCGTTGTTTGTTTAAAATTTGCGCTTTTACTTGGTTACGTGAAGTCCCGGCTTGTGATTGGTCAGGGCGGCCATGTTGCCGGGACGCGGACCAATCACAGCAAGCCGTGACGAAATTACGTCACGGCTTGCTGTGATTGGTCCGCGTCCTGGCAACATGGCTGCCATTAACCAATCACAAGCCGTGACGTCACGGGAGGCTGGACATGCGCGTATTTTGAAAAGCGCGCGTGTCCAGCCTCCAGTGACGTCCCGGCTTGTGATTGGTTAATGGCGGCCATGTTGCCGGGACGTCACTGGAGGCTGGACACGCGCGCTTTTCAAAATACGCGCATGTCCAGCCTCCCGTGACGTCCCGGCTTGTGATTGGTTAATGGCGGCCATGTTGCCGGGACGTCACTGGAGGCTGGACACGCGCGCTTTTCAAAATACGCGCATGTCCAGCCTCCCGTGACGTCCCGGCTTGTGATTGGTTAATGGCGGCCATGTTGCCGGGACGTCACTGGAGGCTGGACACGCGCGCTTTTCAAAATACGCGCATGTCCAGCCTCCCGTGACGTCCCGGCTTGTGATTGGTTAATGGCGGCCATGTTGCCGGGACGTCACTGGAGGCTGGACACGCGCGCTTTTCAAAATACGCGCATGTCCAGCCTCCCGTGACGTCACGGCTTGTGATTGGTTAATGGCGGCCATGTTGCCGGGACGTCACTGGAGGCTGGACACGCGCGCTTTTCAAAATACGCGCATGTCCAGCCTCCCGTGACGTCCCGGCTTGTGATTGGTTAATGGCGGCCATGTTGCCGGGACGTCACTGGAGGCTGGACACGCGCGCTTTTCAAAATACGCGCATGTCCAGCCTCCCGTGACGTCACGGCTTGTGATTGGTTAATGGTGGCCATGTTGCCGGGACGCGGACCAATCACAGCAAGCCGTGACGTAATTTCGTCACGGCTTGCTGTGATTGGTCCGCGTCCCGGCAACATGGCCGCCCTGACCAATCACAAGCCGGGACTTCACGTAACCAAGTAAAAGCGCGAAATTTAAACAAACAACGCTGCCGGTTCCCTCGCTGAGGTCCCGGCTGCGTCGGACAGGTGAGTATAGCGATATTTTTTATTTTAATTCTCTTTTTTACACATTATTACATTAATGTTGTTGCGATACCCGATACCCGATATCACAAAAGTATCGGATCTCGGTATCGGAAATTCCGATACAGCAAGTATCGGCCGATACCCGATACTTGCAGTATCGGAATGCTCAACACTACTGGTAACGTGTGGATAGGGCCAGTGAGGGACAGTTTGTTATTACACGTTAATTCTGTGAATAGGTATATTTTGCATTGTTTATTACTGTGTTCCGCTGTGTTAAGGAAAAATGTATAACAGTAAAGATATGTTTGTTAAAATGGAATCTGGGTGTGGAAGTTTTGCTGAGCCAGATCATGGATATACATGGGCGAACTTGCCCTCGGTCACTTCATCTGGCGTAGTCGGCAGGATCTGTGCCCAGCAGGATTCCCACCCAGGCCCAGTATACAGTCAGAAACCGCCGCCGGTGTCCATTGTAAACCAGGTCAGGAAATTTGGCGGGCGAAACTACCCCGTACCAGAGTGGGCGGAACAAGTGCGGATACTGGGAGAAATGTATAATATTGACCCTAAGACCTTGGCGGAAATGGCGGTACTGACGCTAGAGGGGGAGGCATGGACGACAGTCAGACTGGAGACGGTCAGGGGGCAGCGTGTGTTAGAGGATTTGGTGCGGGTGCTGGAAAAGACCTATGGACCTACTACGTACCAGGGAACACTGCGATACCTGTTCTTTAGACGGACACAGCTTGAATGGGAAGACATTCCCCAGTATGCAAATGCCCTTCAGGTACTCTTTGAACAAGTCTGTGCAAAAGGGGAACAACTGGCTACTATAGCTCCTCGTGACCTGGTACTGAGAGACCAATTCGTTATAGGGCTGAGAGACCAGTATCTTAACCGTACGCTACAGGACTTGATTCGGATGATGCCGACTCTCACCTTCGCTGAAGTCAAGCAGGAAGCCATAGAACGTTCTAGGGGACCCGTCATGGATGTGGAGACTCAAAGCGCTGCGTGCAGATCCATATTAGACATTAAACAGCCCAACAGTGACACCGAGGAGCTGAAACAGATGGTAGCAGATTTACAGCAACAGGTGTCACAGTTAACACTAGAACGGCAGAGAGACCGGATGCAACCTAGCCGTCCCGCGGGACCGTGTTGGTCATGTGGTGACCCCCGTCATAGGGCGAATCGTTGTCCTCAACAAACAAACCATCAGTTACCACGACGAACAGAATATCAGCTACATCCACGAGCAGAGCCGCCACGCCAGGTCTCACCACAATGGCCGCCGTTAAACTAGACACCCCTGCAGCTGAGGCTCGAGCAGCAGGGGGGGACAGAGAATGGGGTGTAGAAAAACAGAGCCAGCAACGGAGTACTCTTGCCTCAAGTAGTCCTACACTTGAAGTTATTCTGGAGGGAGTTGCAGTACAAGGATTGATGGACACTGGGTCGCAAGTGACCACGATCTCTGAACAGTTTTATGAAAAGTACCTGAAACCAAGAACTGCTTGTGATCCAGATACCACCATTAAGATAATTGCGGCTAATAACCTACCCATTCCAGTAACCGGAGTCGCCTGGATGGATACGAAGGCCTGCGGACAAGACCTAGGGAAACGAGGAATCGTCATTGTCAAGGAAGGCTTCGGCTCCGAGACTCCAGTAATAATTGGAATGAATATCTTGAAAGACCTGGATCTTATGCTGTTGAAAAGAAAAGGGCCCAAGTACTGGCAGAAAGTTACCAAACATAAACCGACTCGTCTGGCGTTCCAGCACGTAATCCGGACCGTTGGACTTCAACAGATGGCAAAGGAACAACTACCCCTAGCAGCCATTAAAGTGCCCCGCTGTACCCGGATTACTTTGCCCGCTGAAAAAGAGACAGTCATTTCCCTGCCTCTTAACACCAACCGACAACTTGAAGGAGTTGAAGTGTTAATCGAACCGAGGGCTCCAAGTGGGGGTAAGTTAAACCCACTAGTCGCCCGCACCCTAGCCGTCGTGAGGAACGGAAGAGTCCCTGTCAGGCTAAACAACACCGCAGACGTAGGTGTAGCCCTTGAAGCTGGAACGCAACTTGCCAGAGTATATGCTCTACCCACAGAAGTGAACCCCATGGGACCCTTACAATTCACCCCGTTTACAGAAGATGGCCGGACGGTAACTATCTCAGCCATAAATGCTCAAGCAGATGATGAAGACATTGGGCGAAAGCTACTGGAAAAAGTGCAACTGGACCCATCCCAGTACACCAAACAGGAAGTGTCTCAAATGGAGAAACTACTGCGAGAACACCAAGACTCCTTTGCAAAGCATGACACTGACTTCGGGTACACCACCAGTATCCAACACGAGATTCCCACAGGCGATGCTGCTCCTATTCGCGAGAGGTACCGACAAATACCACCTCAACAATACCAGGAGGTGAAGAGCCTCTTAGAATCTATGCTACACACCGGAGTGGTGCGGGAAAGCCAGAGCCCATGGGCTGCACCCGTGGTGATAGTCAAAAAGAAAGATGGATCCCTGAGATTTTGCGTAGACTACCGTCGGCTGAACGCTTGCACGATCCGGGACTCCTATCCACTCCCCCGGATCGAAGAGTCACTGACCGCCCTGAAAAAGGCCAAATATTTTTCGTCTCTAGACTTGGCCAGTGGATATTGGCAGGTCCCCATGAGTGAGAAGGACAGAGAAAAGACCGCCTTCATCCTTCCCATGGGCCTGTACGAGTTTGACCGGATGCCATTCGGCTTGAGTAACGCACCAGGGACCTTTCAGAGACTGATGGAACGCTGTCTGGGAGATTTCAACTTCGAATTCACGCTGATATACCTTGATGACATCGTGGTATACTCCGCCACCTTTGAGGATCACCTTCACAAGCTTGGCAAAGTGTTCCAGCGCTTGAAGAAACACGGCTTGAAGTTGAAGCCCAGCAAGTGCCGTCTATTCCAGCAGGAGATCGATTACCTGGGACACCGGATCTCAGCCGAAGGTGTCCAACCCTCTCCAGAGAAGATAGCAGCTGTCCGAGAGTGGCCACAACCAACTACCATCAAAGAGGTTCAGGCTTTCCTGGGGCTAGCGGGCTATTACCGCCGATTTGTCAAGGACTTTGCCCGGCTTGCGGAACCACTGCATGAGACCCTCCGAGGGACCGCGAACAGTCCCAGAGGACGACGCATCAGCTGGGGGCCCGACCAAGAAAAATCCTTCCGGGCGCTTCAAGCTGCTCTGACATCACCCCCTATTCTGGCATTTGCAGACTACACCTTGCCGTTCCAGTTATACACCGACGCCAGCCGCCTTCAAGGTCTCGGGGCGGTCCTCTCCCAAGTCCAAGATAACAAGGAACGCGTAATAGCCTATGCCAGTAGATCCCTCCGGGATACCGAAAAGAACCCCGTCAACTACAGCTCTTTCCGCCTGGAACTCCTGGCCCTGACCTGGGCTATGACAGAGAAGTTTGCTGGCTACCTGACAGGGGCGGAGGTGCTGGTTGTGACAGACAACAATCCTCTTGCCCACCTAGAAAATGCCAAACTAGGGGCAATGGAACAGCGCTGGATGGCAAGGCTCTCTAGATTCCAATACAAAATTAAATACAGAGCGGGGAAGGAGAATCAGAATGCTGACAGCCTTTCCAGAGTGACATCATCCCCACCAGTGGGGAACCGGGATGAAGAGTTGGAGGAAGATGAACTGCCCGACTTTGCCCGGCTAGCTAAACAAATAGAAGATAGCCGCCAGTATGCTGTAGGCGGGATCGAAGCCGTAGTGGGGTCCCCCCTGTCCCAACAAGAATGGGCCAAGCTTCAAGATCGAGACCCTGAACATGTCTTACTGAAACAGTACGTGAAGACACAAGAGAAACCACCCTCCGAAGTAAGAGCCCGACTATCAACCAGGGCCTCTGCCCTACTTGCCCAATGGGATCGGCTGATCGTGAAGGATGGAGTCTTGTATCGCAGGGTCCTTTTATCCCATATGCTGGAAGAATGTTTGCAGATTGTCGTCCCGGTGCAGCTAGCCCATGAGATGGTGGCTGAAGCCCACAGAAGGGACGGCCACTTCGGCATAGACAAGACCCTCCGGTGGACCCAGCAGTTCATTTTTTGCCCAGGACTCCGTAAGCTGGTTGAAAACGTCTGCCTGAGCTGTCGTACATGTGAACTCCACAAGTCTACTGAGCAGCGTGCACCTGTCCAGACCATTAGCACATCCAGGCCCCTCGAGTTGTTGATGGTGGACTATCTGTTGATCGGAACGGCGAATAGTGGCTACCAGTACTGTCTGGTGATGGTGGACCACTTCACGAAATTCGCCGTCGCTGTTGCTACCAAAGACCAGACTGCCGAATCAGCTGCACAAGCCATCTGTCAGCACTTCGTTCGGGTCTACGGGTGTCCGGAACGGCTACACTCTGATCAGGGGGCGTGTTTTGAAGGGCGAGTCATTGAAGAACTTCAGCAGATGTATGGAATCAAGAAGTCCAGGACCACCCTGTATCATCCACAAGGGAATGGCGCGTGTGAACGTTTCAACCGGACTCTCTTACAACTGATCCGAACCTTAGCAGAAGACAAAAAGCCCGACTGGCCTCGATTCCTCCCAGAACTGCTGTGGGCCTATAACAATCAAGTCCATTCTGTCACCGGATACACGCCTTACACCCTCCTGTTTGGCCGCCCAGGCAAAGGCATCCATGAGCTACACCTGTCTAACTCTGATGAAGACACCTGTGGTACCTATCCTTCCTGGCTACAAGCACACCGTCAAAGAATGGAAACTGTCTACCGGCTGGTGGAACAGCAGATCCAGGACCAGGTCCACGCTGATCCACTTCCAGTACAAGAAGACCTACTGAGTGTGGGTCAACTAGTCCTAGTTCATATAAAGAAACCGCAAGGAAAACTCCGGCCCAAGTGGGAGACCGAAGTCTATCGAATAATTGGACACCCGTACCCTGATGGCCCCGTCTATCAAGTACAAGGCGAAGACAGCGGCAGCCTCCGCACCCTGCACAGTAACATGTTGCGCCCCTGCCGTTCTCAGCCTGACTCCCCTCCTGTGATACCTAGAGAGATGGATATCACTAATACTGTGGGAGACACCGACACCGGGGATGTAGAGGTAGAAGACATACCTACCCCGGCTCGCCTGACTGACGCGTCTGAACCCCTTACCTCCTCGACTGACTTACCGACTGGGGTGGAGAGTGGAGTGACTGATCGGGGAGAGAGATTAGCACCCGTTAGGCGGACAGCTAGAACCAACGCAGGAGTGCCCCCGGGACAGTCCTACAGAGACCAATATGTGTGGCCCTCTTCACAGCCGGGTCCTGCAACCTCCACAGCCATCGCCACCCTGGAGTCAGTCGTTGACAGGGACTGCCAACCTTCAAGTGGGGGGGCGTGTAATGAGCTGGCCGGCTCTGACTGTTCTGTTATCATTGACATAGAAGAATCTGTGACAGACACTGCCCCCGTGTGGCCAGAAGTTATACCTATGCCGAATGTGATTACAGAGAAACAAACTGTATTGGCTAAGCTCCCCCCTGTTGTGTCATGTGACCAGGAAGGAGAGAGAGAAGGAGAGCCCGGGAAACTTCTCTGTGCAGAGAGAAGTCTGTGTATGCTGGTGCCCTCCTGTAGATGCGACATAGGAGATTGCCTGGACGATTCCCCTCTCTTGAAAGCTGACTTCCAGATCCTGAACCCACGAACTGTAAGCGGGTCCTCTGTTGAGAGGCCGAATATTCACTCAGCGGTGACATCTCCACAGATCCTGAGCCCACGAACTGTAAGCGGGTCCTCTGTTGAGAGGCCGAATATTCCACCCCTACCTGCCGTACCCCAAGGACTACAGTCTGGACCTGAGAGACGGAGCTTTGTTTAATCCCTGCAGAGACAGACAGGCCTGCGACGTGGGAAGATAACCTTCTGGAGCAAAGAGACTGGTAACGTGTGGATAGGGCCAGTGAGGGACAGTTTGTTATTACACGTTAATTCTGTGAATAGGTATATTTTGCATTGTTTATTACTGTGTTCCGCTGTGTTAAGGAAAAATGTATAACAGTAAAGATATGTTTGTTAAAATGGAATCTGGGTGTGGAAGTTTTGCTGAGCCAGATCATGGATATACATGGGCGAACTTGCCCTCGGTCACTTCATCTGGCGTAGTCGGCAGGATCTGTGCCCAGCAGGATTCCCACCCAGGCCCAGTATACAGTCAGAAACCGCCGCCGGTGTCCATTGTAAACCAGGTCAGGAAATTTGGCGGGCGAAACTACCCCGTACCAGAGTGGGCGGAACAAGTGCGGATACTGGGAGAAATGTATAATATTGACCCTAAGACCTTGGCGGAAATGGCGGTACTGACGCTAGAGGGGGAGGCATGGACGACAGTCAGACTGGAGACGGTCAGGGGGCAGCGTGTGTTAGAGGATTTGGTGCGGGTGCTGGAAAAGACCTATGGACCTACTACGTACCAGGGAACACTGCGATACCTGTTCTTTAGACGGACACAGCTTGAATGGGAAGACATTCCCCAGTATGCAAATGCCCTTCAGGTACTCTTTGAACAAGTCTGTGCAAAAGGGGAACAACTGGCTACTATAGCTCCTCGTGACCTGGTACTGAGAGACCAATTCGTTATAGGGCTGAGAGACCAGTATCTTAACCGTACGCTACAGGACTTGATTCGGATGATGCCGACTCTCACCTTCGCTGAAGTCAAGCAGGAAGCCATAGAACGTTCTAGGGGACCCGTCATGGATGTGGAGACTCAAAGCGCTGTGTGCAGATCCATATTAGACATTAAACAGCCCAACAGTGACACCGAGGAGCTGAAACAGATGGTAGCAGATTTACAGCAACAGGTGTCACAGTTAACACTAGAACGGCAGAGAGACCGGATGCAACCTAGCCGTCCCGCGGGACCGTGTTGGTCATGTGGTGACCCCCGTCATAGGGCGAATCGTTGTCCTCAACAAACAAACCATCAGTTACCACGACGAACAGAATATCAGCTACATCCACAAGCAGAGCCGCCACGCCAGGTCTCACCACAATGGCCGCCGTTAAACTAGACACCCCTGCAGCTGAGGCTCGAGCAGCAGGGGGGGACAGAGAATGGGGTGTAGAAAAACAGAGCCAGCAACGGAGTACTCTTGCCTCGAGTAGTCCTACACTTGAAGTTATTCTGGAGGGAGTTGCAGTACAAGGATTGATGGACACTGGGTCGCAAGTGACCACGATCTCTGAACAGTTTTATGAAAAGTACCTGAAACCAAGAACTGCTTGTGATCCAGATACCACCATTAAGATAATTGCGGCTAATAACCTACCCATTCCAGTAACCGGAGTCGCCTGGATGGATACGAAGGCCTGCGGACAAGACCTAGGGAAACGAGGAATCGTCATTGTCAAGGAAGGCTTCGGCTCCGAGACTCCAGTAATAATTGGAATGAATATCTTGAAAGACCTGGATCTTATGCTGTTGAAAAGAAAAGGGCCCAAGTACTGGCAGAAAGTTACCAAACATAAACCGACTCGTCTGGCGTTCCAGCACGTAATCCGGACCGTTGGACTTCAACAGATGGCAAAGGAACAACTACCCCTAGCAGCCATTAAAGTGCCCCGCTGTACCCGGATTACTTTGCCCGCTGAAAAAGAGACAGTCATTTCCCTGCCTCTTAACACCAACCGACAACTTGAAGGAGTTGAAGTGTTAATCGAACCGAGGGCTCCAAGTGGGGGTAAGTTAAACCCACTAGTCGCCCGCACCCTAGCCGTCGTGAGGAACGGAAGAGTCCCTGTCAGGCTAAACAACACCGCAGACGTAGGTGTAGCCCTTGAAGCTGGAATGCAACTTGCCAGAGTATATGCTCTACCCACAGAAGTGAACCCCATGGGACCCTTACAATTCACCCCGTTTACAGAAGATGGCCGGACGGTAACTATCTCAGCCATAAATGCTCAAGCAGATGATGAAGACATTGGGCGAAAGCTACTGGAAAAAGTGCAACTGGACCCATCCCAGTACACCAAACAGGAAGTGTCTCAAATGGAGAAACTACTGCGAGAACACCAAGACTCCTTTGCAAAGCATGACACTGACTTCGGGTACACCACCAGTATCCAACACGAGATTCCCACAGGCGATGCTGCTCCTATTCGCGAGAGGTACCGACAAATACCACCTCAACAATACCAGGAGGTGAAGAGCCTCTTAGAATCTATGCTACACGCCGGAGTGGTGCGGGAAAGCCAGAGCCCATGGGCTGCACCCGTGGTGATAGTCAAAAAGAAAGATGGATCCCTGAGATTTTGCGTAGACTACCGTCGGCTGAACGCTTGCACGATCCGGGACTCCTATCCACTCCCCCCGGATCGAAGAGTCACTGACCGCCCTGAAAAAGGCCAAATATTTTTCGTCTCTAGACTTGGCCAGTGGATATTGGCAGGTCCCCATGAGTGAGAAGGACAGAGAAAAGACCGCCTTCATCCTTCCCATGGGCCTGTACGAGTTTGACCGGATGCCATTCGGCTTGAGTAACGCACCAGGGACCTTTCAGAGACTGATGGAACGCTGTCTGGGAGATTTCAACTTCGAATTCACGCTGATATACCTTGATGACATCGTGGTATACTCCGCCACCTTTGAGGATCACCTTCACAAGCTTGGCAAAGTGTTCCAGCGCTTGAAGAAACACGGCTTGAAGTTGAAGCCCAGCAAGTGCCGTCTATTCCAGCAGGAGATCGATTACCTGGGACACCGGATCTCAGCCGAAGGTGTCCAACCCTCTCCAGAGAAGATAGCAGCTGTCCGAGAGTGGCCACAACCAACTACCATCAAAGAGGTTCAGGCTTTCCTGGGGCTAGCGGGCTATTACCGCCGATTTGTCAAGGACTTTGCCCGGCTTGCGGAACCACTGCATGAGACCCTCCGAGGGACCGCGAACAGTCCCAGAGGATGACGCATCAGCTGGGGGCCCGACCAAGAAAAATCCTTCCGGGCGCTTCAAGCTGCTCTGACATCACCCCCTATTCTGGCATTTGCAGACTACACCTTGCCGTTCCAGTTATACACCGACGCCAGCCGCCTTCAAGGTCTCGGGGCGGTCTTCTCCCAAGTCCAAGATAACAAGGAACGCGTAATAGCCTATGCCAGTAGATCCCTCCGGGATACCGAAAAGAACCCCGTCAACTACAGCTCTTTCCGCCTGGAACTCCTGGCCCTGACCTGGGCTATGACAGAGAAGTTTGCTGGCTACCTGACAGGGGCGGAGGTGCTGGTTGTGACAGACAACAATCCTCTTGCCCACCTAGAAAATGCCAAACTAGGGGCAATGGAACAGCGCTGGATGGCAAGGCTCTCTAGATTCCAATACAAAATTAAATACAGAGCGGGGAAGGAGAATCAGAATGCTGACAGCCTTTCCAGAGTGACATCATCCCCACCAGTGGGGAACCGGGATGAAGAGTTGGAGGAAGATGAACTGCCCGACTTTGCCCGGCTAGCTAAACAAATAGAAGATAGCCGCCAGTATGCTGTAGGCGGGATCGAAGCCGTAGTGGGGTCCCCCCTGTCCCAACAAGAATGGGCCAAGCTTCAAGATCGAGACCCTGAACATGTCTTACTGAAACAGTACGTGAAGACACAAGAGAAACCACCCTCCGAAGTAAGAGCCCGACTATCAACCAGGGCCTCTGCCCTACTTGCCCAATGGGATCGGCTGATCGTGAAGGATGGAGTCTTGTATCGCAGGGTCCTTTTATCCCATATGCTGGAAGAATGTTTGCAGATTGTCGTCCCGGTGCAGCTAGCCCATGAGATGGTGGCTGAAGCCCACAGAAGGGACGGCCACTTCGGCATAGACAAGACCCTCCGGTGGACCCAGCAGTTCATTTTTTGCCCAGGACTCCGTAAGCTGGTTGAAAACGTCTGCCTGAGCTGTCGTACATGTGAACTCCACAAGTCTACTGAGCAGCGTGCACCTGTCCAGACCATTAGCACATCCAGGCCCCTCGAGTTGTTGATGGTGGACTATCTGTTGATCAGAACGGCGAATAGTGGCTACCAGTACTGTCTGGTGATGGTGGACCACTTCACGAAATTCGCCGTCGCTGTTGCTACCAAAGACCAGACTGCCGAATCAGCTGCACAAGCCATCTGTCAGCACTTCGTTCGGGTCTACGGGTGTCCGGAACGGCTACACTCTGATCAGGGGGCGTGTTTTGAAGGGCGAGTCATTGAAGAACTTCAGCAGATGTATGGAATCAAGAAGTCCAGGACCACCCTGTATCATCCACAAGGGAATGGCGCGTGTGAACGTTTCAACCGGACTCTCTTACAACTGATCCGAACCTTAGCAGAAGACAAAAAGCCCGACTGGCCTCGATTCCTCCCAGAACTGCTGTGGGCCTATAACAATCAAGTCCATTCTGTCACCGGATACACGCCTTACACCCTCCTGTTTGGCCGCCCAGGCAAAGGCATCCATGAGCTACACCTGTCTAACTCTGATGAAGACACCTGTGGTACCTATCCTTCCTGGCTACAAGCACACCGTCAAAGAATGGAAACTGTCTACCGGCTGGTGGAACAGCAGATCCAGGACCAGGTCCACGCTGATCCACTTCCAGTACAAGAAGACCTACTGAGTGTGGGTCAACTAGTCCTAGTTCGTATAAAGAAACCGCAAGGAAAACTCCGGCCCAAGTGGGAGACCGAAGTCTATCGAATAATTGGACACCCGTACCCTGATGGCCCCGTCTATCAAGTACAAGGCGAAGACAGCGGCAGCCTCCGCACCCTGCACCGTAACATGTTGCGCCCCTGCCGTTCTCAGCCTGACTCCCCTCCTGTGATACCTAGAGAGATGGATATCACTAATACTGTGGGAGACACCGACACCGGGGATGTAGAGGTAGAAGACATACCTACCCCGGCTCGCCTGACTGACGCGTCTGAACCCCTTACCTCCTCGACTGACTTACCGACTGGGGCGGAGAGTGGAGTGACTGATCGGGGAGAGAGATTAGCACCCGTTAGGCGGACAGCTAGAACCAACGCAGGAGTGCCCCCGGGACAGTCCTACAGAGACCAATATGTGTGGCCCTCTTCACAGCCGGGTCCTGCAACCTCCACAGCCATCACCACCCTGGAGTCAGTCGTTGACAGGGACTGCCAACCTTCAAGTGGGGGGGCGTGTAATGAGCTGGCCGGCTCTGACTGTTCTGTTATCATTGACATAGAAGAATCTGTGACAGACACTGCCCCCGTGTGGCCAGAAGTTATACCTATGCCGAATGTGATTACAGAGAAACAAACTGTATTGGCTAAGCTCCCCCCTGTTGTGTCATGTGACCAGGAAGGAGAGAGAGAAGGAGAGCCCGGGAAACTTCTCTGTGCAGAGAGAAGTCTGTGTATGCTGGTGCCCTCCTGTAGATGCGACATAGGAGATTGCCTGGACGATTCCCCTCTCTTGAAAGCTGACTTCCAGATCCTGAACCCACGAACTGTAAGCGGGTCCTCTGTTGAGAGGCCGAATATTCACTCAGCGGTGACATCTCCACAGATCCTGAGCCCACGAACTGTAAGCGGGTCCTCTGTTGAGAGGCCGAATATTCCACCCCTACCTGCCGTACCCCAAGGACTACAGTCTGGACCTGAGAGACGGAGCTTTGTTTAATCCCTGCAGAGACAGACAGGCCTGCGACGTGGGAAGATAACCTTCTGGAGCAAAGAGACTGGTAACGTGTGGATAGGGCCAGTGAGGGACAGTTTGTTATTACACGTTAATTCTGTGAATAGGTATATTTTGCATTGTTTATTACTGTGTTCCGCTGTGTTAAGGAAAAATGTATAACAGTAAAGATATGTTTGTTAAAATGGAATCTGGGTGTGGAAGTTTTGCTGAGCCAGATCATGGATATACATGGGCGAACTTGCCCTTGGTCACTTCATCTGGCGTAGTCGGC
This sequence comes from Ranitomeya variabilis, assembly GCF_051348905.1. Lineage (NCBI taxonomy): Eukaryota > Metazoa > Chordata > Amphibia > Anura > Dendrobatidae > Ranitomeya > Ranitomeya variabilis. The sequence continues at coordinate 52,093,347 of NC_135235.1, read as the reverse complement.
AGGATCTGTGCCCAGCAGGATTCCCACCCAGGCCCAGTATACAGTCAGAAACCGCCGCCGGTGTCCATTGTAAACCAGGTCAGGAAATTTGGCGGGCGAAACTACCCCGTACCAGAGTGGGCGGAACAAGTGCGGATACTGGGAGAAATGTATAATATTGACCCTAAGACCTTGGCGGAAATGGCGGTACTGACGCTAGAGGGGGAGGCATGGACGACAGTCAGACTGGAGACGGTCAGGGGGCAGCGTGTGTTAGAGGATTTGGTGCGGGTGCTGGAAAAGACCTATGGACCTACTACGTACCAGGGAACACTGCGATACCTGTTCTTTAGACGGACACAGCTTGAATGGGAAGACATTCCCCAGTATGCAAATGCCCTTCAGGTACTCTTTGAACAAGTCTGTGCAAAAGGGGAACAACTGGCTACTATAGCTCCTCGTGACCTGGTACTGAGAGACCAATTCGTTATAGGGCTGAGAGACCAGTATCTTAACCGTACGCTACAGGACTTGATTCGGATGATGCCGACTCTCACCTTCGCTGAAGTCAAGCAGGAAGCCATAGAACGTTCTAGGGGACCCGTCATGGATGTGGAGACTCAAAGCGCTGCGTGCAGATCCATATTAGACATTAAACAGCCCAACAGTGACACCGAGGAGCTGAAACAGATGGTAGCAGATTTACAGCAACAGGTGTCACAGTTAACACTAGAACGGCAGAGAGACCGGATGCAACCTAGCCGTCCCGCGGGACCGTGTTGGTCATGTGGTGACCCCCGTCATAGGGCGAATCGTTGTCCTCAACAAACAAACCATCAGTTACCACGACGAACAGAATATCAGCTACATCCACGAGCAGAGCCGCCACGCCAGGTCTCACCACAATGGCCGCCGTTAAACTAGACACCCCTGCAGCTGAGGCTCGAGCAGCAGGGGGGGACAGAGAATGGGGTGTAGAAAAACAGAGCCAGCAACGGAGTACTCTTGCCTCGAGTAGTCCTACACTTGAAGTTATTCTGGAGGGAGTTGCAGTACAAGGATTGATGGACACTGGGTCGCAAGTGACCACGATCTCTGAACAGTTTTATGAAAAGTACCTGAAACCAAGAACTGCTTGTGATCCAGATACCACCATTAAGATAATTGCGGCTAATAACCTACCCATTCCAGTAACCGGAGTCGCCTGGATGGATACAAAGGCCTGCGGACAAGACCTAGGGAAACGAGGAATCGTCATTGTCAAGGAAGGCTTCGGCTCCGAGACTCCAGTAATAATTGGAATGAATATCTTGAAAGACCTGGATCTTATGCTGTTGAAAAGAAAAGGGCCCAAGTACTGGCAGAAAGTTACCAAACATAAACCGACTCGTCTGGCGTTCCAGCACGTAATCCGGACCGTTGGACTTCAACAGATGGCAAAGGAACAACTACCCCTAGCAGCCATTAAAGTGCCCCGCTGTACCCGGATTACTTTGCCCGCTGAAAAAGAGACAGTCATTTCCCTGCCTCTTAACACCAACCGACAACTTGAAGGAGTTGAAGTGTTAATCGAACCGAGGGCTCCAAGTGGGGGTAAGTTAAACCCACTAGTCGCCCGCACCCTAGCCGTCGTGAGGAACGGAAGAGTCCCTGTCAGGCTAAACAACACCGCAGACGTAGGTGTAGCCCTTGAAGCTGGAACGCAACTTGCCAGAGTATATGCTCTACCCACAGAAGTGAACCCCATGGGACCCTTACAATTCACCCCGTTTACAGAAGATGGCCGGACGGTAACTATCTCAGCCATAAATGCTCAAGCAGATGATGAAGACATTGGGCGAAAGCTACTGGAAAAAGTGCAACTGGACCCATCCCAGTACACCAAACAGGAAGTGTCTCAAATGGAGAAACTACTGCGAGAACACCAAGACTCCTTTGCAAAGCATGACACTGACTTCGGGTACACCACCAGTATCCAACACGAGATTCCCACAGGCGATGCTGCTCCTATTCGCGAGAGGTACCGACAAATACCACCTCAACAATACCAGGAGGTGAAGAGCCTCTTAGAATCTATGCTACACGCCGGAGTGGTGCGGGAAAGCCAGAGCCCATGGGCTGCACCCGTGGTGATAGTCAAAAAGAAAGATGGATCCCTGAGATTTTGCGTAGACTACCGTCGGCTGAACGCTTGCACGATCCGGGACTCCTATCCACTCCCCCCGGATCGAAGAGTCACTGACCGCCCTGAAAAAGGCCAAATATTTTTCGTCTCTAGACTTGGCCAGTGGATATTGGCAGGTCCCCATGAGTGAGAAGGACAGAGAAAAGACCGCCTTCATCCTTCCCATGGGCCTGTACGAGTTTGACCGGATGCCATTCGGCTTGAGTAACGCACCAGGGACCTTTCAGAGACTGATGGAACGCTGTCTGGGAGATTTCAACTTCGAATTCACGCTGATATACCTTGATGACATCGTGGTATACTCCGCCACCTTTGAGGATCACCTTCACAAGCTTGGCAAAGTGTTCCAGCGCTTGAAGAAACACGGCTTGAAGTTGAAGCCCAGCAAGTGCCGTCTATTCCAGCAGGAGATCGATTACCTGGGACACCGGATCTCAGCCGAAGGTGTCCAACCCTCTCCAGAGAAGATAGCAGCTGTCCGAGAGTGGCCACAACCAACTACCATCAAAGAGGTTCAGGCTTTCCTGGGGCTAGCGGGCTATTACCGCCGATTTGTCAAGGACTTTGCCCGGCTTGCGGAACCACTGCATGAGACCCTCCGAGGGACCGCGAACAGTCCCAGAGGACGACGCATCAGCTGGGGGCCCGACCAAGAAAAATCCTTCCGGGCGCTTCAAGCTGCTCTGACATCACCCCCTATTCTGGCATTTGCAGACTACACCTTGCCGTTCCAGTTATACACCGACGCCAGCCGCCTTCAAGGTCTCGGGGCGGTCTTCTCCCAAGTCCAAGATAACAAGGAACGCGTAATAGCCTATGCCAGTAGATCCCTCCGGGATACCGAAAAGAACCCCGTCAACTACAGCTCTTTCCGCCTGGAACTCCTGGCCCTGACCTGGGCTATGACAGAGAAGTTTGCTGGCTACCTGACAGGGGCGGAGGTGCTGGTTGTGACAGACAACAATCCTCTTGCCCACCTAGAAAATGCCAAACTAGGGGCAATGGAACAGCGCTGGATGGCAAGGCTCTCTAGATTCCAATACAAAATTAAATACAGAGCGGGGAAGGAGAATCAGAATGCTGACAGCCTTTCCAGAGTGACATCATCCCCACCAGTGGGGAACCGGGATGAAGAGTTGGAGGAAGATGAACTGCCCGACTTTGCCCGGCTAGCTAAACAAATAGAAGATAGCCGCCAGTATGCTGTAGGCGGGATCAAAGCCGTAGTGGGGTCCCCCCTGTCCCAACAAGAATGGGCCAAGCTTCAAGATCGAGACCCTGAACATGTCTTACTGAAACAGTACGTGAAGACACAAGAGAAACCACCCTCCGAAGTAAGAGCCCGACTATCAACCAGGGCCTCTGCCCTACTTGCCCAATGGGATCGGCTGATCGTGAAGGATGGAGTCTTGTATCGCAGGGTCCTTTTATCCCATATGCTGGAAGAATGTTTGCAGATTGTCGTCCCGGTGCAGCTAGCCCATGAGATGGTGGCTGAAGCCCACAGAAGGGACGGCCACTTCGGCATAGACAAGACCCTCCGGTGGACCCAGCAGTTCATTTTTTGCCCAGGACTCCGTAAGCTGGTTGAAAACGTCTGCCTGAGCTGTCGTACATGTGAACTCCACAAGTCTACTGAGCAGCGTGCACCTGTCCAGACCATTAGCACATCCAGGCCCCTCGAGTTGTTGATGGTGGACTATCTGTTGATCGGAACGGCGAATAGTGGCTACCAGTACTGTCTGGTGATGGTGGACCACTTCACGAAATTCGCCGTCGCTGTTGCTACCAAAGACCAGACTGCCGAATCAGCTGCACAAGCCATCTGTCAGCACTTCGTTCGGGTCTACGGGTGTCCGGAACGGCTACACTCTGATCAGGGGGCGTGTTTTGAAGGGCGAGTCATTGAAGAACTTCAGCAGATGTATGGAATCAAGAAGTCCAGGACCACCCTGTATCATCCACAAGGGAATGGCGCGTGTGAACGTTTCAACCGGACTCTCTTACAACTGATCCGAACCTTAGCAGAAGACAAAAAGCCCGACTGGCCTCGATTCCTCCCAGAACTGCTGTGGGCCTATAACAATCAAGTCCATTCTGTCACCGGATACACGCCTTACACCCTCCTGTTTGGCCGCCCAGGCAAAGGCATCCATGAGCTACACCTGTCTAACTCTGATGAAGACACCTGTGGTACCTATCCTTCCTGGCTACAAGCACACCGTCAAAGAATGGAAACTGTCTACCGGCTGGTGGAACAGCAGATCCAGGACCAGGTCCACGCTGATCCACTTCCAGTACAAGAAGACCTACTGAGTGTGGGTCAACTAGTCCTAGTTCGTATAAAGAAACCGCAAGGAAAACTCCGGCCCAAGTGGGAGACCGAAGTCTATCGAATCATTGGACACCCGTACCCTGATGGCCCCGTCTATCAAGTACAAGGCGAAGACAGCGGCAGCCTCCGCACCCTGCACCGTAACATGTTGCGCCCCTGCCGTTCTCAGCCTGACTCCCCTCCTGTGATACCTAGAGAGATGGATATCACTAATACTGTGGGAGACACCGACACCGGGGATGTAGAGGTAGAAGACATACCTACCCCGGCTCGCCTGACTGACGCGTCTGAACCCCTTACCTCCTCGACTGACTTACCGACTGGGGCGGAGAGTGGAGTGACTGATCGGGGAGAGAGATTAGCACCCGTTAGGCGGACAGCTAGAACCAACGCAGGAGTGCCCCCGGGACAGTCCTACAGAGACCAATATGTGTGGCCCTCTTCACAGCCGGGTCCTGCAACCTCCACAGCCATCGCCACCCTGGAGTCAGTCGTTGACAGGGACTGCCAACCTTCAAGTGGGGGGGCGTGTAATGAGCTGGCCGGCTCTGACTGTTCTGTTATCATTGACATAGAAGAATCTGTGACAGACACTGCCCCCGTGTGGCCAGAAGTTATACCTATGCCGAATGTGATTACAGAGAAACAAACTGTATTGGCTAAGCTCCCCCCTGTTGTGTCATGTGACCAGGAAGGAGAGAGAGAAGGAGAGCCCGGGAAACTTCTCTGTGCAGAGAGAAGTCTGTGTATGCTGGTGCCCTCCTGTAGATGCGACATAGGAGATTGCCTGGACGATTCCCCTCTCTTGAAAGCTGACTTCCAGATCCTGAACCCACGAACTGTAAGCGGGTCCTCTGTTGAGAGGCCGAATATTCACTCAGCGGTGACATCTCCACAGATCCTGAGCCCACGAACTGTAAGCGGGTCCTCTGTTGAGAGGCCGAATATTCCACCCCTACCTGCCGTACCCCAAGGACTACAGTCTGGACCTGAGAGACGGAGCTTTGTTTAATCCCTGCAGAGACAGACAGGCCTGCGACGTGGGAAGATAACCTTCTGGAGCAAAGAGACTGGTAACGTGTGGATAGGGCCAGTGAGGGACAGTTTGTTATTACACGTTAATTCTGTGAATAGGTATATTTTGCATTGTTTATTACTGTGTTCCGCTGTGTTAAGGAAAAATGTATAACAGTAAAGATATGTTTGTTAAAATGGAATCTGGGTGTGGAAGTTTTGCTGAGCCAGATCATGGATATACATGGGCGAACTTGCCCTCGGTCACTTCATGCTGCTGTTTTTCTTTTGTTCCCACTTCTCTCCGTTACCGAGATATGGCCCCCTCTTTCCTGTATGTAAATCTAGTCTTTTTAGCCAAGTGGGCGTGGTCCTAAATTCCTCTGTATGGACGTCTTCTTTAGGAAGACACCTATTTGCCAGTACCATGAAACACAGAAATTAAAATGCAGCCTAAGGCTACATTGTCACATCCATGTGAATTTTTACACAGACTTTTTCCACTAATGTGGCATCCAGTTTGCATCCAGTTTTTTTTTCACCTTCGTTTTTTAAAACTAAAGGAAGTAGACCGAACTATAAATGGATCAGTGAAAAACGGATGAAACGCAGATGTAAAACTGAAGGACAAAGTCTGCCGTAGACTTAAGGGGAAACTGTCGGCATGTTTTTGCTATTTGATCTGACAACAGTATAATATAAGGCAAGTTAGTCTCATTATATGGACGTGTTACTTACTAGGCTGGGTGGTGTAGTTTCAATACAATCAGTATTTTATCAACAGGAGATTATCACTGCAGGACTAGGTCTCACGTGCACAGCAGTCCAGATAATCTGTGTAACGCCGCCCCCACAACTGAATGGCAGCTTTCTGACAGTGTACAGAGGAAGCTGCCAATCAGTGGTGTGGGCGGGGTTATACACAGCCCAGCATTTGTGAGCGCCGCTACATCTACAAGAGAGAAAACAAGGATTGTAGCAAAACTGCACAAAGCAGCCAAGTAAGTGACACATCACTGAAATCAGGGTCACTGAGCTTACATTATGATGCTCTAAGATTACATAGCCAAAACCTGCTGACAAATTCCATTTAAACGGCTGAGTTTGATCCAAAAAACTGAGAATAGGACTTGCTCTAAGTCTCTGAGCCTTCACACATGGATTTGGTTTAAAACTGTGGATCAATGAACCTCTATGGGTCAGTGTATTGTCCGAGAGAAAGTGGACAGCAGCACACGGACATGTCACACAGATGTATGCAGTCTAAGGGTGCTTTCAGATTGCGTTGTGTGTCACCGTCGGGGCATACGTCCGAAATTCCCTGCAAAACAGGGTCCGGACGTGCGCTCCGATGGGGCCATAGACTGCAGTGGTGACGGCAGGGCGAACGTGCACTTTTTTTTGGAGTGTACGACTACAGGAGGCGGACACTGTGATGTAATGTAGTAGACTGCGTCTGTAGGTGTACACTCCCAAAGAAAGTGCACGGCAGAGCGCATGTTTGATCTGCTGTCACCATTGCAGTCTATATCCCCATCGGCGCACACGTCCCGGACAGGGATACACAATGCAATGCAATGTGAAAGCACCTTAATGGGTAGGAGAAGCTTACTACACTGAAAGGGACACAGGCCACAAATGGATGGAAGTGGAAGAGGCACACTAATAAAAAACAGTCTGTATTATTCATATACATAGAAAAAAAACCTTCTGAATAGGACCTAATGAACATTGTAGCATCGTGTCAGACCAACCTTAACTAGCACAGTCTTCACGAGGCTGTCTGAAGATCCAGTATCCGGGACAATCGGCCGCTGCCCGTTACATAACTCTTGGCTAGAAATGGCTTCTGTCCTAAGCTGGATTTCTGCAGAACCTTGAAATAGCAAAATTACCTATTTGTATATTGCAGGGATACACGTTCTCCTGACATGCGCATTGCAGCAAATAGAGATACAAGTACTTGTATATCCCATTACAGAACAGTCCGGGTCATCTTTTTTAAGACTCCTCAGTGTGCCTCCTCTGTTATTCCTCCTTGAACTCTGTAATTATTGGCATTCCTGTTGTAAATGTTTCACACATTTTGGCACTATACCATCAGTGCTGACAGTGCGGAACTGTGGAAGGGCACACACTATTGACAATAGAAATGGTAGTAGCCAGTCATTATGCTATTCGTACATATCCCAGAGAAGCAACAGAGGAATAGCACAACCCAAGAAAACAGGGAATACAAATATATAGAATCTTATCAACACCCCCCGGTTGTCTTTTCTTGTTTGGGATCATTATAAACCATTGTAGTAGTTTACCCAACCTGTAGTAGTTTCCTACGGTCCACATTGCCCAATCTGTAGTAGGTTCCTAAGGTCCACATTGCCCAATCTGTAGTAGTTTCCTAAGGTCCACATTGCCCAATCTGTAGTAGTTTCTTAAGGACCACATTGCCCAATCTGTAGTAGTTTCCTAAAGTCCACATTGCCCAATCTGTAGTAGTTTACTAAGGTCCATATTGCCCAGTCTGTAGTAGTTTTCTAAGGTCCACATTGCCCAGTCTGTAGTAGTTACCTAAGGTCCACATTGCCCAGTCTGTAGTAGTTTCCTACGATCCACATCGCCCAATCTGTAGTAGTTTCCTAAGGTCCACATTGCCCAATCTGTAGTAGTTTCCTAAGGTCCACATTGCCCAATCTGTAGTAGTTTCTTAAGGACCACATTGCCCAATCTGTAGTAGTTTCCTAAGGTCCACATTGCCCAATCTGTAGTAGTTTTCTAAGGTCCACATTGCCCAGTCTGTAGTAGTTACCTAAGGTCCACATTGCCCAGTCTGTAGTAGTTTCCTACGGTCCACATCGCCCAATCTGTAGTAGTTTCCTAAGGTCCACATTGCCCAATCTGTAGTAGTTTCCTAAGGTCCACATTGCCCAATCTGTAGTAGTTTCTTACGGACCACATTGCCCAATCTGTAGTAGTTTCCTAAGGTCCACATTGCCCAATCTGTAGTAGTTTCTTAAGGACCACATTGCCCAATCTGTAGTAGTTTCCTAAGGTCCACATTGCCCAATCTGTAGTAGTTTTCTAAGGTCCACATTGCCCAGTCTGTAGTAGTTTTCTAAGGTCCACATTGCCCAGTCTGTAGTAGTTTTCTAAGGTCCACATTGCCCAGTCTGTAGTAGTTACCTAAGGTCCACATTGCCCAGTCTGTAGTAGTTTCCTAAGGTCCACATTGCCCAATCTGTAGTAGTTTCCCAAGGTCCACATCTCCCAAGCTGTACTAGTTTTCTAAGGTCCACATCGCCCAAGCTGTACTAGATTTCTAAGGTCCACATTGCCCAGTCTGTAGTAGTTACCTAAGGTCCACATTTCCCAATCTGTAGTAGTTTCCTAAGGTCCACATTGCCCAATCTGTAGTAGTTTCCTAAGGTCCACATTGCCCAATCTGTAGTAGTTTTCTAACGTCCACATTGCCCAGTCTATAGTAGTTTTCTAAGGTCCACATTGCCCAGTCTGTAGTAGTTACCTAAGGTCCACATTGCCCAATCTGTAGTAGTTTCCTAAGGTCCACATTGCCCAATCTGTAGTAGTTTCTTAAGGACCACATTGCCCAATCTGTAGTAGTTTCCTAAGGTCCACATTGCCCAATCTGTAGTAGTTTACTAAGGTCCATATTGCCCAATCTGTAGTAGTTTTCTAAGGTCCACATTGCCCAGTCTGTAGTAGTTTTCTAAGGTCCACATTGCCCAGTCTGTAGTAGTAGTTACCTAAGGTCCACATTGCCCAGTCTGTAGTAGTTTCCTACGGTCCACGTTGCCCAATCTGTAGTAGTTTCCTAAGGTCCACATTGCCCAATCTGTAGTAGTTTCCTAATGTCCACATTGCCCAATCTGTAGTAGTTTCTTACGGACCACATTGCCCAATCTGTAGTAGTTTCCTAAGGTCCACATTGCCCAATCTGTAGTAGTTTCCTAAGGTCCACATTGCCCAATCAGTAGTAGTTTTCTAAGGTCCACATTGCCCAGTCTGTAGTAGTTACCTAAGGTCCACATTGCCCAGTCTGTAGTAGTTTCCTAAGGTCCACATTGCCCAATCTGTAGTAGTTTCCCAAGGTCCACATCTCCCAAGCTGTACTAGTTTTCTAAGGTCCACATCGCCCAAGCTGTACTAGATTTCTAAGGTCCACATTGCCCAGTCTGTAGTAGTTACCTAAGGTCCACATTTCCCAATCTGTAGTAGTTTCCTAAGGTCCACATTGCCCAATCTGTAGTAGTTTCCTAAGGTCCACATTGCCCAATCTGTAGTAGTTTTCTAACGTCCACATTGCCCAATCTGTAGTAGTTTCCTAAGGTCCACATTGCCCAATCTGTAGTAGTTTCCTAAGGTCCACATTGCCCAATCTGTAGTAGTTTTCTAACGTCCACATTGCCCAGTCTATAGTAGTTTTCTAAGGTCCACATTGCCCAATCTGTAGTAGTTTCCCAAGGTCCACATCTCCCAAGCTGTACTAGTTTTCTAAGGTCCACATCGCCCAAGCTGTACTAGATTTCTAAGGTCCACATTGCCCAGTCTGTAGTAGTTACCTAAGGTCCACATTTCCCAATCTGTAGTAGTTTCCTAAGGTCCACATTGCCCAATCTGTAGTAGTTTCCTAAGGTCCACATTGCCCAATCTGTAGTAGTTTTCTAACGTCCACATTGCCCAGTCTATAGTAGTTTTCTAAGGTCCACATTGCCCAGTCTGTAGTAGTTACCTAAGGTCCACATTGCCCAGTCTGTAGTAGTTTCCTATGGTCCACATTGCCCAGTCTGTAGTAGTTTCCTAAGGTCCACATTGCCCAATCTGTAGTAGTTTCTTACAGTCCACATTGCCAAATCTGTAGTAGTTCCTTACGGTCCACATTGCCCAATCTGTAGTAGTTTCTTACTGTCCACATTGCCCAATCTATTGTAGTTTCCTAAGTTCCACATTGCCCAAATTGTAGTAGTTTCCTAAGGTCCACATTGCCCACTCTGAAACGTTTGTGTAGTTTGAGACATTATCACCTATGTGCAGAGCTTTGGCTTCCCAAGCGAACACTATAGTCTGCTGCGGTGGTAGACACTGAGGGATGCTGCATTTGGGACAGTCATACATCTGCAGATCTTCAGATTCCTCAATATGGAATTTCACCTGTGCATTGACAGAGAAGATTAACATCTCAGACAATGTGTCACTAATATTACAGTCAACATGCTACCCCTAGTCTATCTCAGCTGTGATCTTCGCGAGTCACATTGGCGCCCCATATACTGGACGCAGCATCACAGCCTACATGGTGCAAAACACATGACCGAAAGTCTCTGCACTTACCATCATTGGGCTGGCCAGATAGTTGAACACAGTAGCAGTAAGCGAGAACTTCTCTCCTTTGACGACAGAATATGGATGTGTGAAATCAATAAAGTACGGCTGGAAGGACTGTATGGAGGTTGTGGGTGCAATACCAAGACCTACGTCTCCCATACAGAATGCGGTGGTTTTCCACTCAGTAATAGAATCGGGTAATTGCATCAATATTTCTGCCAGACCCGTTGAGCTGAATAATCAGAAAATAACATTTGTGAGTAGGCATCCATCACTTCCTTTTTTTTCCGTTATGCTTATATAATTACTATACACATTAAAAAAACAAGGACCTACCCAGTTGTCAACAATTGATAGATCCAGGTCTCAGGAAACATTGTCCGGATTTTATTTGTGATCTCAGCCACAGTGAGAGTTACACGTGAGTAGGGGTCGTCGTAATCATCAATTGAGCTTGGGACCTCAGAAACAACAGTATCTAGAAAAAAGAAATACACTCTTCAACATTGAAATTGCGTCAGGAAGAAGGAAAAGTTGTCAAAGTATGAAAATCTATTGGTAGATAGATATGTTACTGATATGAAAATGATTAAAAAATGGAAACAAAATTTTCAAAACATTTTTTCAGTAGTGAGTATGAACCCAGAAATTCGTGCACTTACATGCCTTGGAATGAGATCAATTAATTATTAATGGGAACCTGTAAGGAGGTTTTTTACACCCCAAACTAATGTCATCTATGTAAAGTCGCTGTACTGTTGATTTAATCCATATCTTTTAGAAATCCTGGTCTTCATTTTTGAGAAATCTGTTGGAGAGTTTTTATGCAGGCTTGGCACTGCACTAATGCCCCGACCTTTCTCCCTATTACCCTATTACTCCACCCACCGCCTGCCTCCTGCCCGTGACTGACAGGGCACTCTTGTCTTCCCTGCTCGACATTCTGCTCAGGCGCCGCTATTCCCTGCGGCAGCGCATCCGCAGAACAATAATCCAGCTATCACAATGTCATCAGGATCTTACTCTTGTAGGGGATGTAGATATGTTTTTGGTCTCTTCTTCTCCCCAACCCCTTTAAGTGTGTATATATATATATATATATAATGTCATTAATGTGTTTGTACACTGTGGTACTGCTACATACAAAGTGTATTACCACCTTGTACAAGAGCATTGTTATACTGTCCGTATATTGCTCTGTATATGTTTTGCACACTTTGTGTTAGGGAAAGTTTGTCCCCGGGCCCAGTAGGGCCCAGTAGATTGAGCCTGCTCCATCTTTTTCACGGCTTATGGACACGGCCCCCATAGAAAATCAATGGAAGATTGTTTTTGCGGTGCACCGTGACTTCCGTTTTTTTTTTTGTAGTATTGGAAACCCAAAAAACGGCGATCAGCAAGTTTTTTGCGGTCCCTTATTGCGGCAGCCCGTGAAAATTGCGGCGATACGGCCCGCAAAAAAGGCCCACAATAACGGGTCTCAAAAAACCCAGTATGTGTAAAAGAAGCCTAATTTCAAAACCATCTGTGAGGAATACATCACCGTACCGGGCAAGTCCAGATGGTACAGAGAGCCAGCACAGAGGTAACGCAGCAGAGAAATGTGAACTTATGCAGTAGGGGGTCCAGGGAGTGATGCAGGGATTGCTGTCGGCCATGGCTACCTTCCTGGCTCGCCCTTCCTACACTCTGCCGACTGCAGCCAAGACTTTTTGGATGGAGCATTTGGAGCAGTTTATGTTTGTTGGAAGGGTCCTGTTTATTGTGTTAAATACAACAACTGAATTACTGTGCTACATATACATTAAAGTAGATTTGGTTCCTCCTGGGATGGTCCTGATTTGAGCCACCAATAGTTGCTGGAGGAGTTCGGGGGGGGGGGGGGGGGAGGAGCGTAGGACCACTGTGCAGAAAGCAAGAGACCGGCGATTGAAGCAGCATTTCTCCAAGACTCATGAAGAAAACTTTTGCATTTTGCTGTGTCATCAGACGTGTAATGATTGCGGTTGCAGAGGTCATGACTTGGCCCATATGGGAGGAGGACCATCAATGCCAGTGCCTATTTCAGCTGATTGTGCGTCCGAGGACGCACATTGAGCTGAAATGTATTGCGGTGCCACATCCACTGCTGTGTTTGTGGAGCCAAAACTGGTAGACTTTGGGATGAGCCAACTTGTTGACTTTGATATTTTGCTTGGACGTCCACTTTTTGGTTTCTGAATGGATGGACGGACTTCATTTCATATTCTTACAACTGTCATGGCACTCACATGGTGCAGTTTGGCAATTTTCTTGGCCAAGAGACCGCTATCGATGAGCTGCATGATGCTGTTTCTCTTTTCTTGGGAAATAGTCTTCATTGCTTATTCTTGATTCAAACCAATGACCTTTCACTTGAGAGTCAACCTAGTAACACACTGAGCTCTTAGGGACTGTGAGAACAGGTTGTATTTTGAAGTATTTAGGAAGAAAAATATTTTTCCACCACCAGGAGCAAACCAGTAACAATGCAGTGACACAACAAGAATCTGCATAACTAATCATATGCTAAATAGTTGCAAGTCAAATTTATGTATGAGATAGCCAAGATGATTGTCTATAAAATGATGGTAGTCTCACGATCAAAGCAGTAGTTTATGGTGAAATATGGAGTCTGAAAGTCAAAAGTTCAAAACGTTGTTATCCTTATTGCTCTTCATTGTATATACCAGGATGGGCCCAGATGGGGGACATATATACCAGGATGGGGCCCAGGATAAGGGACAGATATATCAGGATAGGCCCAGGAAGGGAAACATATATACCAGGGTGGGGAGCATATATACTTTGAAGGGGGCCTAGATGGGGGACATTAGTACAGGATAGAGGACATTACATAATGGGAGAGGAGTGGCAACACATGTGTCCTATTGGGATTTATAAGGGCCCATACATCTGACCAACATGCAGGGAGGGGGGACAACATGAGGGGGAAGAGGCTCAAATTTGGCACCAAAGCCCATTGGACTCTAGTTACGACACTGCACTACATCCTTCACGACCTGTGTTTTGTTCATCCTCCCGACTACTTCAGATGTGTCTGTATTTTAGTTTCTGGACATAGCTGAGATGTTATAGAAATGGAACTTGGCATGTAATGTTATGCTGCAGTGAGACTCTTTCTTAAATATGCTATCCAGAGAGTTATCTAACATTTCGACCCTATGCTTGAACCTTCATCAGATAAAAGGATTGCACTTGAGAAGAGGTGGAGCATAGGAGAATAAGAAGTGCAAGTTGACTGGCACTGAGCGCTTTTCATTTAGCTGTATACCCATCTTTAACTGTAGCTTTTTATTCTCCTTTGCTTCACCTCTCCTCCATTTCAATCCATTTATCTGACGTAGGTCTGAGCATAAGACTAAAACAGTATAAAACTCCTTGGATTCTATATTTAAATAAAGAGTTTCACTGTAGCATAGCATTGAGTGCCAAGTTCCTTTTCGGCAGTGTATGGGGTAGGACCCTACTTGAGCACCAGTTCCCAGGAGCGCCTTGTGCAACCTACAGATAACTGAGCTGTTATCTTATCTCGACTGTGATATGCATCCATTTTCTTCTTTTTGGCTGACTATTTACGGGTTTACATCCCTGCAGGCATTCAGGCTGGCTCACACAAGTCTCAAGCTCTCTGTTCTGAGGCAACTTGTCTTGCTGCATGTTTATAACCAAGATTTGGGATTTCTAATGTGAGATCCTCTAAGTCCAGATCCGGGTGGGCACATGGGCCTACAGGCAAAGGTGCATCAGGCATGTAAGGCACACGGGAACCAAGGACTAGCAGCATGGGAGGTTGCAGGCAGACTAGACACCGGACTTGAAACACTGGAGGCCACAGGCAGACAGGAGACTGGGATGCAGGTAGTAGACCGCAGACAGGTAGCAGAGCTCCTGGAGACCGCAGATAGGTAGCAGAGGTCCTGGAGACTACAAACAAGTAGGAGTGGTCCTGGAGACCGCAGACAGGTAGCAGAGCTCCTGGAGACCGCAGACAGGTAGCAGAGGTCCTGGAGACTACAGACAGGTAGCAGAGGTCATGGAGACCTCAGACAGGTAGCAGAGCTCCTGGAGACCGCAGACAGGTAGCAGAGCTGCTGGAGACCACAGACAGGTAGCAGAGGTCCTGGAGACTACAGATAGGTAGCAGAGGTCATGGAGACCGCAGACAGGTAGCAGAACTCCTGGAGACCGCAGACAGGTAGCAGAGCTCCTGGAGACTACAGACAGGTAGCAGAGGTCATGGAGACCGCAGACAGGTAGCAGAGCTCCTGGAGACCGCAGACAGGTAGCAGAGGTCCTGGAGACTACAGATAGGTAGCAGAGGTCCTGGAGACTATAGACAAGTAGGAGTGGTCCTGGAGACCGCAGACAGGTAGGAGAGGTCCTGGAGACCACAGACAGGCAGGAGAGGTTCTAGAGATCGCAGACAGGTAGCAGAGGTCCTGAAGACTGCAGACAGGTAGGAGAAGTCTTGGACACATATTTGCATATTTGCAATTTAGAACTATTGCACCATTTGAAAACTGTTTATTTCTCCTCAATGAGTCTCTTCTATTTAGAAATGTAGTTGCCACTGGAAAGATCCACCAGTGGCCAATCAACATGGTAGTCACCCACTGTACCTCTACGGATATGCAAGCATAAGTGTTTTTATACATAGGAGGGTAGCACTTAGGGAATTATTGAAGATCGCTTCTAGAGTCTTATGGTGCCATAGAATTGAAGGGGGGGGCTAAAACAACTTATTGAAAATTGTCCTGTTCGATTTCTGTCCCATAGATTATGTGGCCTCAATATTATTTAGTATACTTGCTTCCTCTAGTGACAGCTGAAAGGCAACGGCAATGTTACAGTTTACAGGGGTATTCCCATCTCAGCCACTCATGGATGAAGCAGGAATATTTGTGGTTGGAGCTACTGACACAGCGGTGGATCAGCCCCTTGACGGTTTCTGTAGTTCGGATAAGTTTTGGGTTCTACATACAGACAGATACTTTTGCTTCAGCCATGAACGGCTGAGTTTGCAATACCCCTTTAACGGCATGGCTCGGTTTGGATTTAGAGCGTTCCATTAGAAGAAATGTGAACGTTTACTTTAAAGTGGATTGTAGGTTTGATGTCTCGAGTATCATAAGAGTCATTTTTAAAAAAGCAACAAAACTTTTTAGAAAGATTATCTTACCAATGATAGGTGAGCCATAACCATAAGTATTCAATTCAGAAATTGATGGAGACTCAAAACACTCTGGTGGCTTTTTCACCTGGGTATTTGTGATGACTTTCAATCCAATATGCTAGAGGAGAAAAAGAAGAAAAAGAAAGTGTACTCCTTTTAACAGTCCACTGCTCTTCTGATATTACTGGAAAAACGGTAGTTGCCTATGGTTTTGGCCAATTGGTGCATGCTATTGTTTTTGTAGCATTGTGTCACTGCTTGCAATTCTTATCTACATTGCTATATACTAAGGCTCTCTTCACATGACTATCATACCTTCTTTTCTTAAATATGCAAATTTTCTCTTCAGCAAGGAAGAAGACAGGACCTCTAATGCCACTTATTGGAGCAATCCTAAAAGTCAATTTCGACCCTTTAATGAGCCTTGCCACATAACTTAGGATAAAAGTCAAACCAGAATCTCTATTCCCCAAAACATGTTCTAGGGTGTTGCCGCTCCTCAGTGCAAAGCAAAAGATCTGATTTGGCTCTATGGGTGTTCTCTGACTAGGGTGTAAGGGGTAACGTCTATCCTTTTAAAGAGTGATGTGCCTGGGCAAGGCGTATTATAGGTCGTGCAATGATCAGGCATGTCACTTTCCATAATGTAAAGACATTATCTCTTAAACCTTAATAGGGTGCTGAGGGCTCAAAAACCACCAATGCTCTGCTGACTCAATGACCTTGTGGGGACAGTTTAGGGAAGTCCATTTTCTGTTCCCTGTGACTATTCTCCAGTTCACAAAGCAAGGTTCATAAAGGCATGAATTGTGGAATTTTGGTGTGGAAGGACATGACTGGCAGCAACGCCTGAGCAATGAACTTAGTCAAACATTGTGAGCCCGGCCCTCTCCTCTAATATCAGTGTCTGACCTCACAAGTGCTCTTCTGGATGAAGGGGCAAAACTTCCCACAGACATCTCCAAAACCTTGTAGAAAATCTTCCCAGAAGAGTGTACGCTGTTAAAACTAAAAAGAGGCCAACTCTGGAGGTGTAATGTGGAGGAAGGCAATTTTTGCCCGTATAGTGTAAAGACAACTTTTCAAGAACATACAACTGCCACATGGTAAAAATGGTCCTTTATACCTTGATTAGAGTGAAAACATCAGGAGAGGATGGTGCTTGCCAGTTGTAGGATCTCTTTCTGCGCTTACTGTGTAGAAAGCTTACACGTTGCCTCCAACATATGGGGTCATCTTCATTTACACGATATGGGTATCCAAATTGATTTCTTCTCGCAATAAATCTATAGGCCTAGAAAGAAGATGTAGAAAAAGAACATCGACCATGTATTCTTCAGTCAGGGACTTTTCCAGACATGCATAGGTCCGGTCCCAAAAGCCATAATAGAATACATGACTATGAAAAAATTATTTCAAATGATCACATCAATTCCTACACCCAGCAGGACACAATCTAATTTCCCTATGCCAGATTGCACATGTGAACACAATAATTCACAAAAAAAGGACTAAAGATCAACTAAAAACATCACTGTAAAAGAGAAATAGCAGCCCTACTTGCATTACCATGTCCAGACACAAATGCACAACAGCATGCCACGGGTCTTCCATGATAAAGGCAGAGGCAGCACAGGTGCAAAATACTAGAATCATAGAATCTCAGACAGATGTCTGTCCAGCCTCTGTCTGAAGACTTCCATTGAAGGAGAACTCACCATCTCCTTCACACTGCCTTAGGTTCTATTTATCCTTTCACATCTTCCTTGTTCATCTCTTATTAAAATGAATTGCCAGAGATGACGAATTGTTCAAAGTATGGATATTCATGAATGATGGTCCTAGGTCCAACCCAAGGACAGTGAATGTTTTTTTTAAAAGAAATAAACACGGTGCATAAGTCTATGAGCAAAACTCACCGTATCCTCAGAGATCTCTGCTTCTGGTCTCAGTAACAGAACACCCTTATCCACCGCTCTCACTGAACACAACGATCCGGGATCGGCACTTATACGTAAAGTAACATCAGACCCTGGCAAACCTTCCTTCTTAGAAAAGTCCAAAGTGACCTGGAATAGAGAGAATAGCACTGGCTTCAGATAGCAGCTAGTCATAAACCACCACACTTCGATCAAGGGGCCATTTGAGAAGGATCCAGACCTCAGTTTTAAAAGATCATAGACCTTTTGTCAACCACTATAACCATGTTATGCCTGATTTGCAATTGAGAAATACCTAAAACTTGTGAGGAATTTTTTTGAACAGTTGCATTCTAAAAAGCACATTAAAAAAAAATGCTCAAAAACACTTGCAATTCAATTTTATTATAAATCGATTTGCTGATGATATGTTTAGTTTTTTTTTTAAGGTTTTCTTTTCACGTCAGGTTTTGAAAAAACACCTGGTGGGAGAAAAGAAAGTGCATGCCACTTGATTGAAGTGGCTCCTGAAGGAAAATGTTACAAACAAGGCATTGTTGATTCAAAAGGCTGACAAACTCTGCAAAAACACTTAAAAACTTAAAAAAAAAAAAACAGATCAAGAAATGCAAAACTCTGCCAAAAACTCCTCAAAGAATGAACATTTTGTGAAGCAGTTTCCCCTTTACAACATGCTGCTGTTGAACGCATAAAAAAACCCTTCTGTGTGCACATAGCCTAAATGTCTGGGCTGTGTGTCTGATCTCTGGGAATTGAGTCTATAAAAAGGACAGGGATCCCCACACTCACTCGGTGAGGCGGCAGCTGGACCTCGTGTCCTGATAGGGAACAAATGGAGAAGCAGCCATTCGTGTGCGTCTTTCTCTCGATTCTGGATGTTGGAATTGTGTTGTGTTATAAACCTTCTCGTCACAATTAGCGGTGGGCACCAGACGTTAAACTGATTGCAAGTGTGGTATCCCACAAAGTGCCATCTCCATGGTTTACCAGATGTATAGTGTGTTTCTTGCAAATACTGTGATTTCTGTGTAAACTGTATGTTGTAACATATTGTCAGACTTGCTGACAGGCAGCTTTCATTTCTTGTTGAGGTGGCTTTGCTTGGTAAACAGATTTCTGGAAAAGAGCTGGAACAAGCTTCCTCTGGTAAGTCAGCCTATGACTGCTGCAGCTAAAAAGAATACCATGGAAGAGGAAGAAGAGTCAGCAGAGGAAGGCAGACTGCAACCAGAAGATGTTGATCTTCCCTTGACTGTTGGGTCTAGAAGAGACTGTTAAAAAAGGGGAACAGACAGCCTTCAGATTGGAAGAATTCCTATTGCACCTCCAGGAGGTAAAAAAAAACCCTCAGAGGAGAAGCACAGCTCAGCCCTAAGTAAGGAATATTGAGTTAGGATTATTAGAGGGACAGCCTGAGAATGAGGGAATTGTATGGATTAGACAAGTATCCCACAAAAAACTGCGTATCTGCTCTACATGTATAGGTCATCCTTCAACTGCGAGTGTACTTGACCACCAATTACTTACTGTTTGTATATAGTCATTTGCCCATTATCATTAATAAACAGACTGATCTTTTCAAGTTAACTGTTCCTTCATGATTTGGAATTAGCTGCACAAATATGCCCACAGCCACCATCACCATACTCTACTTAAAGAGGCAGCTACTGTGCAAATCATCGTTCACTACATTACCCTTTCTGATAATAATAATCTTTATTTTTTATATAGCACTAACATATTCCGCAGCGCTTTACAGTTTGCACACTTTATTATCACTGTCCCACTGGCTCACAATCTAGATTCCCTATCAGTATGTCTTTGGAGTGTGGGAAGAAACCGGAGTACCTGGAGGAAACCGACGCAAACACAGTGAGAACATACAAACTCCTTGCAGATGTTGTCCAAGGTGGGATTAGAACCCAGGACCTCAGTGCTGCAAGGCAGCAGTGCTATCCACTGAGCCACCGTGCTGCCCCTTTGTTATTCATTATCAGATTATCAGCCCTGTGTTCAGAGGCCCATCCCCAACTGCCCGATACGCACTTGGTGCTGTGATAAACTATTTCCCACTGTTATATTTTTTTTATATATATTTTGCTTGAGGGAACTTTTTGTGTTTGTAATTGGAGAGGTGGAAGAGGCTCATTGTCACAGAAAGTTTGGTCACAGTCAGTCAGATTATAGACTGCCAGGAGCACAAAGCCTCCTTCTGCCCTGCTCCACATGAGGTTATTACACTAGGGTAACTTTGGTTGACTTGGTGAAACAATCATTGCAAATTGACTTAAAAAAAATCTTTGTTTCTACAGAGATACATTTATTTACCTTGTTATTGAAGCACTTGCCCACAGGAAACTTTTCAGTGTCTGCCGCTATTTTGCCGTTGCCGAGTATTGCGTAAGCAAAAATTTTGGCTAATGGGGAAATCTCCATAGTGACACTGAGTGGGAGTATGACGGTGCCCATCATCACTGAAAATAGAGAACAGAGCAAGTATATAATAGATTGTAGTTGTGATACCTGTCACATATTAGGTCGGTCTCTTACATTCGTGACACACAGACCATGCTGCATTGCAGAAGGTGGCCTGACCTCCAGGTCTCGTAATATGAGCCAACTGTCTCATAATCAACCTGGTCATCAGAAAAGGTATTGTGATACGATCACGGGTCGTGTTTTTTGGACATGTTAAACCAGCTTAAAGTACAGCTGCAAAATGGCACTTTAATCACTGTTGTATATTTTCAAAAATGTATTTGCTTGGCCTTCACATGTTCATTGTTGATAGTTCATACGAGCGACAGATATTTCTCTGTCTCCAAAGCAAATGTGATGGTGGCGAGTGTGGGCACAATGCATCACTGGCCGGGCTTACCCTAAAGGGGTGGGACTAAGTGGCTGCCTGTTTTTCACGAGAACTTCAGATGGTGAGGATAGGCTGGGCCATTAGGATAGCCACCAGGTGCCACTCCAGGGCAGTCCCCGGACCTGCAGCAGCTTAATGAGGGGTCAGAGGCAGATCATGAGGTACCAAGGGCATAGGCAGAGACGTGGTCAGGAAGTCCGAGGTCAGGGCAGGTAGCACAGGTTTAGAAGACACAGCCGAAGTCAGGAATGTAGAGGTCAGACAAAACAAAGAAATAAGCAGGGTTGGTAAGAGGAAGGTCAAAACAATTCAACACCTTGACAGAGCACTAGAGCAAATGCCAACTAGGAGCTAAGCTCAGGCAAGGATAAGAGGGATGTGCTGCCTCATATACCACCTGCTGGCAGGGGATAGGCCAGAGAAGCAGAACTCTGTAGGACACAGTGGTTATAATTTATAGATTCCTTGAACAGAAGGCAAGGATCTAGCTTCAGTCCATAAAATCCAACATCTACCATTGGGGACTTAGAGACCTCCATACTCAAGAGATTGTTGGAAGATCCTGAATGAGTTTTCTCTGTAAAGGACACTGCCAGCAAAGAATGATTGTTCAAATCCGTGTATCATGGCAGGGATAATCATCATGATTTATGATCACAACAGGAAGTATGTGACCGTCAAACTTCTACACTGTGAGGATCAAATAAACCCATGATGCTCTGTAATCAGGGGCGATGATAGTGCTGACAAAGGGAGGAGCTTCCTTTGTCCTTTCCCTCTTTTAGATAACCAACTTACAACCTAAGTAAATGTGTGTGTTTAAATACATATAGATCCTACAGCAAGAGAGACACACCACAAAAATAAAATGTATTTATTTTATTAATCCAAATGTAAAACATGACATAAACATATCTTAAAAATATCAGAATAGTGGACTTGTAAGGTAAAGTATTTTCTATTCCTCTTTCCGCTTTCTCACAGGGATCATCCCCCTGAGAAAGCGGAATGCGAAACGCGCGTTGGGGCATGGATACTGTAATTGTCAACTTGGGTAACATTTAGGATTTGAAACTTTGACAATATTGCAGACTGTATTTTTATATTGAATCAAATTTATAATCTACAGTATTTATATGCAACTTTTTTTTCAATATGGATCTTAATGAATTCACTTTGATGTTATATGCTTTCATGAATTGTGTTCTTATTCACTGTTTTTTTTTTAGATATCATTAATTATAATTTAGTATACCCTTCCCCTTACAAGTCCACTTATATGTTCTGATATTTTCCTGATTTTTAATATATGTTTGCCATGTTTTAAATTTCAATGAATAAATTATATATGTTATTTTTTATGGTGTCTCTCTTGCTGTAGGATCTGTCCCTCCTTTTGGCTACTTGAGTTTTGGTGAGTTTTTATGTTGCAGAATTTCTGCACTAATTATGTAAATTAGGTTAATTGCGTTTTTTCATTGCAATTTTTAACATGCGTTTTTATTCCGTTTTTGGTGCTTCAGTTTTTGTCTCTCTTTGACGTGTCATGCTTTAAATAAAGCTGCTTTGTTTTTAATATTTGCTGGTATTTGGCTTTGACAAAACTTTATTGATATACTTAGGTATGGATTACATGTGCTTTAGATGCATTTCTGATATGAATGTACATTTTTTACCTATGGATTTTCTGCATCTAATGCAAGTCTATGGTGAAAATCCACACAGAAAAGAAATGGACATATTGCGGATTTGAAACACGCACCACAGGTCAGTTTACGCTGAGCAAAAAAGAAGCACAATGGGCAGGAGATTTCTATAAATTCCATCCACTTTGCTGGACCTGTAAGACGCTACGTTTTTATCTCTGTGAAAATACGCAGTGTCAAAAATGCTGTAAAAGCTCATCGTGGGAATGTAGCCTTAGTCCCAGCAACATGATTGCTGACGTGAATCTTGACAACTCTGGACTTTATAAAAGCCCCTATGGCAGTCTAGTCATAGTGACTTTTGCGTCATAATTTAGGTTTTCCTTATCAGATTCTGGCACATTTTATTTTATATAGGTCTGTACATTATGTTTATATAAAAGTTGTTTATCTGAGCCAAAAATATGTTCAAAATATAAAAAAAATGTAATAAAAATTATAAAAAGCCCGCAATATAAAAAAAATCGGTTTTAATTAATCAAAGATACAAAAGTGTACAGTTAAAGGGAACCTGTCCAAACTGCGCATGCCCTAAAAAGGAACTTACAGCGCAGGCACCGGGAACGTTAATGAAGGCAGAGGAGACGGCACCCGGCGCACGGAGGGGCTGAGTGATGGCTGGGAGGCGTTTGTGCCGAGGGGGGAAAAGACATGTCCCCCGGACAGACTAAGGGCTCCTTTTCACTTGCGAGAAATGCGTGCGAGTCTCGCATGTTAAAACCAAGCTCTGGCACCGGCACTTGGGAGCGGAGCGTGCAGCTCCATGTATTGCTATGCAGCCGCACGCTCCGCACTGGAGTGCCGGCGCCAGAGCTTGGTTTTAACATGCGAGACTCGCACGTATTTCTCGCAAGAGAAAAGGAGCCCTTAAGGTATGGCGGGCAAATTATAAAATATAATATTGCAACTTTGGAAGGGTCCCCCCAAAAAAGAGCCACCTTCACAGAATGCAGCATTAGTGCTGCGCAAGGTGGCTCTTTTAGTTAAAAACACCGGGGGGGGGGGGGGGGGGTGACAGGTTCCCTTTAATAAAAATCATGCAATTTTATTTCACTTGACATAAGTGAATACATATATTTACCAGATGTTTTTTCCATTTTGACATTTATTTTTCCATTCAAAACAAGGCTTCCTTTAGCCACAACCTAGAAAAAAAACAAAACTATAGAGTAAAAAAGCAACAAACAATAAGTCTATAAGACTTCAGTAATCAATATGTGGCCAAAAAGTAGAATGGGCAGACTATCTCTACCACTTGCTTTATAACATTTTACGACTAATATTGACAGCATAGGTGTTAAATATTAGACTGTTTACATCTAACACCACAGCTAATATTTTATGAAATGCTATGGTATCTTAAATAAAGGAAAATTAAGGGATCCAAGATTTATAACTTCTTTTGATGAATGAGCACTGTTTGCATCCATACTGTTAAAGAGGTTGCTCATTACTTTTTTATTGATAGCCTATCTTTAGCATAGGCCATCAATATCTGATTGGTGGAGATGCAACATTCAGCACCCCCACTGATCAGCTGTTAGCAGTGGTGGCAGCCGGAAGTTCTCGGATGTTGCTGGAACACAGCAGCTGTGTCCAAACAGATCCACCTCTAGTCATTTGAATAGGGCTGAATCTGCAGTATCTGGCATCGGCCACTATACACTAGACACTATGCTTCTTTTAATACATCCTAGAACTATGTTTGCATTTTTTGCTGCTGCATCACACTGTTGATTCATGTGCAGTCTATGATCTATTAATATACTCAAGTCTTTTTCATATGTGCTGAATTGATGCTTAGTTCCTCCATATGGGCAAGAAAAACAAAAATTATATCAACAGAATTTGAGGAATAGAACTAAGTAACAGCACGCATGAAAAAGAATTGGGTATACTAATAGATTACAGACTGCACATGAGTCAACTATGTGATTCAGCAGCAAAAAAAGGCAAACACAGTTCTAGGATGTATTAAGAGAAGCGTAAAGTTTAGATCATGTGAAGTAATTATCCCCCTCTACTCCTCCTTGGTCAGGCCTCATCTGGAATACTGTGTCCATTTCTGAGCCGCACATTCTAAAAAAGGACATTGAGAAACTGGAGCAAGTTCAGAGAAGAACTACTAGGATGGTGAGCAGATTGCAAAGTATGTCCTATGAGGAACGGATAAAGGATTTGGGAATGTTTAGCTTGCAAAAAAGAAGGCTAAGAGTAGACTTAATAGCTGTCTACAAGTATCTGAAGGGATGTCACAGTGCAGAGGGATCATCCTTATTCTCATTTACACATGGAAACCCAAGAAGCAATGGAATGAAACTGAAAGGGAAAAGATACAGATTAGATATTAGAAAAAAACTTTTTGACAGTGAGGGTGATCTGTAAGTGGTACAGGCTGCCACGAATGGTGGTGAGTCCTCCTTTAATGAAAATCTTCAAACAGCAACTGTTTGAGAGGGTGTAGTGAATCCTGCATTGAGCAGGGGGTTGGACACAATGACCCTGGAGGTCCCGTCAAACTCTAACATTCTATGATTCTTTGAAATGACGGAACTGCTGCCTTCTGGCAGCATCTGGTGACTTCAGGTTGTCACACCCTCACCATTCAGATACTGATAGCCTATGCTACATATGTTAATGCTGCTATTTGTAAAACATGAAAAGTGGGCAAAGTGTGAGTTGTCTTACCACGTAATGGAACTCTAGGTTGTCTTCTTCGGACAACACCTCATTGCTTCTTATGATGTAGTCAATCTCAATCTCATGCACCTTCCCACATGTCAGGGGGGAGTCAAGAGGTTGGACTTTTAAGAAGCTATTTGTAATAGTGGTGAATGGCTGCAGGTTTCGGTAAGCATCATCGTAGTAAGGATTGAGCTCTCCATAAGTTCTTTCCGGCTTCTCCTTTTTACATGTGGCCTTCAAAATGGTTAGATTTATAAACTGATTAACTTTGCATATAATCAGACTTCCATTTATTGAACAAGGACAGAAACAACTGAGACAGTGCGCATTGGCTGCCATAGTTCTCGGTAGTGCAATACCTGTTTACACATGACGATGAGCCACGAGAACGATAATTTCACTGGATGATCAAGCATTTAGGCTCATTCATTGGGCTCATTCATTGGGCGACTGACAGCCTGTTTACACAGCAAAATAATCGTGTAATGAGCGCTTTTGACAACACTTGTTCACGACTATCTTGCAGTGTAAATGTTCTTGTAGTGTCATAATAATATAATGGGAATTTTTTTATTTTTACTTCATATTTATTTTCGGGCTTCTTATCCCCATAAAAGCCCCCTAAAAAGGCAGTAAAATGCATTGATTGTAGTTAAAGATGAGTGAGTTGACAAAATTCGAATTCAACTCTTCACTCAAAAATGGCCAGGAACCTTATTTGCATCAATTGTTTTAAGGAGAATTAAACGAGCATCGTTACTCTAAGGTCTCTACAGATATAAGAGCATGATAAGTATACCGGTATTGTAGAAAAAAAGAACAAATTATATTCACCTGGCCAAATCGTGTTTGACCGACTGGTAGTCTTTGTTCCGGTCACTGATGCGTTCTCCATTGGGCCATCTTCGGCATCTCCTGCTCTGACCAGGCCATGATGGATTGACAAAGATGGCTGGCAAAGGAATATGCCAAAGATGACCCAGTGAAGACCCCACCGGTGACTGGAGCAATGAAGTTGACAAAAGTGTTTTTTTAACCACTTTGAATCCAGCATAATGGTGGCAAGCTGTTATTTTGCCGAATTCCCATGAATTGAATCCCATCCAAAATTTAGATTCTGGAAAATCTGAAACTTTTGGGAAAATCAATTCAAATTCAATTTGCTTAGAAGTAATTCGTTCATCTCTAATTGTTTAATATTTCCTTATGGCATTTCATTAAAAACATGCCATTAAAATGGAAGTAACAAAGCATGTTTTCCAGGGGAAAAAAAATCCCACATGCTTTTATATTGAAGCGTAATAACTTTAAATTGCCAGATCATACACATAGGACTGTCCTCCTGTGCTATAGTTACATACGGTCAGATGGACTGGATTTCCATTCCATGGCCTGGTGTCCAGGGTAATATAGGCTTCTCCATGCTCATTTGTTTCATACTCGTGCTCTTTTATTGTTTTGCCATATCTTTCAGTTAAATACAACATTTGGGATTTCATTGGAGATCCATCAGCGCTCTCCAATATCATCTAAAAAAATCAAATTATTCTATATTTTAATTTATCTTTAGAAAAAAAGTTGCATGGAATTAATATTGTGTGTAAAATAAAACAATAATCTGAGCAACCTAACAAAAGTAATAATGGAGTAATAGCATTAAAAGGAATTTGAAACGAGACAAACCAAATGCTTTAATAAATAAATCTCTTAGACCTGATGAGGCTGGTGCACTTACTTTGAAAACACAATTTCAGATTGGCTTTAGAAAATGAGAATATCAGGCAAAAAAAGATTAAACAGGTATTCTGGCATCAGGTCTAAAAGATCTATTTAATAATATATGCAGTTTGTATTGTAAAATCTTGTATCAAATTCCTTGTAACTTACATAATCAAGAAACGAAAATTTTGCAGAATTCCAGTAATTGTAAAAAAGAAATCTACCGTATATATTTTTTTCAGCCCATGCTACATTTGGACTCTGGAGTCTTTATCAGGCTCGAGGAACATGCATGATTAGCCACTGATTTTATTCTAGTTAGATAAGAAAGGCCTGATGCCTACTAATAAATAGTATAAGCTGTACAATAATTTAAAGACTAATCAAATTTTTTTCTATTTAATTATTATAAATGTTGTTCCACATTTTTTTAATACATTCCATTACATTATTTTGCTTTTTTCTCTCCTATACTGAAAGTGCTATTTTAACTGCCTAGATGATGCTCTTTTAGAAGCTCCTGTGAACTGCTGCCCTAGCACAAATCTGTACCCAAACACAATTTGTAGCCAGTCACCCTGTCTGAGCATGGGAGAGGGGACCGGACCAGAGAAGTTCACACAGGAAAAGTGCGTCTATATAATGTTTGAGTAGGGGTACTTGCTAGAGCAACAATTGAAAGAAACTTCTAAAATGAGCAATAACTAGGCAGCTAAAACAGCCCTTTCAGCATGGTGCTTCAAAAAGAAGGAAGCAAAATAAGGCAATGGAGTATAGTACAAAGATTCATAATTTTGCAAAGACTAATAATTAAATGTAAAGAAAAGTTTAGTTAGTTTTTAAGGAAAGGAGAAAACACAATGTACAGACTGGCACAAAATACCCATATACTTTTTATATCCTAAAACTATCATTCTAGATTTATTTTCTAATGAATCTCATGCTGACTTGTAACCAGTGTTGGACTGGGGTGCCAAGGGCCCACCAGTAACCAATTCCAGGGCCCCACCTTTCTGTCACATGCAGATGGGACATTGTCCTCAATCACAAATGTATATAAGAATGAACTGGGTAGATTGTTAAATTGTCAAGTATATTGTGCCAAGTACTGCTCATATAAGAAAGTGGCGGCCCACCAGAGGATTCTCCTGTTCTCCTGTGGGTCAGTCCAAGCTTGCTTCAAACACCGGGCTTGATTCTTCG
The DNA here is from genome assembly GCF_051348905.1 of Ranitomeya variabilis. NCBI lineage: Eukaryota > Metazoa > Chordata > Amphibia > Anura > Dendrobatidae > Ranitomeya > Ranitomeya variabilis. The sequence continues at coordinate 52,065,154 of NC_135235.1, read as the reverse complement.
CAGAAAGCCATAACAAAAGAGGTCACAAACCTCTTTCTCACATGTTATGGTTCCGATTTCCATGTGTACACTTCAACAAATATTGTATGATAACTATCAGCGATCATCTCTTACCTTTGTTTTGTATCTTAATCCTGTCTTGTAATAAGAATCTAATAATTCTTTGTCATCTAAGGTCACTGTAGCAATCTTAGCCGAAATACGAGAACTGCCTGTGCCAGTCATTTCAACGCCTACAAAAGGGTTAAATGATAGAATTCCACCATTACTAGTTGGCCCGAGCGAAATTTTTGCACATTGGTTGTCGGTGGCGCAGGCAATTTCAGGAAAATCAAGCTGGTCCAATGTTAATATATTTAACGAGATGATGAACACAGAGAGGTATTTATATATGTAGATTGGTAATACAATACATTAGTTTGATAAGTAGAGGCTAAAAATATGTCTTGACGTTATGGTGCCACCTGCAGGTTATTGTTTTTTTCTGCAGGTTTCGAGGTCTGTAAGCAACTCTGTGGTAGTGTGCTTTGGGGTAGTGTGGTGCCACCTGCAGGTCATTTTTCCTTACTGCAGGTTTATGAAAATGAATGTTTAAAGTGTATTTTGTGATCACATCGTGGATGTGTGGTTTGTTTGGCAACTTTACCTTTCAAATGGTGTATCATTTGTGTGTGGGCATGCAGTATGAATGGAGATACAAAGTAATCACAGAAAAAGAGTGTTTAGAAATAATATATAAGGATCATCAGAGTGGAAGAAAGCGTGGCAAAGGCGATTGCAAATAGACCGAGTGTTAAGCGGTCAAAACACTAAGACAAGTCAATGTAGACATTATCTTCATCATGGGCCAGGTTTGTAGCTCTGTATTAGAAAGCCGGAGCTTTGACTACAGATACACTGTATGGATGAGAGAGAAAAGTGAGAAAGGGAAGAGTAGAGAGATGGAGAAGAGAGAGGAGAGAGGGAGAGAGAAGAGAGTGAAAAGAAAGAGAGGGTAGAGGTAGAAAGGAGAAAAGAGAGATAAGAGGGAGAGAAGAGCAAGAGAAAAGAAATAGAGAAGAGAAGGAGAAGAGAAAGAGAGAAGAGAGAAGAAAGAGAGAGGCGAGAGGTAGAAAAGAGAGATAAGAGGGAGAGAAGAGAGAGAAATTAAAGAGAGAAGAGAGAGAAGAGAAAGAGAAGAGAAAGAGAAGAAAAAGAGAAGAGAAAGAGAAGAGAAAGAGAGAAAAGAGAGGGAAGAGAGAGAAGAAACAGAGAGGCCAGAGGGAGAAAAGAGAGAGAAGAGAGGGAGAAAGAAAGAGAGAAGAGAGAGAAAAGAAAGAGAAGAGAGAAGAAAAAGAGAAAAGAAAGAGGGAAGAGAGAGGAAAAAGAGAGAAGAGGGGGGGGGGGGAGAAAGAAGAGAGGGAGAAAAGAGAGAGAAGAGAGTGAGAAAAGAGAGAGAAGAGAGTGAGGAAAGATTTAGAAGAGAAAGAGAGACAAGAGGAAGAGAAGAGAAGAGAAGAGAAGAGAAGAGAGGAAGAGAGAGAGAAGAGAGAAAGGAGAGAGGGAGAAGAGACAGAAAAGAGAGAGCGAAAAGAAAAAGAGAAAACAGATGAGAGAGGAGAAGGATTGAGGATGGAGAGAGAAGATAGGGAGAAATAAGAGTGGAGAGAGTAGAGAAGAGAAGGAGAAAGAAGAGAGAAGCAAGAGAAGAGAAAGAAGGAAAAAAGAGATAGAAGAAAGAAGAGAGAACAGTAAGAGGAGGAGAGTAAGAGGAGAGAGAGAGAGAGAAGAGAGATTTGTATCCTTTGAGACTGTGGACAGGGCAGTGGGAAATCACTGAAAGTAAGTAGATTGCAGTAGTGGTGCTGATTTATAGCTCCTTACTGTACACTAGTAATCTGCGGAGATTCCAATGTTTCAGATGACAGACACAAACAGTGTGGATTATACAGATATCTGCACATCATATATAAAAGAGTCAGTAACCTTACCAGTTCCATTTTCTATGAGAGTAGCCTTAGCATCAAAGGTCAACTGGTAATCATAGGAGCGGAGATTATATGGTTCAGTAGGTACTTCCACTTCTATGCAGCCGTTCTTTTCAGTCTTGTTGAGGAAGGGAATATATAATTACATACATAACATATATGTGCGATACACTATTATCATTCATACATTGTACAATTTTGGTGCACACTACAGTATTTACATTTATGCTGCCCCCTCTCCGGTAGAACCATGTCCTTTTTCTAATATATCACACCCTCCTATATAGTGCATGGCAAAACATGTCTAAAGTATCATAAATGTGAAAAGCATGTAAGACATGTGGTTCAAGGCTTGTAATTTTTTTTGGAAGAATTTAATTTCCATTTTAACAAGATACAGATGAGTTGGCTTGATGCATCGTCATCTTTATGGTGTTACATCTTCAGCCTGTCGATGTGGCAGCTAGACCAGTTTCCTGCAAATCTTTGTGCTGACCTCTAATGTTGCTACAATCTGGAGAACCATTTAATAAAATTAACGTTATTTATATTGCGTGTTTCATGGCCAAAAAAATCCCAAACAAACCCTAAATCAGTAATAATTTTTTATAAATTTCCCTGAAATATTTTCTTTTATCCAATGGTGAATGGGGATAAAGAAGTGACTTTTTAGTTTCTTAATTTTTTTAAACTTGTCATCATTCCATACCTGGCCTTTGTATTCTGAGCATATATCCTTTGTGCACGACGATCTCATCCAGTAGGAGCAGATAGCTTCTCGGCATACTGTTACAGTAATCTCTCCCCGGACTGGTTTTCCGAATGTGTATCTGAAAAGTAGAAAAAATGTTCAGCACAGAGTATGCAAGGAATGGATGTACTAGACCAGGGGGTCCCCAAAACTTTCTTACCTTGAGAGCCAGATTCTACTCTGAAAATGGTTGCCAGCCACATTCTTTGAGCAGAAACTGTAGAAACCTCTTGTGTGTCCCTTTGAAAGCTATAATTTCCCAAGTGCCCCTTTATAAAGCAATAATGGCCCAACCCACCCCTATAAAGTACTTATGCCCTCAGTGCCCCTTTATAACATAACGGTGTCACAAGTGCCCTCTTCTACAGTAATAGTCCAGAGTACCCTCTTACAAAGTAATAATGCGTGGAGTGCCCCTTATCAAGTAATATTGTCCTGAGTGCCCCTTAAAAAGTAATAACGCCCCGTTGGATTCCAATACACTTAAGAGTGGCACCAGCCATAGTAAACAACCATGAGCCATACATTAGGGGCCTTTGGGCCACTAGTTGGGGACCCCGGTATTAGACCCACAAGGCAACATTGTGAATACTGAGGCCCAGAGGTGAACCATAGAGGTAGGTCTGGAAATTGCTATAGAAGGAAGACCGTTAAACCACCATGTTTCTGACATGGAGACATCTAATCCTAATGCCAAATTTGCCTAACTTGAACTTACCATAGTTAGAGAGAAAGTAAAGACTACTAAGATCCATAAGGAATCAGTCTTCGCCATAAACATGTACAAGCTAAAAGGTTCGAGTCAAGAGGTGAGGGTGTATAGAGGACCTACCTTCCGCATGTTTTCAGAAGGAAGGTCTTCTCCAGGACAGTGACTACAGAAGGAAGATGAACAGTGACGTCGAAGGTTGGTATCACTGGAAGATACAATGGAGTCAGAAGTCATCGTTAGATTAAAATAGAGATTTTTTTTTCCAACTACGATATACATTAATTGAAAAGTTTTAATTTTTCAAAAATGAAAACGAGTCAAAAATGGGGGAATATAGAATACAGGGGAACATAAGGTACATTTTTATGACACAGTTTATACTGACAGTTCTAAGGGTGAACGTTTCCTTGTTGAGAGTGCCAAGTTGGTGTAAGGAGACTTATAGGCCATGCAATGCTCCTCTAGGAATTTAAATAGGCATATAGCATCTTCAGAGAGGAAAAGGCTATTCATTTTATTTAAGACTTCCCTATATCTTTAGATAAGCCACATGATTTAAGATAAGAAGCTAAACCAGACACTCAATTTGCAGACACATGTAACGTTTCTCCTTTGTGAAGAGTGAAAAGTGTAAGTAGACTTCTAGTCCACGCAGTCCTTATTCTACTTCATGTGACAATGGTCGATATTGATTTTCAACATTCTTACTTCCAATAGGTAGCACTAGAGATCAAGTCCTATTCCTCTCTGAAGAGTCTATTTACATATTTACATTCTCAGAGGAGTATCTGGTTTGGCTTCTTAGCCTAAGTCTTGTGGCAAGGTTCATTAAGGGGAGGAGAGGTACCAGATCACTGTGTTGGGTCCATACTGATGTCTATGTGAGACTCATTTTATTTTTAAAAGTATATAGCCAAGGATGTAATTGTAGGAAATGCAGAGATTGCAGAAACATCTGGGCTATTATAATGTGTCATCAGAAAATGTATGTATTTTTTAATCAAGTTTGTATGCACATTTTTTTTGTTTTATTTGATAGTTTTTTTTCAATATTCCATACCATAATCTTTATAAAAACCACACATATCATCATTTTCTCCTCCTCTAGTTCTTAAGCCAGAGTCACATTTTCTGTACAGGTGACTTTTCAGAAGTCTCATTGTCATCACAGACAGAAGTACAATGACTGAGAATACCTCTATACTTTACTGATAACACAGGATCCACCAATCACAATAGGCAATATCACAGATCACCCATCCTTCTTTTGTATAATCACTGATAACAAATCTATACACAGTAGATAACACAGGATCCACCATTCACAATAGGTGATATCATAGCTCACCTCCTCCTCCTCCTTCTGTACAATGACTGATAACACCTCTATATACAGTAGATAACACAGGATCCACCATTCACAATAGGTGATGTCACAGCTCACCTCCTCCTCCTGTACAATGACTGATAACACCTCTATATACAGTAGATAACACAGGATCCACCATTCACAATAGGTGATATCACAGCTCACCTCCTCCTCCTGTACAATGACTGATAACACCTCTATATACAGTAGATAACACAGGATCCACCATTCACAATAGGTGATATCATAGCTCACCTCCTCCTCCTCCTTCTGTACAATGACTGATAACACCTCTATATACAGAACTCAAAAAAAGAAAAACGCACCACCAAGAACCATAAGTAAAGTTAAAACATATACAACTTTATTAGGAAACATTAATAAAATGTAATATAATAAGGGATATGACAGAGGTTAGCCAGACCATGTGAGGAGGCACAGGAGAAACCAGGCAGAGAGCAGGCAAGTAATAGTACAAATTAGTGGAGTTGCTCCAAAGTGTGTCTTACTAATAAAAATACAACCCAAGAATCTAGGTGCACACCGCAAAGACAAGCAACGGCAACAAAGGGGCGGTAAACCACCTCTGACTACGCCACCCAACAAAATACACTTAGTGTTAAGCAGTCATGCTGAAGTTACCTGCTACCGCCTGGAGCCCTGTGTAGCCCACCGTCCCCTACGCGCGTTTCGGCGCTCAAGCCTTCTTCCGGAAGAAGGCTTGAGCGCCGAAACGCGCGTAGGGGATGGTGGGCTACACAGGGCTCCAGGCGGTAGCAGGTAACTTCAGCATGACTGCTTAACACTAAGTGTATTTTGTTGGGTGGCGTAGTCAGAGGTGGTTTACCGCCCCTTTGTTGCCGTTGCTTGTCTTTGCGGTGTGCACCTAGATTCTTGGGTTGTATTTTTATTAGTAAGACACACTTTGGAGCAACTCCACTAATTTGTACTATTACTTGCCTGCTCTCTGCCTGGTTTCTCCTGTGCCTCCTCACATGGTCTGGCTAACCTCTGTCATATCCCTTATTATTTTACATTTTATTAATGTTTCCTAATAAAGTTGTATATGTTTTAACTTTACTTATGGTTCTTGGTGGTGCGTTTTTCTTTTTTTGAGTTCTGCTTACTTTCGCACTGAACCTTATCCTTATTGTCTCCACATCTCTGTGATGTGGATTTTGGCCTTGTGCTCATAGGCTCTTTCACCTATATATACAGTAGATAACACAGGATCCACCATACACAATAGGTGATATCACAGCTCACCTCCTCCTCCTGTACAATGACTGATAACACCTCTATATACAGTAGATAACACAGGATCCACCATTCACAATAGGTGATATCACAGCTCACCTCCCCCTCCTGTACAATGACTGATAACACCTCTATATACAGTAGATAACACAGGATCCACCATTCACAATAGGTGATATCACAGCTCACCTCCTCCTCCTGTACAATGACTGATAACACCTCTATATTCAGTAGATAACTCAGGATCCACCATTCACAATAGGTGATGTTACAGCTCTCCTCCTCCTCTTGTACAATGAAACAATGAATTTTGCTCAGATTAGTGTATGTTCAGATAACTTTTCTATACAATCAAGTTGCTGCTAATGTCCATGTGCCCAAGAGTTAAATTAGCTTGAGTCTAATGATGGTGTGAAGATTGCATTATATTTGTTTATTTTTTAATATAAATAGTAATATTTAGAACAGATCATTTTCCGATGACAGAGTCATTTTGGGTTGTCCAACTCATTACGTTTATCACCTATCCACCGATAAGGTAATATCTGTCTAATTTCTTTATATACAGCTGCAATAACCCCCCACCAGTTTGTGGAACTGAGGCCATTAAGTACCCTGCGTGAGTAAAACCCATGTGTAACCATTGATCCATTTTCTTTTGTTGCACTCCAAATCACCTAAAATGTCAATGTAACTTCAGTATATAAAGCAAAAAATAACCAAAAATTATTCACTAACCATATTCAGCCACATGGAAATTCTCGCGAGCGTGGGGAGCAATGATGGTGTAAGCTCCCAATGGTGCCTCTGAATCAAGGGAGTGGGAAAGGTCTATCATGCCTTTCTGAGGTTTGAGATCCAACCATTGACCAATGCGATTTTTATTAGGATCCTTGTAAGAAAAGAAAAAAAAAGAAACAAGAATTAATGGAATACAAACATATAGCCTTGGATCTTCTGGAAACTTTAATTTTAAGACATAATTAGTACTTTTGACCATGACCCAATGGCATCTTCGCCAGCCAGAATCTGCGTCAATGACTTTCATGGCCAGGCTGGTAGAGATGTAAGGTGGCACGTGTGTAGAACGTGCAACCACCCAGCCGCTCGAAATTGAAGGACAATCTCCATTCTGGATGTGCGTAACATGATGGGTCAGCGATTTCTGTTATTTTACACTCATGACATTTTTGAGACTATTTGAGGCGCATTGTACAATCACTCACCTGTATCTCCACCATAGGACACTGAATTAAAAGAAAAAGATAAGAGAATTAATTTAAAGATGTATAAGGGGTCAGTGAATGTATATCTGTATTTTGTTTGGATGTCTCATATGTAAAATATCCTTGTTCTCTGTTACTGCACCCAAGAATTCTAAGGTTTGGCTTAATCCTTGCGTGAACAACCTTCGACCCATGATGCCATTCTGAGTGGCCCTCAACCTTCTGGACATCGGCATGCTTGTGTGCGTCCGGTGGCTTCTTACATGTTGTGTCCATGTCAGAGAGAAGAGAACCATAAACATAAGGATGAATGACCTCGGGGAGATCAAAACATCCAACACCGTGGAGACACCATCACGTGTTTCTCAACGCAGTGATCCAGAACACTGCCCCCATCCCTTAAGGGAAATGTGCAAATGCATGTAGAAAAGCCGCGGAGACACCATCACGTGTTTCTCAATGCAAGCAATGAATACCATGTTTTGGCATAGGTGGTTTTCCTTTATTGGATGCTGCCCTTCCCGTGGTTGTTCCTTCCCGTTGAAAGACCTGGCTATTCATTGCTTGCGTTGAGAAACACGTGATGGTGTCTCCACGGCTTTTCTAGAGAGAAGAGAACTGTCATGCAGAATAGGAACACGGATATGCAAATACTAATGGTGCACTATGGGGCCAAATCAAGAGAATGGGCTCACTTGGCTATCAGAAAGGTAGTCATCTATACATGAAGTCCTCTCTGTAGTTTACCAACTCTTCCATCCTGCATTGGCGAAAGTCGCATACATTTCTGGAAGGTAGGAGGGAACTCCCATTTTTCCGATCAGTGGAACCTACGCTATGATATTTATTCTATATAAAATTAATTTACAGTTAAAAGAAATGTATTTTCAGAAAATGACTTTAAATCAAGTATTTGTGTTTTTATTTATTTCATATTTGGCTATTTTTTTTGCATGTGATGATATGTATTAAAAAGATAAATAAAATAAGTAATTTTTCATTTTATCATTTTTTTTCACTGGCCATTTGGATTTTTTTTATACTCACACTTCCTGTTCAGGAAGCGTTTTCAGCACTTTCTTTATCAACAGAGGCAGGATTACAATGCCAGGTAACACCGTGATCCACATCTGATGACACAGGATCCACTATTCACAATAGGTAACTTTACAGCGCCCCCTTCCTTCAGACTGATCTTTGCACACGTTCGTTAGAGGATTCAATGCAAAAGAGAGGTTCTAAGTCTAATCCCACATGAATTTCCTGAAAGAACAGGAAGTTAGAGTCTATAACAGCCTCAGTACCTGATGTGAAAATTGAAATATTTTATTTTTTTTAATGCCTTCAAAGGGCATGAGACCCCTGAAACGCTTTGAATAAAACCACTGTGACTCAACTATACTCTCCTGAAATTCATCTTAGCGGCAGCGCAGAATTTTAACTGCAAATCTCCCTTTGAAGACATTATTTTCTCTGGTCAGTGAAGACTTATGGATCTGCAGCAGCCGCTATCTACATGCTCTAATCTCATCCTAACCAGGTGAGCAAATTTGGTATATATTCTCCTCTGTGTAACGTGGATAAGACCCTATTGCGCTCTGTCTCCCCATTGTTTTGCAATTTTTTTTAATGCAGATTATGAGGGGAAAAAATTACCAACAATTTAAAAATACATGTAACACATAAACCTGATTTAAACAATAGGTCCTTTTCTGAGGGCACATTCCCTTTAAATGTCTCCAATGAAAATATCACATTATAGGGAATCTGTCACCGAGGTTTTGCTATGTAATCTGAGAGCAGCATAATGTAGGAACAGAGACCCCCTGATTCCAGTGATGTCACTTACTGGTCTTTGTCACTAACTGCTTTGTGTACTTTTAATAAAACTAATGTTTGCTCTGCTACCGATCTATCATTTCTCTGAAGGCCGAGCTCTGAATAACTCCGCCCACACCACTAATTTGCATCTTACCGTGCACACCGTTCATTAGCAGAAAGCTGCCAATCAGTGATGTGGGCGGAGTTATACAGAGCATGAGGACTACAAAGCAGGAGACGACTAGTCCTGTAGTGATAATTTCCTGCTAATAAAACATTGTTTTATTGAAACTACACCACGCAACCTAATAAGTGACACATCATTGAAATAAGGGTCTCTGCCCTTTCATCATGCTGCTCTAATATTAAAGAGCAAAAACGTGCTGGAAGATTCCCTTTAAGACCAGTTTCACACCTTCGACTTTCACGGTCCGAATACAGACCATGATGTGTGGACCAGCAGTGGGTTCTGCTAACTCAACTCAACAGCCTCATAGTCATAGTTCTGGTTGTGAGACCTGTGTCCTTACTCGGACGATGAAGGTTGCAGGCATGAAACCAACCCACGGTTTATTGTGGCTCGGAAACGTGTGACCATTTGGACCTTGGACCAAAATGAGTGTGTGCACCTCTGACCGTATCTGTCATCTGGTCTCATAGGGGCAGAATTCGGGACATAATGAAGTTATTTTCCTGATGGCCCTGTTGAGTACTTTGGCTTTGGAAGGATAAGGAGACTGATGGAATTGCGTTTTATCTGGGAGAATTAGGGAATATTTGAGTCATATAATACTGGTGTAACATGATCTTACTTACAATGTCTTCAACAGCCAAGAAGTCTCTATTGAAAATCAGGATTCGAAAATTCACTGGAAATAATGGTAGATATTCAGTAGATCAATCTAGTTCCACATTTTACAGACCACATTATGTATCAAGCAATCAGCATTTGAAATAATTGATTCTACGGAAGTAAGGCTATGGTAAATGTAGGGGTAGCAACTCTGCAACATATTAACACTAGAAGTCGCAGAAATTTCGAGCTCTCTGGGTTCCAAAGGTAGAAATGTTAAATGACCCCTCTCTGGGACTTCTAGTGTTAAAGGGGTTGGCCACCTTTGGGAACATTTTTTTTAACACGTATTTTGAGCTAAAAATCATTTTTACTAATGGGTATCTGTACAAATCTTCCACCATTTTGCTTTTCCTGGCTCGTTGTTTCATGCATCTTCAACGTTAATTTAGTCTGTGACCATAAATCGGCTGAGAAGAGCTCAGGAAGCTGGCAAATTTCTGTAGCTGATAGGAAAGTTTCTAACTCTATTTCTAATAGGTCCTTTTCTGAACTCCTCTATCCTGATTTATGGTCATAGACGACATTAAACTTGATTGTGAAGGGAAACTAAAAAGCAAAATTTGCAAAGAAATCCAATTGCAAAAATAATGTTTAACCCCAAAAGTAAAAAAATGCCCCAAAAGTTGGCCAACTAGTTTTGTGAGTAACCCTGTTGCAGACTGCACAACTTTTCCTCTCTGCTATTGTAAATGCTATGAAACTCTGGATAATGATCCTTTACGTCAGTCCTAAATCCTGCAAAGGTTAGAAAACCTCATAACGGGAGCAAATAGGAGAGATTACCTTTTTATTGTGTCCCCACAAGCCATTACTCACCAGTCTGTCCCCGCTTGTACAGGGGCTTGTCGGTTTGAATAAGTGTTGCGTGTCCTACAGTGCGGACCAGAACTTTTTTACTGTTGGACATCTGTGTGGTTGGTCCAACAAGAGACATAAAAACAGTCACAACTTCTTCTTTGCCTCCTTCTGGAGGAGGTGTCTGTACAAGAGAAAGCATCGGAGAGAAATATGGACCCATGAATCGTATTTATAGGGGCTAGCGTAATTTTTGGGGTAATAACCTTTCAAAAGACGAATCCAGCTCAAATATAGTCAAATAGATAAATTTGGTGATTTTCACGTGCATTCTATCATAGACTTATGGTTGAGTTCCATCATCTCCTTTATGGCCCCTCCAAACTTTTTAGTAGAAAAGAAACAGAGAATATATGTTGGTGCGGTTAGCACCCTGTCCCCGAGGTGAGTGACTAAATAAGAATACTAAATCGAAGATGTTGGTGAGATGCTTGTCTAGTAATTTTCTGTATAGGGAATAAAATCGCTTTGAAGATAAGCTGCACGGAAGGAAAAGAGTCTCTTGCCGCACGGCAGTTCAATGAGGGTGTTGGTATATTCAGACAATGCGATTCTATGCTGTATCGGCATCTTTTTCAAGTCAAAAGAAACCGACAAACAGGGTTTATAAGTACAGAGGGGTATTTCAAGCTAAAATGGGTGCCAAGCTACATGTGGACCACCCATTTAGGGGTGGGTACAAAAAAATCAAAAGAAAGAATAATGGAAAACATGTTTATGAGTTGGTGGAAAGTAATCAAACTGTAGAAGGGTAGTAGAAGAAAAGGGTTAAAAAAGTGTCATTTATCAGGTGGAGCCACATGTTTAGGCTAGTTTCACACTAGTGTTTTGAGGAGCTGCGGAGGGCTGCGGACTTCCTCCATGAAGCCCCGCCCTCGGCCGCTAGCTCCGCCCACTTCTGCATGGGGCCTGCATGTGGCCTGTGTACCTATCTTTAACATTAGGTACGCAGGTCGTGCCGCTGTATGCGGATGCTTCCGCATGCGTTGTTTTGACGATGCGGAGAAAAAAAATTGCTACAAGCTGCATTCTACGCTGGTCGCCGCATCATCAAAACGACGCATGCGGAACCATCCGCATACAGCGGAATGTTAAAGATAGGTACGCTGGCCGCATGCCGGCCGCATGCAGAAGTAGGCAGAGCTAGCGGCTGAGGTGCGGCCGAGGGCGGGGCTTCACGGAGGAAGTCCGCAGCCCTCCGCAGCTCCTCAAAACGCTTGTGTGAAACTAGCCTTAGAGAGACACTGAAAAGAGTTGGATTGTGAAAAAGACAAGGAAGAAATAAGAGATAAGGTGGAGAGGAGAGTAAGTGGATGTGAACTAAAATTGTGGTGAAAAGGGGTGGGTGTAGTCCCTTGGTCAGTAGAAGTATTCGGTGTGAGAGGAAGAAGTTATATTTTGTCAATTAGAGTATTAGAATATGTAGTTTCAGATTCAGTACCGCCATAGCAGTTGCAGGTTCAGGTACCGCCAGAGTTGTTACAGGTTCAGGTACCGCCAGAGTAGTTACAGGTTCAGGTACTGCCATTGCAGTTGCAGGTTCAGGTACTGCCCTAGTGGTTACAAGTTCCAGTACCGCCAGAGCAGTTATAAGTTCAGGTACTGCCATAGCGGTTACAGGTTCAAGTACTGCCAGAGCGGTTACAAGTTCAGGTTCCACCATAGTGGTTACAAGTTCAGGTACCGCCAGAGCGGCTACAAGTTCAGGTACCACCATAGTGGTTACAAGTTCAGGTACCGCCAGAGCAGTTACAAGTTCAGGTACTGCCATAGCGGTTACAGGTTCAGGTACTGCCAGATCGGTTACAAGTTCAGATACCGCCATAGTGGTTACAAGTTCAGGTACCGCCAGAGCTGTTACAGGTTCAGGTACCGCCATAGTGGTTACAGGTTCAGGTACAGCCAGAGCGGTTACAGGTTCAGGTACCGCCATAGTGGTTACAGGTTCAGGTACAGCCAGAGCGGTTACAGGTTCAGGTACCACCGGAGCGGTAACAGGGTTCAGACTACAAGGGTAACAAGAATAGGCTCTGGTTCAGACAACACAGTTAACTAGAACAGGTAAAGGGACTAGACTAGTTGCACCAACACTAACTAACTAAAAGGGAAGCGTTGCTCAGGCCTCACCCTACAGGGGAGCAAGCCTTAAACATTTGATGCCTCCCAGCTATTGGCTGGGGGCATTTCCAGTAAGCATGTGCTGCCCCTTTATGAAGTGGGGAGAGCGCACTAAGCGTGTCACCGGGAGAACTGTGCGACGTGTACAGGTCCAGGGGAGCAGGAAGCCACGGCAGATGAAGAACACACTGCAAAGTGGTCGAGGCAAAAGTATGTCGGAATCCTTCAGATGGGAGGGAGAGGAATCATGCAGGGATGACGGCATTGGCGTTACACAAGGTTCTTTTCCCAGGGGATACATGCTAATGCGCTTAATCGGACGTTCAGTATTTGGTCAGTATTTTAAATCAGTATTTGTAAGCCAAAACTGGGAGTGGAAGAATCAGAGTATAACAGAAACACGTCATCACTTGTGAATTTTTCATCCACTTCAGATTTTGACTTATAGCTACTGAGATAAAATACTGACCAAATTCAGAACGTGTGAACGTGGCCTAAGAGTATTCACTCAGTCCTTACACATCATTTTATTGTCATAGTTTTTTGGTACTTTGATGCCATTTGTTTGGGTAACAAGCATTTTTGTTTAGGAACATGGAGAAACATTGCTCTAGATGGAACACAATTAAGTCTAAACCTAAATTCGATGACTTGAATAGTGGGTAATTAGCATAATATTGGATGAATACCTTAAATTGCACACACTTGAATAATTGGGATTCTGTCATCATCTCCTGGAGTAGGATACTGTCCTCTACGCCATGCTGTAAGGTGGCAGTGACACTGAGGGTCTCGTGAGCTCCCCGGACATCCACACAAAGTGTTTCATTGGAGGGAAAGTGAATCTCGGCTGGAATCAGTAGTAAGTAACTTCTGTGGAGGACAATGGAGCACATTGACATTGCAGTTTATTTACTCCTCCCCTCGTATCACTCCGTACTGTTAATATTTTCATCCTTTCATTCATCATTCCAGTTAATATTACTGTTTGGCTCCATGTTGTGTTGTTACGGCTGGTGCCTCCCGGTCTATTGCTTTCACTGCCAGAATTTAATTAAATAGTCTGTTTCCGTTCTTAAGCCATGGACTTTCATAACTCCCTGGTTCTGCCTTGCATACATGCACTAGTAGGATAAACTGTACGAAAAATAAAGCTTAAAGGGATTTTCCGGGAATAAAACATAAAACTCATTTAGCAGTTGTATGTATATTCCTAATATAGTGTGTATTATAGTTTGATCTCTCAGTGCCACAGTTGGAGATGTGGACATTGCATGAAATCTCAGACATTGTCCACATCCATAGGATTATTGTACGTAACCCTTACCCTTTTTATTGACAGTCACATCCTTCTGAGATAAGACTGACAGACCTATTATTAGAGATGAGCGAACCTTTTAGGCAGTTTCTGCATCTCTTGTCAGAAAACGCAGTGGAAATTCTGCTCGGTTTTGATGCGTTTTTGATGAGGATTTGATGCGGATTTTCATGTGGATTTGTAAGCTAAATAAAGATATATCATTAATAAAAAAATAATGTGATATCATTTCCTTGTTCGACCTCTTCAGCCAGATACCCTCATTAATATTAAATAAAGGCACACACACACACACAGTCACCAGCCTATGTAGGAGCATTAACATAATTAACCTACATATGCTGTAACAAAACAGCAAATGTTATTACTAGGTTACGTCCCCAGAGTCAGTAATCGGCAGCGCTTTGGCCGCAGAACATGTCCACTCCATCCAAAGCGCTGCCGGCTTTTGAACGCAGGTAATTCCGCATGTGTTCATTGAACCATGCGGAAGCACCGCATCCAATACATTGGATGGGTAACATTTACCTTGTGGAGACTGAGCGTCTCCACAAGAGAAATAGACATGCTGCAGTCTGGAAAGATGCGCCACATGTCCGTCTCCTCAGGGAAGCCGCGGGCGCTGGTGCAAGCATAGTGAATATGGGATTTCTTGAAATCCCATCCACTATGTTGTAACATCTGGCCACTGCGGGTTGAATGCTGTGGATGTACGCAGTGTCCAACCTGCAGTGTTTACTGACCGTGGGAACATACCCTCAGAAACCTGCAAGAGATGCAATATCTGTTTATTTAAAAAAAAAATAAAAAAAATTGTGTGGGCTCCTGCATAATTTTAATAACCAGCAGAGGGAAAGCTGACGACTGAGGGCAGATGTTAATATTCTGGGAAGAAGCCAATAGCTATAAAGGTTCACAGGCTATTAATATCAGCTCACAGCTGTTTACTTAGCCTTTAGTGGCTAGTTTACAGGGGAATCCCAGAAAAAAATGGACATGGGGTCTCCCTATAAAATTTAACCAGCAAAGGCTATGCAGACAGCTGCGGGCTGATATTAATAGCCTGGGAAGAGGCCATGGATATTGGCAACCCCAGGCTTAAAAACATCAGCTCTCAGCCGTCCCAGAAATGGCACATCTTATAGATGCACCAATTCTGGCACTTAGCCTTGCTCTTCCCACTTGCCCTGTAGAGGTGGAAAGTGGGGTTCATATTTGTGGGGTTGGTGTCAACTTTGTATTATCAGGTGACATCAAGCCCACAGGTTAATAATGGAGAGGTGTCAATAAGACACCTATCCATTAGTAACCCCATAGTTACATGGTAAATAAAGACACAGCAAGAATAAAGTCCTTTATTTGAAATAATCTCACAGACTCCTTTATTAAATCTTAATTTACCATACTTACTGAACGCCTAATCCCCGATGCCCTCGTCTCATGCAAAAATAATAAACCAACATTTAATACTCCCTGTCCGCCGTAGTCCATTTAATACCGAGTGTCCCACGACAATCTCACATGTAGAACAGTCACATCAGGAAATGTGACCACTCTACCCGGCCTCCGGCGATACACTGACAGAAGGTAATCACTCCCACAGTTTATCACTAAGCCACCATGAGAGTTCACCGGAGTTTATCAGCTCCGGTGCTCTCACTTACAGCACTGCTGTGTGAGAATTTTGAACAGCTGACATGTGCCTCTAACAGCCGCGGGTGGAATTGCAATCTTGCAATGACTGTTAATCCATTAAATGCCACTGTCAATCGCTGACAGCAGCATTTAACTCGCGCTTCCGGCAAGCACGCTGGAAATCCTGCCCATTGGTGACCCCGTCACATGATCACACATCACTGATGGGTTGGCATGACAACCAGAGGTCTCCAGCAGACCTCTATGGTTGTCACTGCCGGATTGCTATGAGCACCCCCTGGTGGACGGTGCTCATAGTAAGTGAGCAATTCTGCTACATACAGTCGATCTGATCATCACCTGTATGTAGCTGAGCCGATCGCGTTGTGGCAGCTTCTAGTCTCCTATAGAGACTATTGAAGCTTGCCAAAAGTAAAAAAAAATGTTTTTAAGAATATAAAAAAAAATATATATATAAAAGTTCAAATCACCCCCCTTTCAACCCATTCAAAATAAAACAATAAAAAACAAACCTACACAGATTTGGTATCTCCGTGTTCACAATCACCCTCTCTATCAATATATAAAAAAAGAATTAACCCTATTGCTAAACGGTGTAACAAGAAAAAAGTTAAAATGCCGGAATTACGGTTTTTTTGGACGCCCCAAGATTGCATTAAAATGGGAGATCAAAAGATCGTATCTGCACCAAAATGGTATCATTAAAAACGTCAGCTTGGCATACAAAAAATAAGCCCACACCCATCCCAGATCATGAAAAATAGAGATGCTACGGGTATCGGAAAATGGTGCATTTTTTTTCTTTTTAGCAAACTTTGGAACTTTTTTTCACCACTTAAATAAAAAAGAACCTAGACATGTTTGGTGTCTATGAACTTGTAATGACCTTGAAAATCATAATGGCAGGTCAGTTTTAGCATTTAGTGAACATGGTAAAACAAAACCCCCCAAAACAACTGTGGGATTGCACTTTTTTGCAATTTCACCGCACTTGGAATTCTTTTTCCCGTACACGATATGTTAAAAGCAATGGTGTAGTTCAAAAGTACAACTCGTCCTGCCAAAAAACAAGCCCTCGTATGGCCATTTTGACCAAAAAAATAAAAAAGTTATAGCTCTGGGAAGAAGGTGGAACAAAAAAATGAGAATGCAAAGCCAAAAATACCTCTGGGGTTAAACACGAACATGTGAATGAGGTCTAAGGGTAATGTGACTGCAACAAGCAAGCAAGTGTAGAAAAATCGGACTTGGTTGCACTTTTATGGGTCAGCACAGTAGCGCAGTATTTAGCACTATATCCTTGTGGTGCTGGCATCCTGGGTTTAAAGACAACAACAGCAAGGAGTGTGGGCTTGCATGTTCTCCCCATGTTTGCATGGGTTTCCTTAACATATGTTATGATAAGGTTTTTTTATTGTGAGCCCCATTGGGGACACTGATGATGATGTCTGTAAACTGCTGTGGAATTAATGCCGCTATGTAAGGGAGTAAAATAAATGGACTTTTTGCAGTCCGCTTATCACAGTATCCTCGGGGTTGTAATGCGTCTCCATTCATTTGTGTTGCACTGCAATGTAGCAGCAACACCAAGCAAACTTTAGCCATGCCACGAGTGATGCCCACGAGTCACCATGTGCCCCAGCATTGTACTGTTCATAGGTGAAAATTTGCTGAATTGGGACAACCTCGTTTAGTAACTGAGTATCCTATCATCTTCTAACCGATGTTTTGTAGACCCCATGTGGATCTCCGATCCCTGCCCTTGACACCCAACTATTGGTAATCCTATATATTAGTAAACTAAAGAAACTAAGATTGTTATAGTATTAATAAAACATGCCATGGGGTCAAAATCTTGGACCCAAAGTCCCCTTTGTGCAGACATCCACTCTCTATAGATATCAATGGTCTCATTATGATCACCTCCAGCTTACAATTAACATATCGTAAGAGTTATTAATTTTTTTTACAATATTATATGTAATCTCTTTCATCCATTTGTAATGTGACCCAACAATATCCGCATTGCTTGGGATCTCAGACATGGATCTCATAAGTTTATGGAAAATCTTCCTACTTGGTTTTTGCTCTTTCTGATTTTTTGGAATACGACATATTAAAAAGTTTGACTTACATGGATGAACTGTTTCCGATGGTCCAAGGGATCAGGCAGTAGGTGAGTAGTAGAAGCCGGTGCCACATCTTCTGGGGAATGAGAAAAGTTCTGGACAGTTCTTTAATGGAGCAGGTCTTTCCGCCTCACGGTGTGACCGTTCTGATCATCATCGGTGATTTGTTGAATGTCCACTTAAGGTTCCAAGCGCGTCACCAGGGGATCCGTGTCCCAGTCTGCTTCCTATTAATCCCTTCTGATGTCTGACTTGGCTGCTCACCTTGACTGGAGTTCACTCTTATGCCTCTGTACTTATTAATGTTATGACTCCACCTCCTCTTATGTGTCATACCACAACCTTTATACTAATGTGCATAAGACACCAAGAATAAAATAAATGACCATAGGATGGAGGAAAAGCTTGAAGGCACCATAGGCGATAACCTTGAGACTTGTAGTACTTAAATTTTTTTTTTTAATGTCATACAGAAATAATAAATTTTTGAATTTCGACAGATAGACATGATGGTTACTACAACCTGACTTATAAGCACTAAACCACGCAACTGGTCTACAGCAGGGTCAGGATGGTGCCGAATTACAAGGGCTCATTCAGACGTCAGTGGCTTTTCTCCTAAGAGAAAATCAGCCGAGTTTCATCAGTGCCATCAGAGTTTGGTCAGTGTCAGTTTTTTAACATCACAGTTTGGACAGAGTTTCATGGAAAAAAAAGTTGTCTCCATTTTCTTCTATCAGGCTGTAAAAATTGGACAGCACACAGATGACATCCGAGTGCAGCTGGATTGTTTTTTTTTTTCCAAAGTCATAGACTTCCAATACCGGACAGGTGTTTGTGACTTTATGAGAACCACTCGGTCTGAGGTAAAAATTCAGGCATGAACTACTACATAGACTATCATCATAAGGCCTCATTCACACGTCCGATATTCGTGTACGAGCGATGATTTTCATGGATGTCACTCGTACCTGTGATAATCTTTGGTGCAAATCACATGTCCATGATTTTTCGTGGACTGAGAGGTCCATGGAAAATTGTGGAGACTTGTCTGATTTTGATCAGAGAGTTGGATCAAAATTAGCAATGCTAGCCAATGGGTCCATGAAAAAATCGGATCACGTGATTAAAAACAGACTGGCTGAATCCTTCTTAGCTCCAATATATTGCAGTCGTCATATTATATAGCACTATGTACTTACAATTGCTCATTTTCCCTTTCTACCCAGCTATTTATTCTCTTTTCCATTAGGTCTATGACATCTCTTGATTAAAAACAGACTAGCTGAAGTCTCTTTTCCTTGCATGAATAATCATTAACCCCTTTCTGACCTCGGACGGGATAGTACGTCCGAGGTCAGAAGCCCCGCTTTGGTGCGGGCTCCGGCGGTGAGCCCGCATCAAAGCTGGGACATGTCAGGTGTTTTGAACAGCTGACATGTGCCCGCAATAGGCGCGGGCAGAATCGCAATCTGCCCGCGACTATTAACTAGTCAAATGCCGCTGTCAAACGCAGACAGCGGTATTTAACTACCGCTTCCGGCCGGGCGGCCGGAAATGATCGCATCGCCGACCCCCGTCACATGATCGGAGGTCGGCGATGCTTCTGAATGGAAACCATAGAGGTCCTTGAGACCTCCATGGTTACTGATCTCCGGCAGCTGTGAGCGCCATCCTGTGGTCGGCCCTCATAGCAAGCCTGTAATTCAGCTACATAGCAGCGATCTGATGATCGCTCCTATGTAGCAGAGCCAATCAGGCTATGGCAGCTTCCAGCCTCCCATGGAGGCTATTGAAGCATGGCAAAAGTTAAAAAAAATGTGAAAAAAATAAAAAATATATAAAAGTTTAAATCACCCCCCTTTCGCCCCAATCAAAATAAATCAATAAAAAAAAAATCAAACCTACACATATTTGGTATCGCCGCATTCAGAATCGCCCGATCTATCAATAAAAAAAGCATTAACCTGATCGCTAAACGGCGTAGCGAGAAAAAAATTCGAAAAGACAGAATTACGTTTTTTTGGTCACCGTGACATTGCATTAAAATGCAATAACGGGCGATCAAAAGAACGTATCTGCACCAAAATGCTATAATTAAAAACGCCAGCTCGGCACTCAAAAAATAAGCTCTCAACCGACCCCAGATCATGAAAAGTGGAGACGCTACGAGTATCGGAAAATGGCACAATTTTTTTTTTTTTAGCAAAGTTTGGATTTTTTTTTCACCACTTAGATAAAAAATAACCTAGTCATGTTAGGTGTCTTTGAACTCGTAATGACCTGGAGAATCATAATGCAGGTCAGTTTTAGCATTTAGTGAACCTAGCAAAAAAGCCAAGCAAAAAACAAGTGTGGGATTGCACTTTTTTTGCAATTTCACCGCACTTGGAATTTGTTTCCCGTTTTCTAGTACATGACATGGTAAAACCAATGATGTCGTTCAAAAGTACAACTCGTCCCACAAAAAAATAAGCCCTCACATGGCCAAATTGACGGAAAAATAAAAAAGTTACGGCTCTGGAAAGGAGGGGAGCGAAAAACGAAAACGGAAAAATGGAAAATCCCAAGGTTACATAGTTACATAGTTATTAAGGTTGAAGGAAGACTTTAAGTCCATCTAGTTCAACCCATAGCCTAACCTAACATGCCCTAACATGTTGATCCAGGGGAAGGCAAAAAAAACCCATGTGGTAAGAATAAGCTCCACCATGGGGAAAAAAATTCCTTCCCAACCCCACATACGGCAATCAGACTAGTTCCCTGGATCAACGCCCTATCAAGGAATCTAGTGTATATACCCTGTAATATTATACTTTTCCAGAAAGGCATCCAGTCCCTTCTTAAATTTAAGTAATGAATCACTCATTACAACATCATACGGCAGAGAGTTCCATAGTCTCACTGCTCTTACAGTAAAGAATCCGCGTCTGTTATTATGCTTAACCCTTCTTTCCTCCAGACGTAGAGGATGCCCCCTTGTCCCTGTCACCGGTCTATGATTAAAAAGATCAGCAGAAAGGTCTTTGTACTGTCCCCTCATATATTTATACATTAACATAAGATCACTCCTTAGCCTTCGTTTTTCCAAACTAAATAGCCCCAAGTGTAATAACCTATCTTGGTATTGCAGACCCCCCAGTCCTCTAATAACCTTGGTCGCTCTTCTCTGCACCCGCTCTAGTTCAGCTATGTCTTTCTTATACACCGGAGACCAGAACTGTGCACAGTATTCTAAGTGTGGTCGAACTAGTGACTTGTATAGAGGTAAAATTATGTTCTCCTCATGAGCATCTATGCCTCTTTTAATGCATCCCATTATTTTATTTGCCTTTGTAGCAGCTGCCTGACACTGGCCACTGAACATGAGTTTGTCATCCACCCATACACCCAGGTCATAAAGGGGTTAAGATTACAACTTTACATCACTGCAATGTCCCAGCGAGAGGCGTGGAGCAGCTGGGTCAGGAGTTGAAGAGATTGTGAAGCTGGGCTTCCAGGGACTTTGAAGTGATCTAGAATTGTAGTTCTTATGATGACTCATGCAGAGAAAAGAGACCATGTTTCTTCATAAATCTTAGAAGGATTCATCTGATCTGTTTTTAATCAAGAGAAGTCATAGACCTAATGGAAAAGAGAATAAATAACTGGGTAGAAAGGCAAAATGAGTAATTGTAAGTACACAGTGCTATATAATATGATGACTGCAAATTTTGATAGGAGGAGGAGGAGTGTTTCTTTAAGGCCGGAGACACACTGGTGCGAGATACGGCAGAGTCTCGCTGGTTAAAAGCAAGCTGTGGCGCCGGCACTCCGGAGTTGGAGCGTGCAGCTCCATGTATTGCTATGCAGCTGCACGCTCCGCTCCGGAGTGCAGGTGCCACAGCTTGCTTTTAACCAGCAAGACTCGGCCGTATCTCGCACCAGTGTGTCTCCGGCCTAAGGCAGATGAACATTGGCTAGGCATAGGGAAACTTGGTGTGCTTAATGCGTTTCAGGCCAGAAGTGCGACCACACACAAGTGGCAGCACCAGAAGTCCCAGCAAAACTGTAAAGAAGATCAGGATGCCACAAACAAAGACCCAAAACGAGACCAGGACCCCATGTTAGTAACACTGATAAAGGAACATGATAAAGGAACATTTTGCAATTTGTTTATTGTCGATGGACTGTTCTGACAAGTATCTTCTTTACATATTAAGAACTGCCAGATTTATTGTTTATTCATTAGGTTAAATAAGAGCGGTTACATCTCATACATGTAGGTACTTGTCCTCGGGAGCGATGGAGAATTAGGAAGATTACGGGTGGTGATAGATTGCCTTGTCGTTAGGACTTTCATTTGCAACTTGGCACCCAAGGTAATAGTCATTAACAACATAACATTGTCATAGCCTGTTAGGAAAAAAATTTTGACCCACAAGGAGTAATCCAATTACCTTCTAGGGAAATATTCTTAATAATGAGTGTGCATTTATGTGTAATTAGGCTTTGAGAAACTTAATTAAGTGAAAACTATCTGTTCCCAGAGAACACATAACGTACCGGAATACAACAAAGCCTAATGACCTAGAGTTATAAGATACTGGTAAGAAACAATGGACACTGCTTAGTTGTCCTCAGGAGGAGATTAGTGAGCAATGTACTATGAAATGAAAAGGGATTTCTCACTTTAGCTATAATATGTCATAACCCAGATAGTATACCTCTGTAACCGGCGGCGTATAGTGGGAGGGTAGGATGGGGCAGACGGGCAGTTACCCAGGGCGCCAATGTCTATGAGGAAGCAAAGTTTTCCGTATTGTCAAATGATCTGCTCCTGCTTCTTCTAAGAGCAGTGCAATGAGTGCTCACCCAGCGCTGTTTATGGAGAGTGCAATAGGCGAGACGACTTTGTCATTAGCTGCTGCACTCTTCATAGGCAGCAAAAAAATTACAACATTCAGTATAATGGAGTGAGCTTTGTCATCTTGGTTACCAACTATGCAGAGTGGAGCCACCGATGACAAACTCATCCAACAGCTACACCCTTCATCTAAGATGAGCAGCCAATGTATGAAGACAGTTTAAATCATACACTGCATGTAATTCTAAGCTGTCTTCATTCACCTTCAAGAGATGATTTTATATTACAACTTCTCTAATCCTACCAAGAGTTAAGGCTAGAGACTGGTTTAGAGTTAGGTTTAGGTCTAAAGTTAGGGATAGGGATAGGTTTCTGGCTAGGGTTGAGGACAGAATTAAGAAAAACATTATGGCTAGGGATAGGATAAGGTTATGGTTAGTGATAGGGAAATAAAATTGTTAAATAATAAAACAAAAGCATTTAATAAGAAAAGGACACAACATATAACTTTATTTCTTCTGACAAAACAACAGAAAAAACTAGGAGGTTGAAGAACAAACTATAATTACATCAGCATTTTTCTGAAATTACAATACATATGCGACCAATAAGTGCTGGCGTCACTGTCTCCGCCTTCAGACAAAGTGAACAGGAAGAGGCAGTCCGTGCTGCAGCTGATCCCCGGCTTCCTTTTCATGTTCAGTTTTTCGAGACAGTGACGGCAGCGCTGATTGAGGCCAGAGAGATTCACCGCACACTCTGTTTCTTGGTGATGCAGTAACTGCTGTGTAATCTTGGTTTCCTTGGCGCTCCTGCGAATATGTTTCCTTGACGCTCTTAGCACACATAGGTGCGGGAGCCGAAAGGAAACCAAGATTACACAGCAGTAACTGCAACTCTTCTCCTTCAAATATATCCTTTCCATTTCAAGTACCAAACAACATTGTGATAAAGATCCCAGTGCGGTCGAAACGTCCTTACTTTGTCGCATATTTCAAAGTCACAATTAAATTTGTTTGTTCGCATGAAATAAAGAAATTGCATCACCAAGACACAGAGTGTGCAGTGAATCTCTCTAGCCTTGGTCGTGGGGTCTCAGGCCCCATTCCACCTGCACCTCAACACTTTGACCAAGTGCACGCTAATCTTCCGGCAGCCCTGATTGGGCGCCGGCGTCACGTGCCACAACACCACATCACAGCCCCGTGGAGATGGAGTGCCGACACCGTGGGAATGGCACTGGAATGGGAGGTGAGTATAGGCTTTATTATTTTATCTGGGCTGAACATTTAGTTTAAGAAGGAGTTGTCCTAGTAGTGGACACCCCCTTTAATACTGGACTAGTAAAGAGACTTGGGGAGTGCAAATAGTTCATGGGATAGAGGGCTCAAAATACTTGTCTTGCTCTGGGCACTGGCAACACCTATCATCCATAGTGAGGTGGTTTCTTCATATTATAAATGTGATTGTTTAGAGAGGAGAGCCAGGATAACGGTCCCTCTTGTGTGTCTGGACTGGAACTGTCGGGCTGTCACCATTATTCCAAGGGGAAGAGATTGCTGACCGGAGCAGTTCAGGACATCTGACTGATGGGGGGCGGGTCCGACTTAAATAGTGGTGTGCGCGAGAAGACTGGGCTTTTGTTGGGGAACCAGAGTGAGAGCACAGAGACGGTTGACTCCCTCTCGACTTACCCACGCCAGCTATCTGTGCCTTCCCACTCGGTTAGCAGTGTCATCCCGACTGACGACACAGAGCCCAGAGAGATCCCCGCACCGCACAGTGACCAGTACGGACTTCAGAGCATCGTTCCACTCACCACCACAGAGGTACCGCTGAGTCCTATCCCTGCAGTGACTACTGAGTTCCAGCCTGCTCCTGTGGCCGTAACCGCTGGGCTGCATACTATTCCTGCAGCCTTGTCTGCTGAACTGTTTTCTACGTCCGCTGTGCTGTGGACCTACACCTCTACAACATCTCGTGCCCATACCAGGAGACCACGTGCTGAAGGACCCGGAGGATTCACCATCGCAAGGAGATAGTGCATCGCCTTTCTGCGGGACCGGATTGGAGACTTCTTGCGCCACCTGCAGCGCCACTGAGGGTTCTTCCAGCCACCTACTACTAAGGCCCAGAGACTGATAAGTTGAACTGTTGTTACCTTTATTATAATACCCCCCTGCTTGATGTACTGTTGTGTTACATAAAAATCCCTGTTAACCCTTGCTCTGCCTCCTGTGTGTCAATGCATCCTACGCACCTGCTAGCATCCTACAATTGTATAAGGTTCTACCATGCCGACTTAGATCCATGCTATTAGATTAGCATTTGATGTCCTTTTCAGCGAATTGTCTTTATCTCAGGGGAAACATATTCAAGACACATGGTCTGCCTTTAAGAACTTGGTCAAGCTTACTGATGGATGTGATTTAATGGCTGGGATTTCTTCTGACCCCATAATGAATAAGCTGTGGACCCTGTGACTTTTGGACTTCCTCTCTAATGAGCAGCCACCAGCCAAGAACCTCGCTTCATTAGAGCTGCAGGCCCCTTCTGTTTTCTGGATTTGAATTGAGCAACCATCAGAATTATCAGTTTTCACTGTAATATTTTAATAGTTTTGAGATGAAAACAATAAAATCCTACCTTAAAGACAGGACACTTTTTGCTCTTATTTTATTCCCGCTGCTCCCCTGAATATTCAGGGTTTTTTTTAATCATTCAGTTACAGAGATTTAAGCTTTTTTTATTCAGTGTTAGTTTTTATGATATTTATAAAGGGATGTGGCTCACAAGGTAAAAAAGCAGAGTAGTCTAAAGACACCCCCCCAGAGGATCCTGTGAGCCATGCCCTCTTGGAAATGTCCAAAAATTAGCACGAAATAAGAAGTCCCATATCTCTGGAACCGTATAGCCAAGTAAAAAAAAAATAAAGGTCAGAACACTCAGGGAAGCAGCAAAAATAAAATAAAAGTAAAACGTAGCCACTTGTCACCAGGTGATAGGTCCACTTTAACTGTTATGCCCAGCGGTAGTGCACGTGGATTTGTGGAACCATTTGGCCACAGAAACAGGCCTAACTAGGAAGGGGCATAGCTAAGCGGCTACCAGGTGTTCACTGGCGCTCCTGATGGTGTAGAAAGACTACGCAGCAGGTAGCCGCCAGGTACCACTCCTGGGTGGGTCCCGGTACCACAGTTGCTGACCCCTGGTCCAGGTTTGCTGGCACTGATTAGGGCTCAATTCAGACACAACGGTCTAGGACACTGGATAAGGCACTGGTCACACACGGACTGGTAGATAATGTCCAGGAACTGGCCACACTGGGACCAAGGGACTTCGGGAACAGGACTGGCCGCATTGGGACAAGGGATTTCGTATTTAGGACTGCCCACTCCAGTAAAAGGGGACAACGTTCAGGCAATGGCCACACTGGAACCAGGGAATGAGGTTCTGGACATGGCTGAATCGGGACCAGGGATTCAGGTACAGAACCCTTGGTCGCACCGAGACCAGGGATTCGGGTTCAGGACACTGGCCGCATCGGGACCAGGGATTTGGGTTACGGACAATGGCAGCACGGGACCAGAGGCCCTCACAACTGCACTCGTAGAACACAACTACCTAATATCTTAACTTTCAGTTTGGCACCTCCCTAAGGAAGAGGAAGTCTTTCACACAGGATGACTCCCAGCAATTGGCTGGGAGCCATCTTGCAGTTATCCACATTTTACTAAATGCCTCTCAGCTAAAGATTGAGGGCATTTAGAAAACTGGGTGTACTGCCCCTTTGAGATCATGGGCGCCCGCGCGTATACCCTCTGGTTGCTGCGGCACACACACTAACAGAAATAAGGGCAGGGGTGGTGAATAGGCCAGCGTCCCTGCATGGAGGGAGAAGAGGACACCATGCAGGGGTGCCAGCAATAGCACTGCAGCTTCTTTAACACAAAAAGAATAAATGAGATTTGTATATACTGGAAAGGATATTTAAAAATGGGAGAAGGACCGCTATGGGCGCAAACATTATCTCCATTATTTAAAGCATATCCAATAAAATGAGTGCTTTATTATCTATAGAAAAGGCAAACACTTAATGTTTATCTTAATGAAAGACAAGGATTCAATCAGTCTGAGCACTGAGTTCAATTGTTTAGGAACTAAAATGGCCCTTTATGAATTCTAAAGTTTCAACATTCATGTTTCAAAATGGCAGAATTCTGAGATTAAGAATTAAAATTTGACTAAGTTCTGAGCTCTGATAAACATGCGGCAATAATAGAAACAAGCACTAGATACAACGTTAAGCCATGTTTAGGGGAATCATAGCGGTTAAAGGCATTATGCACTGGCTTGGCACAAGAGATTGTTGTATTCACCAGTATTGCAAAAAGCAAACAGTTTTTTTTTTTGTTTTACTGCCATCTTGTCAGTAAAAAAAGCGTTAACTATAATGATTGTCTCAGCCTTTTTGTCACCTTTCCTATCGCACCTACAAATGTATGGATAAAATAAATTCATGCCTGGATTGGTGTCATTTTTGCGCGAGATCTGATCTTTTTTTCCAGCCCAGTACTATGTTATATTTTGGGTTGTTCTCACAGGGGTTAGGCCTCATGCACGTGGCTCAATGAGTCCGTAGAGGTCTATATTCTGGTCTTTCTAGGGGCTCTTTGTACCTCTCGTAGGTGCTTTAATTTGAGCAATGGTGCTCTGAAACATATATTTGATGCATTATTATATCCTGCCATCTGCTGGTCAAAAGGAGTATAACCCTGTATGTGTGATTTATCATTTTCTCTTCTCCATCCAAATGAAACATTTTTTTTCACGAGCAAATGGATTATTTTCGTTCATTAATATTTCTGCAAACACTGCTGATGTTTT
The DNA here is from genome assembly GCF_051348905.1 of Ranitomeya variabilis. Taxonomy (NCBI): domain Eukaryota; kingdom Metazoa; phylum Chordata; class Amphibia; order Anura; family Dendrobatidae; genus Ranitomeya; species Ranitomeya variabilis. The sequence continues at coordinate 52,037,386 of NC_135235.1, read as the reverse complement.
ATATCAATACTATTTATTAGAAAAAATACAGTAAAACAATCATTTTTCCTAAAACTTTATTTAATTTAAAATACAATATTAAATAATTGTAAAAAAGTTAAGAATTACAGGACTGAAGAATTAGCTCCATCTTATATAAGCATGTGTTAGTCCTTTTCATTATGCTCTCTTTTTGTGCAATGCACACAGAAGCTCACTTAGTTCATTATCTAGCACCATATTGAACCTTTTGCTTTATGCTATTTATAGGAAATCATAGGCTGTGTCTCAGTGGTTAATTTGGAAATATTAAGCAAGACTATTAATTATATATTAATCCAAGGCTACATGATTTCTTTATGGCAAGTTATGCTGCTGCTAGAGGGATAGGATGATCTTCCGTTATTTTATATTGCCACTCATGACATTTAGAATTAAAGAGGACCTGTTAGTTGCTCATACAAACTGTGCTACCTTCTAAAAATCTCCAAGTTCCCCTGATTCTGACACTCTTTTCCGTTTTGCACTGCATAACTCCATTGCAAAGATCTTGACATTTGTAGCTTTTCAAGTTCAGTATGTGAAATCTCAAAATTCAGTCCAACTGAAGGTTTCTTCAGAGTCTTCTTTGGGAGTGTTTGCGCTTATACATCTCCCTCCTAGACGATGTCGTTCACAACTTGGCAGCTAAACTAGAAGTCTAGCAGTCTTATATGCTACTAACCTGTGATTGGCAGCATTCGGTAGGGGTACACCCCCAGAAAAGTGCCTGAAGAAACACCCAGTTGGACTGTAAGCAGAGATTTCACATGCTGTGCTCCAAAAGCAACAAATGTGAATATCTTTGCAATGGAGCAACTCACCGGAAAATGGAAAAGAGCATCAAAATCAGGGGAACTTAGGGATTTTTTGAAATGTATTTAACAGAAATTTGCTTAGTAAATTACAGGTCTTTTTTAAGACTTATCTGAATGACATATCATGTTGTTTGGAGCTGTAATGTGGCATCCACAGAAGTCCATAAGGCACCATGTTATCTCTTCAATTTCATTTAGAGGCACACAGTAGTGATGATGAGCGCGCGTGCTTGGATAAGCTATTATACGAGCATGCTCAAGTGCTAATGGAGCATCTTCGGCATGCTCTAATACTATGCTCGAGTCCCCACGGCTGCATGTCCTACTGCTGCTCGACAGCCACAACACATGCAGGGATTACCTGTTTGTTAGGCCATCCCTGCATGTGTTGTGGCTGTCAAACGCCCACGAGGCATGCAACCACAGCGACTCAAACATAGTATGAGAGCATGCTGAAGATGCTCTATTAGCACTAGAGCATGCTCAAATAACACCTTATCAAAGCATGCTCGCTCATCACTAGCACACAGTCAAATTCTTTATGAGTCTTACAGTAAAGTAATAATTGCACATCCTATCAAGTGCCTATCAAATGCAAAAACTATTAACCTCAAGAAGCATTGGTTCTAGAAGAAAATATCTGCAAAATATGCCCTTATATAGAACAACATATGGGAATGAGTTTAGCAGTAACACATGTTGTATTTAAAATACATTAAGGAGAAAACAGTTAATTTCTCTCTCTCTTATGCATAAGATAGAAGCTAATTCCTAATTTTCACTTTCCAATAAAATTAATTAGAAGTTTTACATATGAGTCAAACATCATTAATAAAGATATCACTTATATAATTAAATAAATAAATATTTAAAATAGTATTACATATTTTAATATATATTCAATAATTCAATTTTCAGATGATTCTGCATGATCTCCAAATATTCCCTTGTAGCAAGACCTACAAACACAAAAAGAATACATGAGATTTGGCTATAGTACAAATAATATTGTAAAAATGTGATCAGGACTGCTATGGGGACAAACACCAGCCCTGGTACGTAGACTACTATGAGGGAATTTTATTCAATTCATATAAGGCAAAAACTTAATGTTTGTCTTAAAGAAAGAGGAAAATGTTATCTGAGGGCTGGTCTTTATTATTTTTGAGTCAGTACAACCCTCTAAGTATTCTAAACTCTGTGTAACATGCAGTATTAACTGATTAATAGACAAGACACTGGTTTAAGGCATGCTTCATCATCAGTCATGAGTTTCAAGATGGCTTCCTAAACTTTGCTTTAAAGGAGTTGTTCACTACTGGATAACCCTTTTCTCAACTGTGTCAGTGCCACACATAAAGTAAAAAAACCAAAACACTTAGTTACCACCTGGGCAGGCGTTGCTCCTTGCATTGTCGGCGCTGTGTCTCCTATGTTATGACAATGACACATGACTATTGCTGCCAATCAATGGCCACTGATCGGTTGCAGCCTTCTCTGTCCCACTCTGATGGAGTTCTGAAAGGCTACAGCTGACTGACTTCACCAGTTATTTGACATAACAAAGTTTGGTGACCGCTGGGAGACACAGTGCTGAAATCACAGGAAGGAGCAGTCCAGGTCTATGAGGTGAGCATGTGTTTTTTTTATTTTTTATTTGGGGTACTTTAGCTTTTAAGAAGCGGTTGTACAGTCATGGACTCCCCTTCTAGTACATAGAGCATGCAAATAACATAAAACATTTATAGTATATTACATTTAAATTCAATATTTTTTACCTTAAGCGCAGGGGTTTCCATAGGACACCTCAATATGTCTGGCTGTTTAAGGTAAAAGAAGAGGCGTAAGAAATATGAGGAAGAAACTGGGACCTAAAGGTTGATTTTTTGAGGTGTGATTGACAGAAATTCTCTGATTAGTGTTCTTTGAAGCTTATAACCCATATTCACCCATATTCCATGTTCATAATGGACACCTAGTGTCCGGTGATGAACTCTGAACATGGACTTCTTCCGGAAGACCCTTTTATCATTCGGGGAAGAGAGAGATTTGAGAGAGAGAGATTTTCCAGCTCCAAAGTTTGGGTCATCATTGATTTATATGGGGTTCATGTTCAAGTTTGGGTACGGTTCTGCTACCTGAACCAAACTTTGGATGAACCCAATGAACCCGGAGAGCCACGGGTCCACTCATCCCTAGTTGTGGCATCTAGCATTATAAGCCCAATAGATTCTATATCTGACACACAGAATTTTAAAAGCCCTTCTGATACCACCCTAGGTGTCTGTCAATCTTTCAATCTTTCGTCCCACCTTGTCTCATCTATGTTGTAGAGAACCTCTTCAAAGAAGCACTCCTCCTCCCATCAAAATCTTTATCCTCTTAATATTATTTGAACTTACAATTGCTCATTTTGCCTTTCTACCCAGGTTTCTTATTTTCATGAGGTCTATGTAGAAACAGAAAGTCTTGTGTCCCTGCATTTATCATTCCCCTCTTCAGCTCCTTACTCAGCTAAGACCTACTCCTCCTGCCAGGGACTTTTGCAGTGATTTATGCCTCATACAGGGAAAATTGACCTCCCGTTTCTACATAGCTCTTAGAAGGATTCAGCTAGCCAGTTTTAATCACGTGATATCACAAGAGAAAAATTAGCTGGGTAGAAAGGCAAAATGAGTAATTGTAAGTGCACAGAGCTATATAACATGATGATTGCAGTATAATAAGAGGATAACAATTTTGATGGGACTGCTTTAAAGTGAACCTGACATCAGATAATTGCCTACTAAACTAATCTGAGGCTCCTGCAGGAAATTACGTGATCACTGCAATGATATTTTTAGCTAAACTGAAAACTCAGGGGAATGGTTTTCAACGCACGGAGGAAAGTTTTTACAAGATAACTATAGCGCAACCATTACACACATAGTTTAGCTAAAAGCCTCACTGTAATGGTCATCTAATTTCCTGCAGGAACCTGGGATTAGTTTAAAAGGTCATTTTCTGAAGTCAGGTTCCTTTTAATTAAAGATCACTCATTGCCTCCATCACTCATCATTAACATGCCAGTTTGTCTATGTGTATGATGTCAGTTGTAAATGATGCAAGGATGTAATTATTGAGATTCATGAATCTCCACTTACAGGTCTCATAATAGTCCTTCAGATGCACCACAGCCGGCTGTAGGTTTTGCACTTCACTTTGCCGTTCCATCTCTATAGAGAGCTGAATTGATGTGGCCTCAATCTACACGAAGAGAATAGAAAATATCAAGGGAGTGATATCCACTCTGCATATGTCATAGACGTTTCTAGTGTTCTTTTCGGATTGACCTTCCGGAGAAAGTTTGTCAAAAAGTTCATCAAAGTTTTCAATCCGGTTAGTATTTGGTATTGAATTGAATTAGCAGCCAATTCTGCATTTACCTTGTCCACATAGATTACAACATCAGTCGGGCTACGTTCTACTCTCTTCACCAGGCTGTTAGCTAAGAGCTGGAAAAAAATACCCCATAGAGAATGTTACGAAATAATAAGTCTAAAAATGGCAAGAAAACAATCGAAAGACACATATGGTTCAGATAGACGACACCAGCATAGGATTGAATATACATTGACCTGACCAACGTTTTGGGAGAAATTAGGAGCAATAATATAATTAAAAGGGTGGTCTCTTATTAAGAAATATTAACACCCTAAAGAGAAGTCTCTCAGTTTAGGATCACTTTCTTCAAGGGCGGGTGCGGACGACTATTTTGTCTCCATCCGAGAAAATCGGTCCGATTATTTGATCAGCGTGGGATCCAATTTTCTCAGAGGTGGAGAGAAAAAAGAAAAAAGTTTATCCGTGAAAATCAGACCACACTCAGATGTCATCCGAGTGCAGTCCAAGTTTTTTTCACTGACCCATAGACTTGATTCTCGGAGGCAAATCGTGCATGCTGCAATTTTTTTCTCATAACACCAAAGATCAGCCACAATGGGTTCACATAAATTCATCAGAAAATATATCATATATTGAGTTAGGTAATAATTATATTATTTTATATTATATCAGTTAGGTAATAATTACATTTTTAAGCTCCCCATATTGGCAATTACTGGCGTGGCCATAATAATAGATAATATAGCACCAATTCACAGAAAGGGTATAACCACAAACGGTAAAGGCTATAATTAAAAATAAAATATATACATCTTTATTATTATTATAGAGTATACAATTTTATGAGCGCACACAAAGTGGCAACAAAGAGCAGGACGAGATAGAAATGTAGAATTCAAAAGGTTGGTAAGAATATATCAGGACATATGGAACTCACCCTATTGTGGTCTTTGGGGGCATATCCAGACAGTAGTTGTACAATTATAATGGCCATGTTAGATTCTTCATTATTAGGGTCACTTAAACTGAAATATGGAGAAAAATGGGAAAATTTGCAAATAGAATTTTTCTCATTAACAAAGATTATATCAAGGCTGTCTTAGTAAAGAAATAGCACTGACTTACTCCAGTCTATGTCCCAGTGACAAACTCCATGCAGATGTTGCCTTTGGTTGGATTTAAACCAGAAACACCAAAAACCGAACTAGCGGTATGGACCCTTGGTAAGATCCAGCTCCTTCCGTTATATCATACACCCACAGGGGCTTTTTTGGTGGTCTAAACTACAGATTTGTCCTTGACTTTCTCCTCGGGCTAATATATTCAGAGACTAGTGGCGTGACATCACCAATTTTGAAAAAAAAAATCAAAACGCAATTTTGCGATACTCTGTAAGGAGATGTTTATGTCATAGGAGTTTATATGGCCGCCTAGTGGATGTAGATGTGAATTGCAGCAGTTTGCGATTGAAATGCTGTAAAACCTTCTAGACAGGTTTCATCTATAATATTATATGCGCCATGTGTGGCAATAATTCCACAAAAATTGATATTTCCTATAACTTTATCTTGTGGACGACTTACCTGGCACTGATTTCTAAGTTGAATGATGGCGCTGGGTGAGGTGGGCACTGAATTGGAGAAGCATTTACAATAAGTGTAAACGATGCTTCTGGTTCTGGATTCAGGATATTGTATCTTTCGGTAATCTAAAAAAAATAAATAAATTAAAAAAAAATTGGGAAAAATTTGACAAAATTTTAATGGTAAACATATCCTGCACAATTTTTGTTTATTCTGTAGTTTGATGAAACATTGAATCATTTCTTTACATTTACGTAATGATTGTTTTTTCGTATATCAGCACAAGAAATACAAAGGGGTGAGAAAAGCTATACTCCAAAGACATACTGATAGGGAACAGCGATGACAGCGATGATAATGTGTGCAAAACTGTAAAGCGCTGCGGGATATGTTAGCGCTATATAAAAATAAAGATTATTATTATTATTATTAGATTATTACTTTTCTATGCACTTTCTGCTCTTTAGTTGCACTACTTGGTTTCTGTTAGTACAAACAATATAACAGAAGGTAGTGACCGTTGTTGCGGTTCTGTATTGTACCTGCACATATGCACAGCCGCTTCCCGAGGCTTCCAGCGTGTATTCTGCCGGGACGTCAGGCAAGTCTACAACCAGCACTTCTGTTGGATTCTGTGGATTCACTGTCACATTTTCTGTAAATCCATTGTCATTGGTAACTTCAATTGTAGGCATGTTTTCATCCACAAAAGTTAAGGAACTGTAAATAGAGATTGCCCATAAAGAGACTACAGTATCCTATAGGGTAAGAAAAAAGCAAGGGTTAATTTTTACCAGCAGAAGTAACTTTAGTTGTAAAAAAAAAAAGAGTCACATTGGCAACATCAGACAGTGAGACATAGGTATACCAAAAAAGTAAAGTAATAAGTAGAGATGAGCAAACCCGAATAGAGAGAGAGACCCCTAGCCCTCACTACGACCATTTTACAGCACCAAAGTTCGGGTCCTCATTAATTTGGACTCAGGTTCAAGTTTGGGTAGAGTTCTGGTACCCGAACCAAACTTCGGACTAAAGTTTGGTCGAACTCGACCATCTACGGGTCTTAGTAATAAGCAAACAAATCTTAAAGGAACACTGTAAAAAATAGCGAATACACTATGTTATGCCTATAACATGACCTGAGTGGGAAGAGCCTGACACCTGAATAATAAAACACACGGAGGAAATCATGCCCAGCCCCATAATATTCTAATTCAGGAACATGACAGTGGACTTGGAGTTCTCTAAAATAAGCAAAAAATTATTTAAAAGAGATTAACCGTAGCTTGTGCATGTGGACTTGGTCTATATGTTCACAGAAGCCTTTGTAGGTTTATTTTTTTTTTTAATTTTGCAGTTTTCTACCATAGTTATGAATTAATAAATCAAGAACCTGGGTGGTGGCGTATCCTCCGTTAGCATTTTGTTGGGAATGTAACCAGCGGACAGCCGGCACTGCTGCACCCAGGTCACTTTCGGTTGGGTCTACACCAGACACCATTGCCAACACAACGTATGCTGTAATCTCCACATTCGCAGAGTTTGGATTAGACCAAAAAGGATCATCTTGAGGGATCTCAGGATTTGTGGACCAGTGTGTCTTGTCATCTGAAACATTGAACAAACCAACGTATATGCTGTGTTTCTTTCCCGTTAGACTAAAACAGTTTTCCATGGTTTCAGTGTAATTACCTTTCTTTATGGCCACTTGATCCAGCTGCTCTAAAAGTTGTGTCCTTTTCTCTACGTCGCCCATTAGGGTGTAGGTGTACGCACATTGTGCCTTAGTGTAGGTGGAGCTCTCCGGTTGAGTGCAGCTCTCCAGACATTGCTTCGCTTTCTCTATTATTTCATCCTGTGGAAGTTCACATCAGATATTGGGCAACATGTTGAGTGAGAATGATGCTGGTTGGAAAAGTATGAGACTGTTGTCCAACCAATTTAATGTCTCTTTAATGTGTCTGTATTTATACTTTTGCTCCATATAGGATCTTTTCAGTTTACTGCTTTTTCCTCTTTTCTTAAAATAAGAATCCCATTATAATAGGAAATTATATGACCAAATCTAGAATTTAATTCTGGATATGTGGTTGAAGTGAATACGGTAAGTTGATGGCGGTATATACGTGCTAATAAATGCATACTGTTGTAACCAAACATCTGAAGTGAAAGGGTTAAATTGGGATTAAAACCCATTTTCAAACACTCCATTAATAAATCAACTCCTCCTCCATTGACATTTTTATCCTCTTAATATATTGCAGTCATAATATTATACAGCACTGTGTACTTACAATTGCTCATTTTACCTTTTTACCCAGCTAATTCTTCTCTTTTCTATTAGGTCAATGACATCAAGTGATAAACAACTGACTAGCTGAATTCTTATAAGCTCTATGTAGAATCCCTGTATGATTCATATGTCACTGCAACAGTCCCTGGCCGGGAGAGGAGAGAAAAGATGAGTCAAGAGTTGAAGAAGGGAATGAAAAATGTAGGGAGAAGAGACTTCATGTTTCTACATAGAGCAGAGAAAAGAGAAGAACTATGTGGGTAGAAAGGGAAAATGAGCAATTGTAAGTACACAGTGCTATATATTATGATGACTGCAATATTTTAAGGGGATACAAACCTTGATGGGAGGAGGAGAGCTTCTTTAAGGAATTCTGATCATTTATAAAATCCTATTCTTTTAAGCGGAGTGGATGGTCGCTACAAAGAGCATCTTTACTTTGGAGAACCTGACATCTCAATGCATTAAAACCCACTGATCATGGTTGCTTCATTTTTCCTGTGGTGTTGCTGTATGGGGATTCGGCCCTTGCTGCTGAGCTCATGCACAGATTACATCTCATTGAAGCGGGCTCATACACTCCGTGATCTGCTTATCATTGAGGGAGCATCTAACACAAAAGAATTGGTCTAAAAAAGCAGACCAGAACATGGCATATACTGTATGAGAGATCATGGACACTAACTAGAGGTGACCAAATTTATTCAAGCGAAATTGAATTCTGCAAGAATCCGTATTCTCGATAACATGGATTCTTCATAATTCACTGACCACCATATTGCTGAAAACTAGTGGACTGGTAAAAGGCTAAGCAACCAAACAAAATACTCACCATTTTGCTCACCTCTTTGGCCAACTCAACTGCTTGCAATCCTCTGTGGGTCTTTGTCGTCTCTTCCTACTGCCGCCGCACACTGAAGGTGCAACCTTACAACGCACATGCAAAGGGACAACTTGGGCCTGGTCATGGCCGTTGTCCTGGTCTAGCATGAAGAGGCCCATGACGTCTCTGTGCATACATGTCAGTAGGTCACGACGTCACTTGGTCATGCCTGGAATTTTTGTCCTAATGTCAAGAATGGTTCCAGTGCACGATAATGGTGAGAACAGGCACCAAGGACAGTACGGGGGGACAGTGAGCTACAGAGGTGGTCAGAGAGGTGAGCGGTAAGGTGAGTATTAGTTGTTTTGTTTTGTATATCTTACATTTATTCAAGATCGCAAAGCACAATAAGGGACATTTTATTTATGGAAAAAATAATGAATTGAGAATCAATTTTCCTGGTAAAATCTGCCTGATTTGGCTAATTGGAATCTCGTCAGATCATCTAGTCTCTAACACTTACGTATTGTGGATCTTTTGCTTCCATGAAGGTTGAAGTAACAAATGCGGTGAGTGAGATATGACTGTCCACTCCTCCCTGAAGACAAGGGTCATAGACAAGGGGGAAAAAGTCATATTTAGAAACAAATAAAAATCATCATCCCGCTAGTTAATTAATATTACGCCATAATCTATGGTACTATGGAGCCATAAGCCGCTCTTACCTGAAGCTCCTTGTGAATTATTCGGCCTACATTTTGGAAGCAGCCATCTTCTTGCTGCAGACCTTTCAGCCAGATAAGAGCTTCTGTAATGTGTATGTCATCTATATAGATAAATTTCTGAGCCGAAATAAAATTAAGTACTACAAATGCTGTCAACCTGAAATAAGAAAAATACGAAAGGATGAGGAACATTGAGCAAACAATAATAACCCAGCAGATATCCCCTAGCACTCTTGGGCCCCCATTCATCACTGTCTTTGCGCCTTTTTTCTTGAGTAGAAATTGTTCTAAGGGCAGGGTCACACAACTGTTTTCTCTTCATCCAAGAAAAATGGTCCAATTATACTGATCACACTCTGATCACACTCTGATCGGAGTGGGATCTGTTTTTCTCAGAGGTAGAGAGGAAAAAATAAGTTTCTCCACCTATTTCATTTGGTCAGTGAAAATTGGATGCCATCCGAGTGCGGGTCCGATTTTCTCCACAGACCCATAGGCATGTATTACCGATTTTAATCCGACACTGAGATCAAAATCGGACATGTCACCGATGTTTTCCTCGATCCGAGTAAAAAATCGGACATCTGAACAACCCCATAGAATAACATGAATACGAGTGCTATTCAGCAAAACCACAATTTAAATGGCCATGAGCACGAGCCATAGAAGTAACTTTTATCTTTGCGTCTTATTTGCTTTGTGCTTTTTTATCTTAACTTTACTTGGTTTTGTCTTTTTTTTTTTTTTACACTGTGGCCGTGGCTTTGGCTATTCAGATATTTTAGCCTAATTCAACATTTGCAACTTTTTGAAATGTCGGAAATTTTTTTAAATAAGAAAGGTAACCGATACTGCAGTACTAAAAAGAGGACAAATACCATTGAAGAAATGGGTCCTCTGGCTACTTGGGCTCCAAATTGTCATTTGTGGGTTTTTTTGTGACTTTTTTCTTGTCTTGTTGGTATTCACTGCCTTTTTTTGTGCCAAATTTTTACAAGTTGTGTACATGTGCTGATGAATTTGTGCAAAATCAAAACCGATTTTTTTTTAACAAAAAAATTGTAAAATTGTAAATGCAGCGCCCCAGAGTCCTGGTCGTTGCAGTACTGTGGCTCCGCCACTAAGGGGAGCCATGGTGCGTTCGATGGCACTGAAGGAGTTCCACCAATCAGGTATCACAGACACCAATATGTTTCACAGCTGGGCCTCCGGGGGGAGCTAAGGGTGCTATTCATTAGGCCACTCCCCACCATAGTGGGTAAACTGGGGGTCAGGCAGGAAGTTAGTGAAGAAAGCTGACTGGATCGAACGAAGCAACACCTAGTGAGAGAGGGTGTTGTGGAGGAAGAGACAGTAGGGTCTCTGCCAGGGGTGGGATCCTGGCAGAGGCTTGGCATTGAGAGAACGTAACGGGACCGTGCCTGCTCAGGATAGCGGCGGTGCCCTAGGAAGGGATTGGAAGCGAGATAGATTGTGCTGAGTGAGAAACGAAATCAAGCAGAAGGAGAAATACCAGCAGGGGTTTTGTTGAAAGAGGCAGCACCTTGCTGAGGCGCATTACCGGTGGCCGGAACGCCGAGGGAGTGGAATAATATACAGCTTTAAGCCATACTCCAAACAGCGGCAGGACAGTCAGTCTCAGGCGGGCTGTCTACCACATATCACCTATGAAGTCTTGGGGGGCAATTGCGGGAGAGGGGCGTCTCTAGGGTCCCGGAAGAACTCCAGGCCTACCTGACAAACGGGTGCCGTTCTTACTGTAACATCAGGAAGGGATGGAAGATTAGCAGAAGATCAGTTAATCGAGTTGTGAGGGAACTTAAGAAACAGACACAATAGTTGTGGGGTACTTTCCGTAAGCACAGCAGGGAAGGACTACAACACAAAGCGCTAAGAAGGAAGGCACTGATTTCCACCTGTGAGGAGAACTCTGGAAGTGCCATTGGACCGGCCGGACTTGCGCAGCCTGGTGGACCGGATTCTGGACTGAGGACCGAGAGATCTCCAGTAAAGAGGTAAAGAGACTGCGACCTGGTGTCCTCGTTATTTACCGCGACCTGCACCCCACAACTGCACCGCTATACCACCGTTAACAGCACCTATCATTCACTGTACGTCGCCTCCCCACCAGCAGGGTCACGGACCGGGCCTAGCCACCGTGACAACCCCAGAGCAGAGACTCAGAGACCCTGTACCGGGTACCCCTCGGCCCTGCGGCGGTGGGGGCGCTACATAAATAAATGTATAATACCAGCGCTTCTATTTGAAACAGGAGGAGGAAAATCAGTAGATGGGAATCTACACACCTGTCAATCGTGTACTAAAATGGTAGCACAGAAATAAAGTATCCCACTGCGCTAAACTCACCTAGTGGCAGATGACGAAGAACATAAAAAACTGTTTAAAGTACAATATTACTGCAAGCTCTCGCTTTAAACAGTTTTTTATGTTCTTTGTCACCTATCACTAGGCATGTTTAGCGCAGTGGGATACTTCATTTATATTCTTTTCTTTTACTAGCTTTGCACCTTTTTAGTATAGAAAGTCTCATGACCTTGTAAAATGTTATACGTTAGTCTTCAAATCTTCATCTGCGCCAAAATGGCAAAAAAATAATTTACCCAGATTTTGTACATCGGTAAAGTACTGGAGTAATATTGTGGCGTAGTGAAGTTTCAAATAATGAAGACTAAACCATCTGGGAATAAGGAAAACCAAACCCACTTTGTCAAACAAATAAACAGACGAAACCAAGGAAGATTAAAAAGGCACAACTGAAATAATAAATAAGATGCACAAATAAAAGTCGCTATTAGAACCATTTTTGCTGCAGAAAAAAAGGAGCAAGAACACATATGAATCAGGACCTTGGAATATATGTGTTTATATGGATCTCACCATGTGCTTCCAGATGGATCACTGTTCCCAAACGCGCTGTAGGATCCATCCTGACGCTTATAATTCTGTTGATTCTGGTAACCTGGAAAAGAGCGAATAATTTTACTTAGTGTTTAATTGCTGTTTCTGGAATCCAAAGAAATCACTCCATCTATACAGAATGTTGGCGCTATATAAATTATTATTATTATTACAGAACATCTGCATGTTCCATCCGGACAGCTCTTATGTCACGTGATCCATGAGGCCAATCAGTGCTGGCTTCACTCTCTCTTCCTTTGGACATAACTTATTCTCCAGGAGGAAGTGAGAGCTGCGGCTACTCTCTCATTCCACCGGACATCAATTACATCTGCCGGAGAGGAGAGTGAAGCCAATGTTGGCCGCAGGGATCAACTTTGGCTTCACTCTCCTCTCCGGCAGATGTAATTGATGTCTGGGGGGCATGCTGCACTTGCCTCTTAATGAATTGGGCGAGTTTGACATGTGACGTGCGCCTCACCACAAATCTTACTCCAGTCAGGGACCCCCAGTTATCAGATAGTGTATAGGGGACAACTTTCACACTTGAGAATACCCCTTTAAACAGTGGCGGACACTGACAGCTTTGGGCCCCTGTGCAAGAAATGTGTCTGGGCCCCCCTCCCTGCCCAGCATCATACCTCCCAACTTTTGAAGATGGGAAAGAGGGACAAAGCTTGCGGCGCGCAAAGCGCGCCGCGGCAAATTTTAGGCCACGCCTCTGGCCACACCCATTCATAACTAGTCACACCCATATCCACGTCCCAACCACACCCATTTAGCACTGCTGATCACACTTTCATAAAGAATAATTATAAATAAAAAAATATGGCCACACAGTGCTCCATACTGTATAATGGCCACACATGATGCTCCATACTGTATAATGACCGCACATGATGCTCCATACTGTATAATGGCCGCACATGATGCTCCATACTGTATAATGACTGCACTTGATGCTCCATACTGTATAATGACCACACATGATGCTCCATACTGTATAATGACTGCACTTGATGCTCCATACTGTATATTGGCCACACATGATGCTCCATACTGTATAATGACCGCACATGATGCTCCATACTGTATAATGACCGCACATGATGCTCCATACTGTATAATGGCCGCACATGATGCTCCATACTGTATATTGACCGCACATGATGCTCCATACTGTATAATGACTGCACTTGATGCTCCATACTGTATAATGACCGCACATGATGCTCCATACTGTATATTGACCACACATGATGCTCCATACTGTATAATGACCGCACATGATGCTCCATACTGTATAATGACCGCACATGATGCTCCATACTGTATAATGACCGCACATGATGCTCCATACTGTATAATGACCGCACATGATGCTCCATACTGTATAATGGCCGCACATGATGCTCCATACTGTATATTGACCGCACATGATGCTCCATACTGTATAATGACCGCACATGATGCTCCATACTGTATAATGACCGCACATGATGCTCCATACTGTATATTGACCACACATGATGCTCCATACTGTATAATGACCGCACATGATGCTCCATACTGTATAATGACCGCACATGATGCTCCATACTGTATAATGGCCACATATGATGCTCCATACTGTATATTGACCACACATGATGCTCCATACTGTATATTGACCGCACATGATGCTCCATACTGTATATTGACCGCACATGATGCTCCATACTGTATAATGGCCGCGCACTGTACTATGTGCACATATATAGTGTTATATACACTGAGCACTGACCATTATAATATACTATATTATAATGTGAGTTCCTGCAGCCTGGTCAGTGCTCAGTGCACATAGTACAAATATATATCTGATATATAATGTGGGATGTCCTGGAGCCGGGCTCAGGGTCACACAGTGCAGGGTGAGGATCACTGTGACTTATTGCTGCAGCTTCAGCTTACATGCAGATTGGGTGACGCTGGAGCCGAGACCTTATCTGTATGTAAACTTAAGGTGGTGCAATAAATCTCACAGTAGAGAGAGATCCTCTACAGGAAGCAGATAAGAAAGCAGGAGTGAGATGAAGCCCGTCACATACCTCCTGCCCGGGACCCCATGGCTTTCTACTAACTTCATCTCTCCTCTCCGGCGCGCAGGTGACGTCAGATCAGCAGACACACAGGCTCCTGCTGTGTCTGCAATAGGAGGATGCCGGCCGGCACTTGTACACCCGTGCACCGATCTACTGCAGCAGCACAAAGCCGGGCCCCTGTATGTCCCTGCCTGCAAGGGCCCCCTCCACCTCCGGGCCCCGGTGCGGCTGCACCGGTTGAACCGGCGGTAGGTCCGCCCCTGCCTTTAAATGCTAACAGCTGGAGATTTAGATGCATCTGTAATAAATGATAGGGATGACACCACTCACCGACTTCCATATACCCATTTGCCTGTTCCACAATCTCATCGGTCAGTTGCCCTGTGATACTCAAGTACGTCATAGCATATATGACCGGGGCAAGTAAAATCATATTTTGCTCTCCGCAGCCGTGTGGCAGCTTTACAAGATTATTTAGGTTGCTTAGTGGTTTTCCCATGATATCACCTAGAAGAGAGACACAGACTTATTAAACTTCTAAAAATCTCATTCACTTTGCTGGTACTGTGATATGCAGCGAGGTCCATAAAGATTTGGATTGATGTGTATAGTGTGGATAATTTGCATTCTTCACGACGTAATAAATGAAATTTGATTTAACATTCGAGAAGATTTATCAAGATAAGGCCAGGTTTACGCAAATGTATTTTATGATCCGCACAAGGACTACAATACTCAGTCTGGTGGCGGGTCTCCTGATCTGAACATACAGCCTCGTATTTGTTTATGAGGCTTTGGGTTGGGAGACCTGCGGTCAGTCTTGGCACTATGGTCAATATACACATTGTAAAATACGCTTGTGTGAACTTGGCCTAAATTCTTTAAAAGACTGACTATCATAACTTATACTTTTAGAAATTTTCTGCATTTTGCCCTAAGCATGGTCAGGATTCTCTGCCCGGGGTTTGGCTTAAGGCTAGGTTCACATTGCGTTAATGTGTGCACGCTAACGGACAGCGTTGCACGGCGAAAATGTCGCAATTAACGCCGTGCAACGGGTCCGTTAGCGTGCCCATTGACAGCAATGTGAAGTTTCCCTCTAGCGCATCGCAAGCGCGTGCCTTTTTTCGGCTCGCGCTAGCGATGTGCCGTTCCTTTGTAGCGCGCCTCGGACGCTGCTTGCAGCGTCCGCGGAGCGCCCGAGGTCCGTTCCCCGCTCTCGCAGATTGGGGATCTGCGAGAGCGGGGACGTTAACGCGACCCCTAACGCGGCCCCTAAAAAAACATTGCATTAGCGCAATCCGCTAGCGCTAAACGGATTGCCCTAACGCAATGTGAACCTAGCCTAACAGAAAGTTGGCAGGATCTAAAGTGTGACACCAAACGCCAAAAACATGCCAAAATTTTGCCACCATTTTCTAGCACAAAGTAAACCAACTAATGGGTGGTGTAAACTCAGGCTAGACAATGTAAAAATACTCTCAATGTATCATACAGCGTGAACCACTATGATAAATCTGGAGTATTTAAAGACTGTCTAATCTCAAGAGGGGGGGCTGTATGGGGCGCAGCTAAAAGGAAGCCCCCACATGACTGCGTTGCCATGGGGAGCAGGGTAGTAATTTTTTGAAAAGTTAGAATGGGAGGCTCAGGATTGGTGGATAGGAACTGGGGCGGGGAATTCTATGGGATTGGGAGGAGGGGACCTGGGGAAAAGTGCGGGAAAGGGGGTCAGTCAGTCAGAGACAGGCGAAGTGAGTGGACCAGCTGCCGCAGCGTTACTCACCATGGCCACAGTGGACAGCTTGGTCGCTCAGCTTCGCAGGGAGGCGAGATCCAGGAGGGCCGGATGGCTTGAAGAGCAGCTCACTGGGCTGCTAGGAGGCAGTGGCAGCCAGGACAGTGGGAGCCGGGGTAGGAGTTCCAGGAGGTCGAGGCCGCCCGAGAGGCTGTCCCCGGATAACACACCGCGCGGCAGGCGCAGGCCGCGGAGCCCCTCCGGGGACCCTGCGGGGGCTGGGGGACGCGGCGCAGCCACACCGCCCGCCCCCCCTCCGGCAGGAATCCACCCGGCGGCCCTGCCAGCGCAAGACGACGAGGCGCTGCGGGAGCTGGGCAGGCACGGCAGGACGCCGGCGCTACACCGGATGTTATGGCCGCACTTCCGGTTCGGCCTAGCAGGGGGCACGGGAGCGCTGCAGCACCGACATCTTCACTTCAGACCCGCCGGGGAGCTGCTCCAGCGGCGGTGACACCAGGGACGGTGCGCGGGAGGAGCGCAGCAGCGGCAGCAGCTGACAGGAGCCGGGACCCGGGAAGTACTGCGGCGGGTGCACCTGGACCTCTGCCGCATGGTGCACCTGGCTCTGGGACAGGACGGCGCAGCAGGATGGCGGCCAGGCCAGTGGCATCACCGCGGCAAGGAGCAAGTTGTGGACGCACCGCAGGAGCGGCGCACAGAGCGGATGGTTCGGCTGCGGCACTCAGGGGACTTATACAAGCTGCCAGATCCCGGTCCAGCAGGAGGTCGAGGGAACGGTCGCCTTCGCCAGTCTTGGTCCCCCCTGGTGACGTGGAGGCCAGGGGCGCGGGCCTGGGGCAGAGGAGCGGCAGCGACGACTCAGGGAGCGAGCATCATGACGAAAGCGAGCGGCAGGCTTCAGGAGGCACGGCTGGTGGGGACACAGCACCTGCGCAGCCCCGTGAGTATATGTCTAGTCCTTTTCCGGTGGCGGGTGTTTCGGGGTCTGTTGAGCGGAGTGGGGGTGGTGGTGAGGTTCCGGGTATTAGAGAACTTTTGGCGGGTATGTCACAGATCTTGAGAAGATTGGATGGCGGGGTTGTGGATAGTGCCCGAGCGTCGCCCGCTGGGGCTTGGGTGTCGGTTGCCGGTTGTGGAGTTGGGGGTTCGAGCGAGATTGCAAGTTCTGGTGGCGGGCCGCTGTCCTCAGTGGCCGGTGTGTCGGTGTCGGTACAAACCGAAACAGGGAGGGGCGATACCGTCAAGTTAGATGATAGGGCAAAAGGTGAAGTTTTCGTGTGCTTTGAGGGCCCGCTGGGGGCCCATTTGAAGAAGGAGGTGAAGGAAAAGATTTGGAAAGACGAATACG
This sequence comes from Ranitomeya variabilis, assembly GCF_051348905.1. Lineage (NCBI taxonomy): Eukaryota > Metazoa > Chordata > Amphibia > Anura > Dendrobatidae > Ranitomeya > Ranitomeya variabilis. Next base: position 52,019,629 of record NC_135235.1, on the reverse strand, counting down.
TTGAGATTTTCTCTCTCCTTCCTTTAGAAAAATTTAATTTGGATAAAGGAAAGAAAGATGATAGTAAAAAGGAGGAGGAGGAAAAGAGGCGTTGGCGCCTTATTCCTCAGACATTTGTTAACTGGCAGCAGGCATTTAACATTCTGGCGAGCGTTATAGGGGAGAAAGCCCCAGAGAATTGCTCGGGCCTTTTCTGTTATTTGGAGTCTATTGGTGAAGCGCATCGTACCTATGGGGGCCAGGCTTGGCTGCGATACGATGAACAGTTCAGGCAGCGCAAGGCGGTGAGGCCCGAGATAAGATGGGATCAAAAGGACATTGGATTGTGGTTGAAGGTTATGGCACCGGTGCGTTACGGGCAGTCCTTTAAAGGGGGCGGTGGGGGTAGCAGTCAGCAGTCAGGACAAGGTGGAGGAGGACAGGGGTCACAGGCTAAGAAAAAGACGGGGACATGCTGGCAGTTTAACGACGGCCAGTGTAAGTATGGCGCAACCTGTAAGTTTAAACATGTGTGCTCCCACTGTAGCGGGGCCTCACATGGGGCCGCTAAATGTTTTAAGAAATCACGGGGCAAGCCATCCGTGGGTGGCGGTCAAGGGGGAGACTCCGGTGAGGCTTCAAAAGATGGCCCCCTATCTAAATAGATACCCGGATTCTCTCAAGGCAGAGGTTATTAGAGAAGGTTTGTTTCGGCTAAGCTGGCAAAAGAGGTTGAATTGGGAAGAATGGCGGGGCTGTTTAGTTCGCTGCCTATGGCGGACGTAATTGTCTCCACGCTTGGGGTGGTGCCTAAGAAGGAGGCGAATAAGTTCCGGCTAATTCAGCACCTGTCTTATCCCAAGGGTGCGTCGGTTAATGACGGGATTGCGGAAGAGTTGTGTTCTGTTGTTTACACCTCTTTCGATGTGGCGGTAAAGTGGGTGCGCAGGTACGGGCCCGGGGCCTTATTGGCAAAAACAGACATTGAGTCGGCTTTTCGGCTTCTGCCGGTGCACCCGCAGAGCATTCCTTTGTTAGGTTGTTGTTGGGAAGGGGGTTTTTACTTGGATAGGTGTTTGCCCATGGGATGCTCGATTTCATGTGCATTGTTTGAGACTTTCAGTACCTTTTTGGAATGGGTAGTGAGAGACGTTTCGGCCGTTCCTTCTGTCATCCACTACTTGGATGATTTTTTGTTTGTTGGTCCACAGGATTCTGCGGTGTGTGGTCATCTACTTGCCACCATGGAATGGGTGGCCGGACAGTTTGGTGTTCCTTTGGCGCAGGATAAAACGGAGGGCCCCTGCAAGGTTTTGAGTTTTCTAGGGATTCTCATTGATTCCGAAAAAATGGAATGTAGGTTGCCTGACGATAAATTGCTGTTGCTTAAGCAGGAGGTGGACAGGATCAGTAAATTGCGGAAGGCAACCTTGAAGGAGTTGCAGTCGTTGCTGGGCCGCCTGAATTTTGCTTGCCGTATTATGCCGATGGGCAGGATTTTTTGCCGCAGGCTGTCCAGGGCGACTGCTGGTGTTCGGTCAGCCCATCATTTTATCCGTTTGGGTAGAGAGCATAAGGATGACCTTCTTGTTTGGCAACGTTTTTTGGTAAGCTATAACGGCAGGTCGCTTATTCAGTGGGAGGATGTCAATGCATTTGACTGCGAGATCTACACGGACGCAGCGGGTGGAGTTGGTTATGGTGCCTATTGTGGAGGCAAATGGAGTATGGGTGTGTGGCCTGAAGATTGGAAAAAGAAGGGGCTTAACAAGAATTTGACGTTGTTAGAACTGTTTCCAATTGTGGTGTCTTTGTTTATTTGGGGCGACAATTTTAGGGACCGGCGCGTCCGTTTTCATTGCGATAACTCAAGCGTGGTGTCTGTGATTAACAGCTTATCTTCTTCTTCTCCCCCCGGTAATCAGGCTGGTCAGGGAATTGGTGTTGAAATGCTTGGAGTTGAGTGCATGGATTTCGGCGGTGCACGTGCCAGGCGTTCAAAACAACATAGCTGACGCGTTGTCTCATTTGCAGTGGGACCGTTTCCGGGAATTGGCTCCAGATTCGGAGGCGACAGGAGCGGCATGTCCTTTGCAGCTGTGGCAGGTTGTTATGGAATGGGAGGCCGACTGATTCAAGCTTCAGTGTCAAATAGGACTTGGTTAGTTTACACGGCATCCTGGGCTATGTGGGAAGGTTGGTTGGCTCAATGTGGCCCGACTGAGTCTGACGGCGATAGGACAATGGCATTATTGGCCCTGATAGGTAAGGTGGTGGAATGGGGTTGGTCTGTGTCTAGGTTGAATAAGTTCATTGCAGGTTTGGTTTTCGGTTTTCAGCTGCAAGGGTTAAGGGACGTTACGAAAGACTTTGTGATACGGCAGGCATTGAAGGGTTTTTCGTAAGGGTAATGTAACTTTTGATAAGCGTAGGCCCATTTCTTTTGGAATGTTGCAGCGGTTAGGCGAGGCCTTGGTTTTCATTTGTTCTTCTCAGTTTGAGGTGGTACTGTTTCGTTTGGCTTTTTCTTTAGCGTTTTTTGGTGCCTTGCGTTTGGGGGAATTGGTTTCCCCGAGCAGGGACAGGTCAGGTGGTCTTTTGGCGGAAGATATGGGTTTTTGGGATGGTGGTATTGCTTTCTGGATAAGGCAATCAAAGACGGATCAGCTGGGCAGGGGAAAGAAGGTAGTTTTAGGAAGGGTGGATGGTAGCGGGATGTGCCCGCAACACTGTTTGGAGGCATATTGGAGTTTGTGCCTGGTCAGGTCTGGTCCTTTGTTACAACACCAAGGAGGGGATTTTCTGTCACGTTTCCAGTTTGTAGCTATTTTGAAGAGAGGCTTGGAATATTTGGGTGTTAATCCGGAAAATTTCGGTTCGCACTCTTTTCGGATTGGGGCTGCGTCCGAGGCCGATGGTTTGGGCCTGGGGCCGGAGGTGATTAAGAAAATAGGCAGGTGGAGTTCTAATCGTTACCTGTCTTATGTGCGACATTGATTCGGCAAAGCTGGGGTGTGTTTTTTGGTGTTTTTGTTAATTGTGGTTATGTTTTACAGGTCGGCCCCCCTCCTTGGCTTGGATTGTTGGACACTCTTTCGTTTACTGGGGTGCCCTCCGGGCTGACGCTAGGTTGAATGGTAGGCAACTGGGTTTTGGTCGGGAGGCAGTGGTCATTCGTTGGATGGGTCGTCGTGGTATGTTGTGGCGTAGCTTGTTGTCGGAATTCTCCCGTGCCACCCGCCTGGATCGCCCCCCGGACATCTTGGTGGTTCACTTGGGAGGTAACGATTTGGGGGCAAAACCAGTGAGGGAATTGATTCGGGATATCCGTTTCCATTTTTTGAGACTGTGGGTTTCTTTTCCTGGTATTCTGACGGTGTGGTCGGACATTGTGCCACGCCGGAAGTGGCGGGAGGCCCGTTCCCAAAAAGGGATTAACAGGGCCAGGGTGAAATTGAATAGGTCGGTGGCGAGTTTTGTGTCGCGGAACGGTGGTATTGCCGTTAGACACTTTGAGCTGGAGGCCGGGGTCGGGAATTTCTGGCGAGATGATGGAGTGCATCTTAACGAGATAGGTATGGATTTATGGGCGCTCGGTCTACAGGAAGGTGTAGAAAGAGCTTTGGCGGTGGTGGGGCACTCACGAGCCTGAGGTGGTCAGGGCTGTTCGTGTGTGGCGGGGGGTGGGGTTCTTGAAGTTGGTGATGATGCTTAGAGGGTTGATCTGGCTTTTGTTACAGGCTCTGGACGGGGTGTTTACCTCAGGAGCTTTGGGGTTGGTTTGCCCGAAACGGGTTACATGGTGCCCTCGAGCTGGTGGTTACGGCTGAGGGTAAATACGTGTTTTTTGGTTAAATTTTGTGGTAGGCTTTCGGCCTATTATGAGCCAGATTTTTTGCTCCAAGAACCCTCCCCTCGAGGTTTTATATTTACAATGTTTACATGTTGTTATTAATGTATTTGTTTGTTAATAAAATGGCCGCTGTGGCCAAATTATCCAAAAGAAATTTATGTCTTCGTGTCAATTCATTGGGTAGTTAAAAGGGTATGGTTTAAAAGGGAGCAAGGTAGTTGGGGTTGAGGATTCATGACTGAAAGGATCCTGCATTGGCGATACGCGGTCAAGAGGGGGGCTGTATGGGGCGCAGCTAAAAGGAAGCCCCCACATGACTGCGTTGCCATGGGGAGCAGGGTAGTAATTTTTTGAAAAGTTAGAATGGGAGGCTCAGGATTGGTGGATAGGAACTGGGGCGGGGAATTCTATGGGATTGGGAGGAGGGGACCTGGGGAAAAGTGCGGGAAAGGGGGTCAGTCAGTCAGAGACAGGCGAAGTGAGTCCCTCCCACCCTCCCTTTGTTTGGTGGCAATCCGATGGAACATAATTTTGGTGGGGGTCTTTGTGTTTTGTTATTTTCAATTTTGTTTGCAATTTTTATGTTCTATTTATCAGGTGAAGGAATTTTTTGTTATTATCGTCACAGTGGCGGATTGGCGGGGGGTGGGGTTCTTGGAGTTGGTGCTGATGCTTAGAGGGTTGATCTGGCTTTTGTTACAGGCTCTGGACGGGGTGTTTACCTCGGGAGCTTTGGGGTTGGTTTGCCCGAAACGGGTTACATGGTGCCCTCGAGCTGGTGGTTACGGCTGAGGGTAAATACGTGTTTTTTGGTTAAATTTTGTGGTAGGCTTTCGGCCTATTATGAGCCAGATTTTTTGCTCCAAGAACCCTCCCCTCGAGGTTTTATATTTACAATGTTTACATGTTGTTATTAATGTATTTGTTTGTTAATAAAATGGCCGCTGTGGCCAAATTATCCAAAAGAAATTTATGTCTTCGTGTCAATTCATTGGGTAGTTAAAAGGGTATGGTTTAAAAGGGAGCAAGGTAGTTGGGGTTGAGGATTCATGACTGAAAGGATCCTGCATTGGCGATACGCGGTCATGCCCTGATTCAAGCAGTTTTTGCCTTTTATGTGGCTTAAAACTGATGAAAATGTAGCAAAATTTTGGTGCACCTTGTGGTTCGGCAAAAACTTTGAAACATTGATGAGTTTTTACACCACTCCCTGTCAGCTCGTCACACTGTTGTAAAAGTTAGTGGAGCTTTTCCTAGAACAAGTATGATTGAGCACTGCTGACAAATTCATCATAATTTATGCCAAAAATGCAGATTCTGGTGGTGACACATGACAACTGCAAGACTGGTGTACAAAATGCCAGTTTTGATGAATGGGGACCTAAGTGTGCACTGTCTAATAATTAGACAATATTGATAAATCTGCCTATTTGGCCACAAGTGATCAAGACTAGCATTGTTCAAGCCGGTCTTGATGAGGAGGTCTGCTGGAGTGCAAGGTGCCTGATCCATTAAGAGGTGCACGCCTCTTAATGAATAAGGGGAGGTGTGAAGTGGTGTGCACCTCGGGGTGTACCTTGTCACAAATCTTACTCTAGTCAGGAACTGGAGGAAGATTTGTGATGATGTACACATGAAAGTCCACAGAGATTCAGGCCATTCAGTGTGCGGCTCATCTTGATTTTGATGAGCATGTGTCGCTACATTCCATCATGCCCTCGTGTTGCCCCAACTCTTCCCACTTTTTTAGAACTTGGCAAAAAAGTTGCAAAATTTTGATGCAGACTCACAGTGTGTCAAAGTTTTGGAAACTTTTCTAAACTTTTTTAAGGCAGAATTTTGGGATAAAAGCTTTAATGAATCGGGGCCATTGTCTTCTTACCTGTTACAGTGACTTCTGCTGATTGTGACCCAAGAACAACGTTCTCAGGAAGGTCCAATGGGATTGTCTGTGACTCTGGAGTAAAACATTACAGGAACGTTAGAATGGACCACTGGATAAAAAGCAAAGCATGTATATTGGCAGAGGATATACTTCTCATGTGAATCAAACAAGTCACATATACATTGATCAGAGTGTGTTATTTAATAGCTGCCTACAGATGAATGTCTTCCTTTTGGAGGCGGTTCAGGTTTGGATGGAATCTAAATCCATGTTCATACATTGCGAAAAAATTTCCATTGTGGAAGTGGCCACAAATCAGCCTATGAAAGACCATGTGGGAATCACAAGGTCACATTCATACTTATTGTCTCGACTCAGCTGTCGGGTGACCCGGGACCAGGGGCTCCTTCCCTGTCCCTAACATTAGGGGCACCCTACATTTCCCTATTTCCCGGGATGCTTCTAAAGGTGAAGATGCCGGGGTCTCCACCCTTGCCTTATCTCCTAAATCAGTGTATTGCAGTAACCCGACGAACAAGGTAACATGAACAAGGGTAAGTGAAAATAGCAGGTATACAAATATTCACTCACATATAACAGAAGAATGCACCGGGGAGTGGATGAAGGGGAAAACCAAAATAAGAGGAGGGAAGGGAATTACGGTATGCATATAGGGATTTGTGCATATGGAGTCTTTTTCGCTGAGTTTTTGGAGCAGAAACTTTATAAGGAGTTTTGAGATTTGCAGGAGGATTAGGAGCGTTTCATTTCAGTTTCTGCTCCAAAAACTCCTAGAAAAAACTTTGAGTGTACATAGCCTAATGATGTGCAAAAATCTAAAATATCAGATATTATAACATCCAAGATTACTTACCAAAAGCGCACAGCAGCAAGCTGCGTGTTTTTTCCACTGGTATTCCATGTGACTGGGGATAGAAAAGAGGCACCATAATAACACGCAAAAAGAACTCCAGATGAACTACAAGTGACGTATAACTTAGCAAAAACTCACTTCCACTACAGGGTGGGCCATGTGCATGGATACACCTAAATAAAATGGGAATGGTTGGTGATATCAACTTCCTGTTTGTGGCACATTAGCATATGGGAGGGGGACCACTTTTCAAGATCGGTGGTGACAATGGCGGCCATTTTGAATTTGGCCATTTTGAATCCAAGTATATATACAGTATGTTGGCATTATCAAGAAATTGTAGGACACCAAAATAAGGGTCTGCTTTTTTGTTTTTACAAAAACAGCACCCGATTTTTCAATAAGCAGCTCAGCTCTATTAAAGGGAGGCTCAGCTACAATACCAGACATGACCCATGGACAAGTGTGGCGCTGTTTCTAAAATAACCCCCAACAATTCTGATCCTTATTTATAATCTCATAAACCTCTCTAAGTTTGACTGTATAATGATCTATAAAATGAGTAGAAATATAATATTATGGTAAAATTCAACTATAATAATCCCATCTAACCGCCATGTACTTACCTCAACTATGAGGCGCCTCTGCACAATATCAAACTGTCCTTTTGTAGGAACAATAGGCGTCTGTCCATCACACAGATCGCCAGTGTCCACCGCCTCTGTGCCTATGGTGATATTAATAGCTCCTGATATGGAAAAATATGATAAATTAGTAGCAAATAATGGAATTACACAGAATGTTACGTTTCATAAATAAAGTGAAATAATAAGGAATGCAGGCAGTGACCACTAGAGGGAGATCACTGCATACACAGTTATACAGCTCTCATTCACACCTTGCCACATTAGGATGAGAATAAACCTGCTGGACAGGGGTCTGCAAGTGAGGAGGGGGCTCAGACGCTACACACACGATAGATGACAGCTATGCTGAACCGGCAACCCCTCCATTTACATGTCATGGTCAGCAGCATCTAAATGGTTAACAGCTGCGATCGGGAGCTCAGCTCTGGCTGCTGCTGTTAGAGATAGATGCGGGAGGCTGAACTCTGAAGTAGGCCATGACAAGTTATTTGTACTGCAATACCACACTGTGGTTTTACAGTACATTGTATAAGTAATCAAACAACCAGAGGTTACAGTTCCCTAAGGGGACTAAAAAAAATATTAAAAAAGGTTTAAAAATATTAAATAAATAAAAAAATAAAAAAGACTTCAAATCATCCCCCCCCCAAAATGTTAAATAAATAAACATATGTGATATTGCCGTGTCCACAAAATCCTTATCTATCAAAATACAGAATGAATTGAATTGCTTGTTTTACTTGGTAACCTCTCCTCCCTAAAAAATGCAATAAAACATGCTAAAATGTTGAATGTATCCCAAATTAGTATAAATAAAAACCTGGTCTCATTGCACAAAAAACAATCACTCATTCAGCTCGATCAACGATAGAATAAAAATATTTTGGGTCTTTTTTTTAAACAAAATTCAGAATTTTTTTCCCTCATTTAAAATAGATAAAGAAAAAAACAATGCAAGTTTGGTATTGCCATCATCGCCCTGACATGGACAATCTTGTTTCCAGGTCATTTTTACCATAAAAGCAAACCATAATAAACAATATCTACATTGCACTTGTTTTTCACTGTTTCACCCCCATATAGAATTGTTTCCCCCAATTTTTTTAACACGTTGTATGGCAAAATGAATGGTCTCATTGAAAACTACAGCTTGTCCTGCAAAAAATAAGCCCTCATTTGTCAATGTTGTCAGAAAAATTTAAAAGTTATAGCTCATAAACTAAAAGTTCCCTGGTCATTAATGGGGTAAAATTAATAGTAATGTGTCTGCAAACAGCTCCTAAGCTCCCCCTAGTGGTTACACGAATAAGCCGGTAATATAGATTTAACTGATTCTCTATCCCTTTAAAGACATAGTGTGAAATAAATTAGTATAGAAGTTAGGACATATATTTGCAACACCAATCTTAATGAATAGGCCTCATATTTCCAGATCTAGGGAGATTTAGTTGCTGTGGAAGTCGTAGTGGGGCACAGTACTTGTAATCTCTTTCTTTGACCAGAGTCTAGGTGACCATGTATTTTACATCTATATCAATGGACACATGTAATAATGCATTTCCTATGGAGTGACAAGTATCTTACCCATAGTTAATGGTTTGATATTCCAGGTAAAGGTGAAGGTTGGATCACTGCACAGACAGGCATCGTACAAGCAGCCTTCACATGGTTCCAGCTGGAAGTCATCAGACAGGTATAAAGTTGTCTGTACCTACAATGAAAGAATCAGGAATCAGATACCACCAGATTCGGATACACATGTGCCGGTAACATGTGATATGTCACTACTTTACAGTCTCACCTTTATACACTGCCTCATAAAGTTGAGGACAATTGCCTTCAGCACCAAAGTCTCCCCTTGTTTAACTGAGTATGGGACAATCATTTCCAGAAAGTAGGGTTTAAACGTCCGGAGAGCAACTCGGGGTGAGAATCCAAGACCGACACTTGATGTGCAGAAGGCATCGCCGCTCCACTGGGTGATGGTGTCCGGAGTAGTGAGTGGATAGTCCAGTTCACCAGTGGGTCTGTAGAGGAACGACATTGAAAACCAGATGCAAAATAAATACAGATGAGAAAACCCGAACTTAAAAGTTTATTTTGTGTGACAGTTAGTGTCTGGTGCTAAATGTCGAACATGGACTTCTCGCGCAAGTCATTTGCAATGCTTGGAGTTCCAGGGGAAGTTTGTTGCAGAGAGAGAGAGAATTTTCTGGCTCAAATGTTTGGGTCCCCATTGTTTTCAATAGGGTTCGGGTTTTGGTTCAAGTATGGGCACAGTTCTGGTACCCGAACCAAACGTTAGAATAAAGTTTGGGTCGAGTACCAGAACCCGAATATCCATGGCTCCGCTCATCCCTAAATATAAGCAAAAACTAACATTCTGAGTCATTCTCACATTTCAGAGAACAGCCATACAGAGATTGACATCGGAGAATAGACTGCTTGCGGAAGTAAGCTTAATAGACTGCTTGTGCTGGAAGAGTTGTGGTATCTGAACGGTGCTACTCTCTACAGAATTGTCAGACATCAGGATGTATTTAAGCAAATAACATTTAGAGACACAACATTGTAATTTTTCTGGGGACTTGTATTATGTTATTATAATGGATTGTTTAGGCTAAAATAAACTTAGCAATGAGATGGAATACAAGAATCCTCTAGTAAGAAAAGTAAATCTAATGCCTTAATGGAGTGCTAATAATTCTGCCACTAGTAGCCATTTTAGGCTTCACTCAAACGTTCGCGTACTCAAAAAATGGTTCTAGTGTCATCAGTGTTCTTCATCCGATTTTCATCAGTGTTTGGTCAGTTGTCATCAGGAAAAATTCTGACATGAGCAAGGCCCCATAGACTAACATTGGTCCGAGTGCGGTCCGATGTTCTGTTGGATTGCCCTCGGACCGAAAATATGGCCACCTGCACCTACCCTTAGAAGGTCTCATGGTAAGGCCGGGATCACACATGCGAGAAACTCGTCCATTTCTCGCATGTGAAACCCAAGCTCTGGCGCCGGCACTTGGGAGCGGAGCGTGCAGCTCCATGTGTTCCTATGTGGCCGCACGCTCCGCTCCACAGTGCCGGCGCCAGAGCTTGGGTTTCACATGCGAGACACGGACGATTTTCTCGCATGTGTGATACCGGCCTAATAAGCTGACCAGAAAATGGCTCCCTTCTGGGACTCGCAGCAATCAGCAGTCACCTGTGACCGATCTGTGAAGCACTAATGGCCCGATTCTTTAATACAGGCGTAAGATGCGCCACATTCATTAGAAGGCACATGCCACTTAATGAATCAGGTGCATCTTATCACTGGTGTGCGCCTCGGTGCGCCATGACAAAAATGTTTCTCCAGTCTAGGATGGGAGTACATTTTTGGCATAAGGTACGTAACTTTTAAAAAATTTGTCAGGCAGATTTTCCCACGTCCCGTTGCACCTGTGCTTCACCCACTTTGGCGGATCTGGCCATAAAAACACCAAAAGTTGTAAAGTTTTTGCTCAACTTCGAGATACCCAAAAGTTTTCCGACGTTTCAAAGTGTTTTACAAGAGAAATCTTCGATGAATAGAGGCTTATGTGTTCAGTTTGTTCAGCGCCATCACAGGTTACATGGATGTCAATGGGTTGTGTCCGTGTAACGCAGGAGAGGGCAGGTTCCCCAGAGCGAGCGACGCCCTTTCTACCATTTTTCACTCTCGTCAAAAAGTAAGGGTCCTAAATAGAGGACCCCCTTTATTGATGCTGATCTTAGTAGAATGCATGGAAATGCATTTTCCCTTTAAACAAGGCGCTTAACGTGTTCTTAATTTTCTTTTTGTATTACTTCTAACGATAGAATAAACAGTCGTGTATAACTATACACCATGAATATATATATATGTGTGTAGTATATTTACCCAATTGGCACAGTGTTCATTAGCCAGGTACTGGGGAACTTGCTGCGCACAGGTTTTTCGGGTGGAATTTCTTTTGTAATTACCATTGCTGCTGCAATCACTGAATGTTTTTCAGGTGCAGCCTGGATGTTAAATTCTGTAAGAAATGAGAAGGTCCTAAATTGCATTTCTAAAGAGAGAAATAAAACAGCAACGACTCTAACATTCTCTGTGAAGCTTTAGGACTTTACAGCAGGCACTGGCACATATTACTGATAAGGACAACTTTACAATACTGCTGTATTTTAGGATGCCCATAGATTGAAAGAGGTTTTCTGGTTAAAACAATTAGTCACCTACCCATAGGATTAGATGATAAATTATTGATTAGTGGTTGTCTGACCGATCGATAGAACAGGGACCTTATATTTAAAAGGGGAACTTTTATCCCCATTCTATAATGGAGCATTTGGTCAGATGCCCGATCGATGCTCCATTGTTTATCTACGGTCTGCTGGAGAAGCTGAGAATAAATGGAGAGAATGAATGGTGAAGTGGTAGAGCATGTGCATCGCTGCTACAGGGGGATAAATGTGTCTCGTTCTGCCAATCGGTGCAAGTCCTAGCGGTTAGACCACCACTGATCAACAAGTTATCACCAGTCCTGTCGATAAGTGAACTGGGTCGTCCACCTTTAGGAATATTTTTTTTTTATTATTACTTAATCTTTTTTCAACCTTAGACATAAAGGTACATCCGAAGTTACCTCCGTCTAATTGCCGCGGGTTCACAGCCCGCAACGTTTCCGCACATGTCAGCTGATTTCATTAGCTGACATGTGCCCCTAACAGCTGCAGGTGGAATCGCGATCCTCCCGAGGTGGTTAACATGTTAAGTGCTGCTGTCAATCTCTGACAGTGGCATGTAATATGCTCGCGAAGGAAGCATGTCACTAATCCTGCCCATTGGGGCCCATGTCACACGACCGCTGGTCGCCAATGTTTTGGTGTGACATTGCCGGATAGCTATGAGTGGCACCCAGTGGTCGGCGCTCATAGCAAGTGAGTATTTCTGCTACACAGAACAAGGCTGGAGGCCTGCTGTGTGTAATACAAGGGATCAGATGATTCCAGCTTCTAGTCTCCCATGGAAACTATTGAAGCAAGTGAAAAGTAAAAAAAAGTTATTTCAATTATTAGAAAGATAAAAAATATAAAAGTTTAACTCACCCCCCATTCACCCCATTTAAAAATAAAATAATAAAAAATTTTTGGTAAACCTGCGTGCAAAAACATCCAAACGTGTGTTTGGTTGCCGAAACAGGTGATCAAAAGATCTTATCTACATCAAAATGGAATTAATAAAAATGTCAGCCCAATTCCAGATCCTGAAAAATGGAGACACTACAGGTCTTGGAAAATGACGACTTTTTTTTTTTTTTAAACTTTAGATTTTTTTTCACCACTTAAATAAAAAAGAACCTAGACAGGTTTGGTATCTGCAAACCCATAATGAGCTGTAGAATCATAATGGCAGGACAGTTTTAGCATTTAGTGAACATGGTAAGAAACAAAAACAAAAAAACAATTGTGGAATTGCATATTTTTTTTTGCAATTTCACCGCACTTCGAATTTTTTTCCTGTTTTCCAGTACACTATATGGCAAAACCAATGGTGTCGTTGAAAAGTACAACTCGTCCTGCAATAAAAAAAGCCCTCACACGGCCATATTGACCGAAGAAGGGGAGAAAAACATGGAAACTCAAAAACGGAAAAACCCAAGGTCAAAGCCGGCAGCGTCCACGTTTTTAATCATAAACCTCTTAGTATTATCAGTTGCTTGTTAGCAAGAGACATAAGGTCGTTGACCATCTGTAGAAACTTTTGTTTTAACCTAAAAAGGACTTCTGTTTTTCTTAATTATTTTTAGTTAGCAATCCATAAAGCTAAAATGAATCAGCATGCTAATTGCTAATCAATAAATTAATAATTTCCACACAAATAAAGTTATCTCACGTGCTCCAGTGGCAAATATTGCTGCTGTAGTTGTTGCCGGCATTGAACATTCCATGCGCTTCCGAATCACGAAGTTGCTTAGAACTTTCATACCAGGTTGCTGTAATATATCACAGAGGTATGAATGATACAACATTGTGAGCTGTGGATGTATGCAGAATTTTATAAAAATATTTGATCTGATCAAATTACAGCTGATATAATGATTAAGAAAGAACGATAAACCCCTAAATGTATACCAATACAATGTTCAGAGCTAATGTATGCAGATTAATTCAGCCTGGTGAAAGCTTTACACACCGCTATACAGAGAGCTCCCCCTAGTGTGAGACTCCTAGAATTAAGTTGTTAAAATAGTACCTTTCACCAGATCAAAAGTGTCCAGTTTTGCTCTAATTTTATTCTTAGTGCTCCCCTTTGTATTCAGTTTTTTGTTTTTTGAAAGTCAGCCTTACGGTTCTCGAGATATGAGCCTTTTGATTTGCTGCTATTTTTTTATGTTTTTTATGTTTTTACAAAAGGGGCGTGGCTGACAGATCCCATGGGGGCGTGTCTTTAGGTTGCTTTGTATAATTATCCTGTGAGCCACACCCTTTTCATGAAGACCATAAAAATTTGCACTAAATAAAAAGACTCATATCTCCTGATCTGTATGGTGGATTTAAAAAAAAAATAAAAAATGAAATACTCAGGAATAAAATAAGAGCAAAAATGTCACCACTTTTGACCTGGTGACAAGTCTCCTTTAAAGGATTATTCAGGGTAGCAGCATTTAATACCTATTCACAGGGACTTTTGTTTTCCTATTTCTGGAGCTTCTAAATTATTGTAAGTTGTCAGCCCTATATAAATAATATGTATTGTGTATACTGGTAATACTGATGAATACTAAAATGTATACCGTATTTTTCGCTTTATAAGACGCACTTTTATGATCCCCAAAATTAAGGGGAAAATAGGGGTGCGTCTTAAAAGCAAACACTATTCTTACCGAACTATGGGCCTGGAGCTGGGGGTGTTGCGGTGGTGGTGTGGCGGTCCTGCAGTGTGCAGTGGTGGTACGGCGGCTAGCGGTGGTCCTGCGGTGGTGGTAAGGTGGTGAGCGGTGGTGGTACGGTAGTGAGCAATGGCCCTGCGGCAGCATATGGTGGCCACCATTCCTCTTCCGGGGTCCGGCGACAGGCTTCCAGCTTTTCAGTTGGAGCAGGTGCAGATGGAGAAAAGCCAAGATCTTCATTTGCGCCTGCTTCTACGCGATATCTCCAGGAAAATGGCTGTGGAGCAGGCTCAGATGGAGCTCTTAGCCCGGCCTTTGATGATGTCACTGCTGGTCAATGATGCTGCGCTTGCAGCAGCTCATTCACCAGTGGTTCTAAGCCTGCAAGGTCGCATCTTGGCACCGTCCAGGTTGAAAACGGTTTCTCCCCCAGACATGGATTATGGCATGGGAGAGAACGATGGACAGGTATGGTACATTGTTGTTTTTATATTTTACTTTTATTAGAGGAAATCAAGGGCTTCGGTGGAAGTAGGCGATGCAATAAGTATGGTTTAATTGAGATTAATAAAGGAGTCTGTGTCATTTTTTCAATTAAAGGACTTTATTCTGGCTGTTTATTTACAATACAACTATAGGATTAGTAATGGGTAGGTGGCTTATAGACACCTCTCTATTACTAAGCCGTGGGCTTGATGTCACCTGACAATACAAAGATGACATCAACCCTCGCAAATATGAACCCCACTTGCCACTGCTACAGGGCAAGTGGGAAGAGACGGGCAAAGCGCCAGAATTGATGCATCTAATAGATGTGGCTTTTCTGGGCAGCTGCAGGCTGATATTTTTAGGCTGGGGGCCAATAACCATGGCCCCTTACCAGCCTGAGAATACCAGCCCCCAGCTGTGAGCTTTAGCAAGGCTGGTCAAAAATGGGGGGGACCCCACGCTGTTTTTTTAAATTATTTATTTAAGTAATTAAAATCAAGGTGTGGCGAGTGGCGACCCTTCTATTCTTGATAACCAACCTTGCTGAAGCTGACAGCTGAGGGTTGCAGCCCCCTGCTGTAAGTTTTGCCTGGCTGGTTATAGAAAATAAGGAGGAAGCCACGCCGGGTTTTTCATTCATTTAACTATATCGCAGGTGGCGGGTGAAGAATACCCCCATCATCTGCTCCTGCTGTCACTGTTATTAGCGGCAGCAGGTGTAGGTTGATGGGAGTAATAGTCCAAAAAGCCCCCACATGCTGTCATTGTTCTGACTTGAATATAACTCTCATCATTCTCCTCTGCTCGCACCGATCACCGGCAGAACAGGGGAGAATGATAAGAGTTATATTCAAGTCAGAACAATGACAGTGCCAGGGAACAGCACTTACTGTAGTGCTTCTTCCTCAGCACCGATGCATGTCACACAGATGACATGCATGTGTGTTCTCCATGTGCATGCGTGCGGGACGTTTTGCTGCCTGTGCTGACAGTAAAAAACGGACATGTCTACATGTAGGGCACACGGACACACGGTCCATGGAAACACACTGACATGTGCACAGACATCACGTGTTTTAGTGTCTCCGGTACGTGTGAAAACTGTCACCACACTATGTGGCTTAAATTTTTTTTCTTATTTTCCTTTCCAAAATCTAGGTGCGTCTTATAATCAAGTGCGTCTTATAAAGCAAAAAAATATGGTGGTAAGTAGTAGATTTAATACCTCAAAAAACCTGTATATATCAGGTCGGTCAAAAGCTTCTACATTAAGAGGAAAAGAGCCAACTGGACATGTCTGAAGCTCCTCAATCTGTATGGGGTACCCATATGTATCCCACTCATTTAAGAATTCATTTACCTAAATCAGAAGAAGAGATAAAATCAGTACAAAATTCAATTCATGACTAATCATCGTGGAAAGACACACTGAACTAATAACCTAGTAAAGTTCTTTGTAAACTATATGGTAGATACTTACGGCATCCTCTGAACTTTCCTCTTCAGATTTTAGGAGCTCGGCACTCTTATCCACAGCTCGGACGTTGCACATGGAATTTGGATAAGCACTGATATGAAGATTCACTATAGACCCAGGAAGACTCTGCTCCTCCGAAAACTGAAGGGAAACCTTAAGGGAAAAAGTTATCACCTCAGTTACAATAACAGATAATGTAGAGGTACACCATACCTGTTATAGAAATGTATTAGACGATACTACCAACACTATGGGAATGGGAATATTTGTCTCCATGCACCAACAATACAAAGACAAACCTAGGGAAACAACCTAGAAAGTTGTACCACGCAGTCTGCATAGATGATAAGGACAAAAGAGTTGGGAAACAGTTCTCAAATATTGAATTTCAGTTTTTCATTCAGTCCCATTCCCCCTTGGTGTATAATATCTGGCCCTTCGCCATGCTGTCTGCCTTTACTAACATGTGTGACAGAATGGCTGGTGGTAAAGAGCTCACTGATATCAGCGAGGTCCTGTGGTAGGAGCCACCAGTGTACCAAGTCAGTTCATGACATGTCATCCCTCCTAAGTATTTCTCTATCACCTGTGAGTGATATTACTGAGAAGTGTAAGGAACCGTAGAAACTCAGCCATAAAATGGAGACCACGTGAAGTTACAGAGCAATGTCACTGAGTGTTAAGGAGCAGAGGACTCTGTTGACTTCATAAATGCAGAGTCCATACCTCCTTTGGTATTAACATCAGCATAAAAACGGGGCCCCCTCTGGGAACTTTATTACATGGGGTTCCATGGCTGAGTAGATGCATGCAAACCTTACATCAACAATCACAATGCCAAGCGATGGATGAAAATGGTGTAAAGTTGCCATCTCTGGACTGTGAACTGTGGAGGAAACGTGTTCTGTGGAGTGACGGATCAAACTTCTCTATCTGCCGCCTGATGGACAAATCTGGGTTTGATGAATGCCAAGAGATCGTTCATTACCCAACTGACTGCGTTGTGGCAGCTGTAAAGTTTGGTGGAGGATGTATAATACTATGGGCTTCTTTTTCAGGGGTCGGTCTCTGCCCCTTAGTTCTAGTGAATAGAAATGTTAATGCTTCAGCATACAAGCTATTGTGGATAACTGTAGCTCCCAGCTTTGTATGAACAGTTTGGAGAAGGCCCTTTTCTGTTCCCCATGACTTTGCCAGGGTGCACAAAGCATTCCATAAAGACACGGTCACGGGAGTTTGGTGGAAAAAACAAGCCCAGCCTCATAGAGCCCGACTCTCAACCTCATCCAACACCTTTGAGATTAAGGGCCGATGTCCTGTAGTGGGACCTTACGTCCCAGCATCTTGCGGCTCAATTGGCATTAACCAGAGGCCACCAGAATTGGCAGGTCTACCGGTACCTGTACAGATGAGAGCAGATTCGCTCGGAGCACATATGCATAACAGTAGATTTTTAACCTTTGAGATTAACTAGAATGGAGATTTCTGAGCCTTCCCCTTTCCTTCACCATCAGTGTCTGACCTCACAAATGCTCATCTAGATGAAGGGGCAAAAATTCCCACAGACACCTCCAAAATCTTGTAAAAAGTCTTCCCAGAAGAGTGAGAGCTGTTATATCTATGGAGGAACTCTCACAGAAGTGAATTGGAATTTTGGAAACAATATAGTGCCACTCGTGCGCTGGTTTTCACAAATATTCCGGTTTCAGCCATGAATGGAAAAACTCTAATTTATGGAAATGCGGGAAATAGTAAGGAGTGGCATGTGAAGCCAATGCAAATGGCAGAACTGTGAAGATCAACACTTTACAAAAGCAACTGAACTGTTATGTCACTGAACCCAGTGTGGTGCTGTGTGAAAATGGAGGCATGTTGAGGTCTTATACAAGCAATGGCTCTGTAGAGGTATATGTACAATGAATTTCAGCTCGGCACAACTTGGATAATGTATGGAGCAGTTCGCTCAGCTGTTTTTGCAACCTTGTTGACACTGACCAGTAGGGCTCATTATGGTAGTGAGGAGAATAAGGGGCTGTAGTGATTGGTAGGACCCCCAGCAATGAGACATTTTTTGCCTATCTCGTAGCTGGGTAATAAATATCTCTTTGTGAAACTTACAAAATTATTATTTTTCAATGCCCTAACATGGCTGAAGAGAAAACGATAGCACTTACTGTGTTGGGAAAGCAACTAGTGACTGGGATTTTAATACTGTCAGCAATCAGATCTCCATTGTCAAGGCCAGCGTAAATTATGATGGTGGCGGCAGGTGACATGTCAGGTGTGACCATAACAGGAAAGGGGAAGAAGCTCTTTAGTCCTGATTGAAAGAAGAAACGTGAACACTTTAGAGAATGAGGCATCGGTTTCAGTCTATCTAGAACCCAAGGTGCAGAGGTTGCAGTCACACCTGTGCCTGAGAGCGTAGGAAGCCCCAAAAAGTCCCTATGGCCCATATGAAAAAAAACAGTACCATTGAGTAACCATAATAGATGGCGATTTCATATTAAGGCCCAAAATTTAGAAGAAATAAATGAAAAAAAGAAAAGGAAAGAGAAGGCAAGGAAAGAAGGAAGGAAATAGTTTATAATTGTTTCCAAAGTATCCACTGCTGAAATAACTGAAATTAAAGCTATAGAAAGATAATATTTATACACAATATAAGGACAGTGGGAATAACCATATATCCGAATTTGAGAATATAGTCCCTAAGACGTTGAAGCATTTTGCTAGACAGTAAACCAAACTGCCTGATTTTGAGGAATTATAATAAAATGTTGGTTATAATAATAGTAAAAATGATAATGACAAAATAATAATAATAATAATAATATAAGCACAGGTACTTTTTAACAGAATTTGGCCTGTGTCTGATATTACAAGACATTCAATATCATGTACAACCTGCAGATAAAATTGGCATTGTATCTAGAAAGAAAAAAAAACTAAACTTCTTTCTAGTTTAAAAAAATCCCAGAGTAATACACTAAGAATAAACTATTCATTTAAATCATATTTACATACATACATATACATGTTTTAATGCATAAAAATACCTCCATTTGGAGAAATTGTGTGTCTTATACTTGAGCTTGAGACAATGCTTCCAAATGTAATGATCTGTGAGAAACACAATAAAAACTGAGGTAAGAAAGCTGCAACTTTAGAGGGAATCTGTCAGAAAGATCAACCCTTTCCTAAGCCATCTATATGGGCATGTAGGTCATAGAAAGTTGAATAAAATTATACATTGATGTCTGCGATCTGATGTCTCATTCCAGAGAAATCCAAGTTTCTTAATATGTAAATGAGCTGGTAAGATCTATGGGTGGGATAAAGATCTCTCCGAGAATCTGCCTCCAGAGCTTATTTTAAATGAAAGTGGGCGTTACTAGTGTGAGACATGTGAGGACCTACAGTCTAATCCACTTGTCTCACACTGGTAATGCTTTGTTTCGTTTAAAATAAGCTTTGGAAGCAGATTCCGAAGGGATCTCATATGGTGCCTTATCTCTTCAAGAATAAAAGGATCAGCACTCCAAAATCGGAAATGCCGGATCCTTGTCTTCCCCGAAAATGATCTCTTGAAGGAAGAGTCAGAGGCGCCATACACATTAAAGGGTCCGGCTGATATTAGTCTAATGTTTATGGGGGCATTAACTCTGCGAGGTTGGGTTCGATCACATGTTTTAGAACCTAATGGCATCCAAATAATTAAAGCTTTTCTCTACCAGAGCACAACAGGAGGCCACAGGTTGTGTGTGGTGTTGCAGCTTAGCATTATTCACTTATATGTACCCGGTTGGCTGTATATTTTTTCGACTGTGGCCATAACCCAGGCATATCCTGCCTTTCTTATTTTCAGGTTCATATAGCCATGCAATGCTTTTTCTAATACTCTGTATCATGATTAAAGTCAGGATTATCCTCATGTAGGGCTAAAGCTCACTTTGTTGTCTAAGATGTGCATCTAGGTACCCTGGGCATGTCACAGCGGATTGTTGATGTTTCCCTGACACTTAGTGATATTCATGGCAGTCTTGATGAGGGTGAGGAGGGCGTCTTCGAGTCAGATACTCCTGTCCAGACCTAGCCCCATCCATTTTGTCAGAGTTGGGCGAAACTAGGGTGAAAATGCCAAAAGTCACAGAAAAATTGTGACTTATCGCAGTGTTTTATGCCAGATTTTTGGCAAAAATATGTTGATGAACCGGGGCATTCGTTCTTAATATACTTGCATTAAAGCTTCTCCATTACACTTCCATTTTTCTGTTATGGTCTGATTGTAGGATCTGTCAGGATTCATTAGAGCCAGTAATAAAGTGAGTCAGAATGGATTCATTCATCTACATTATGGCTCCTATAAAGGCAGAAGCCATGATATAAGCTTCAACATAGTCTAAGGCCTTAGGGTCTGAGAGTTTTGGAAGGGTTCATAATGTTGGTAATAGCAAAAATAGAAGTAGTAAAATGTTAACACAAAAATGATAATAGTAAAAAATATAATTTAACAAAAATATAACAATAATACCCTTCAGATCGATAGAAAGAGTCTGTCACTTACCAGGAAATGAAAGTCTATAGTTTCTCTTGTGTACTCGGAAGCATCCAGGACGTAGTCTGCCCACAGGTTTACTCTCTCGTTACAGGGCAAGACAAAAGGTTCGTTTCTGATTTTCACCTGGCTTACTGCTCTAGAATAAGAGGGGATCACCGATGCATAGCCGTCTTCGTACACTGGTTGCTTTTCACTCACATCTGTCAATGGCTGTCTGGGTATGTAGTGTGCCTAGAGAGGTTGAAAAAATATACAATTTTTTTATCAATATGGATGTAATGTACAATGCAGGGTTTTAATATGGCAATGGCTGTCCATTGTTGAGACCCTAACAATAAACTGTCATCTAAGAGCAACATAGCGCCACCACAGGGGAAATAGAGCATTACACAATTCTTTTTCATATTATTGGACTGGCCATGTAACTAACGGACTATTATACAGTAGACAGAAGACTTCGTTAAGAGCATAGACATGGGTCTTCATCAGATTGAACTCTTAAGTAAGCCTTGAAACAGATGTAATAAAATAAAAAACCTGAGATTAATTACACGGTTTAATTAAAAGCGATTGTCATCTCAACCTTTTGAACTACTTTTGGAAATCAGCCCATGTAGTGGTTACCTACCCTGAGATTGGTCACATCATCAGTTAAGATGGTGGACTCTAATGTGAATTTCGCTATCCCATTACTATCAGTTGTGTAAATTTCTTCTCTTCTTTCCTCATTAACATACAGCTCAATATCCTCATCCGCCATTGGAAGTCCATCGGATCCTGTAAGTATCATCTGTAAAAAAAGAAAAAAGAAAAGATTAGAAACATCAATTAATTTAGGATTGTGATGAAAACTAAGGTCCATATCTTTATTTCTACATCGTTTTAAAAAATATATATACATTTTTGATGTGTTCTATCCCCTGTTCAGTATTGGTGAAAGTCTGGGTCCTGACACCCCATCGATTACTCAAATCACAGGACAGAAGCCCTCAGCATATGCTCAAGATGTAACACTATTGCCAACTCCCCTCTATGGTTTTCCCCTCCCCCTCCATGCAGGGACGCTGGCATACTTACTGCACCGGCCACACTGCGTGTTCCCCTTCTCTGCTGGCATGTCTTGTGCACGCTGCACTTCCTGGCACCACTAGAGGCTCCAGTGGACATCAGGTACCCACTTAGCCATGCCCCTTTCTTGGCAGACCCGGCCCTGTGCCACAGTAGGTCCACTAATCCACATACGCCACTATTGGGCGTAAACAAGCGCAACGTCATTTGGCTACGATACGTTTCACAATATCGGGCCTCAGTAGAACATTATATTTTCTCTGCTGGAGAATTCGTCTACAAGGTGTGCAGCACCCCATTGCTATAAAATACTAATCATTTACCTGTCCTCTGTAACCAAGTTCTGGTTTAGAGAACCCTCTGGACTCTTGAAATTCCACCTTGGCAAGAACTTCACTGATAAAAATATGTTTTATGGCTTTTCTCTCCACTCCTGCGGGAAAGCAGTACAAAATTATGTAGTTTCAAAAAGTGGAAAATGGAGTTTAAAACAGTTTTATGTACTTTGTCATTTTTGACTCTATGAAGATATCTTCTGAAAGCGTTAAGTATGCCCATGATGGGGCTATACCACTTCACTACACAGAACTTGTGAGTCAGGAAAAGGATAACAAATCTCTATCATATAATCTAGTGTAAACCAAGGTGCCATCTGGCTGTAAAATTAAGTTTCTAGGCTTTGGGTATGCAAGTAATAATAATTCAAGGTCATCATTACCAGTTCCATGCTCCTCAAGAAAAGCCTCCAAGTCAATATAGTTGTTATACCCATCGTACTTAAACTGGAAGTATTCAGTGTCCACTTCTGTGGTGTAGCATCCATTCACATCAGTCTAGAAAGACAAGAAAGAAGTTTAAGATCCATCTATCTATCTATCTATCTATCTATCTATCTATCTATCTATCTATCTATCTATCTATCTATCTATCTATCCCAGTGGTCACGGTTTCTACATTGACTGTGGCCAAGGAACGCTGTGAGTGACAGCTCAGCTGCCCCATGGGATCTGGAGTGTGCTGGACTGTGAGTTTTGTGAGTGACAGTCCAGTTATCCAATCTATTCCTGGGTTGTGAACAGTTTGAATGACAGCCATGCTGCTCAATTTGGTTTAATCTGCTGGCGTTTCCTCAGGTGCCCCCATCCCTAATCAGTTACAAGGTATTTGCTAGCAGATAGCCAGCTTGTCTGTGTCACTTGTACATTTGTTTCAGGTAGGTGTTTTTGTTCACTCTGTGTCTTACTCTGATCTTGCTGATGACTCTGGAATTTGTTATGAGTTCTATTTTGGATTTCCCCTTCTGCTTTTGATGTACCCTCCTGGTATTTGACCCCGGACTGTTACCTGACCATGCTTTTGTATCACCCCTCTGTACTACGAGCCCTCCTGGTATTTGACCCTGGACTGTTACATGGCAATGCCTCTCTGCTACGAGCCCTCCTGTATTTGACCCCGGACTGTTACCTGACCACGCTTTTGTATCACCCCTCTGTACTACGAGCCCTCCTGGTATTTGACCCTGGACTGTTACATGGCAATGCCTCTCTGCTATGAGCCCTCCTGTATTTGACCCCGGACTGTTACCTGATCACGCTTTTATATCACCCTTCTGTACTATGAGCCCTCCGGGTATCTGACCTCGGACCACCTGACTACCCTGTCTCATGGCGTACCCATGAGTAGCGACTCAGCATCACACTGGCATTCCCCAACCTGTAGCTCGGGAGTCACAAATAGCTCACGAGTCCATGATGTGTGGATCCTGGCCATCTGCAGACTGCCAGGTTGATGCATTAGCACCAGGGCTAGCAAACAACTATGAAGAGCAGGTCTGCAGATGGTGACTTTTGAGAGTAAAGAATAGCAGATCTGGATGTGCATATGTACTGGCCTTGGAATTGAAGAGATAAATTAAATGAGTTCTTAAACTGGAGATGGGATGATAATGTCAGTTAGAGGATAGAGGAGGCGATTAGAGCTTGATATGGTGGGAATGCTTGATGCAAGGATACCTGTGGTGGCAATGTGTTATTTCTGTGGGGAAGCTTTGGCTGTCATTATGCCAATAATGCAGGCTCTCTTTGCCACTACTGTGGTGGAGGCAGGAGCTGGAATATCTCTTTATTAGGGAAGGGTAGGTGACTGGAAGTGGCTCTTGACCCTCTTCCAGATCAGAACATGGCTCTCAAGGTACTGAAGGTTGGAGAACACAGATCTATCCAAACAAATGCAGCAGCACATTGAAAAATATGTGAACACTGAATATATGAATGCTGGACTCTATTTCTGCTAATTGTCTATACAGCTGTAATGAGATTAAAAATTAATATATTCAATGTTCACATATTCCATATCACACTAAGGCCCTGATTCAACAAGACCGGCATCTTTCATGAGTCTGGATGAGGGGGTGTGGAATAGTCAGATGCACCATATTATTTAGGAGGCTCCACACCACACTAGTTGATTGACAGGTCTCTACCTACATGTGCACATGGGGGGACTTGTAAATCACCTAGTGGAGGTGTGGCTAGAAGCCGGCCAAAGGGGGGGGGGGCACCAGACCAGTCTCCTCTTTCTCGATGGGCTCTTCATATTATTTTTTCTCTGAAACGTTGGAGCGTTTCAGAGTAAAACATACCCGGCAGCAGTCATTCAGACTGGTATGGGCAGCATGAATTTAGTGACATGACTCTTACCTCTCCATCAATTGGCTGACAGATGTCATCTGAAGTCCATGTGGCAATGCGACAAATCTTTCCAGTTGTGCGACCTCTCACTGGTTTACCATATGTATATCTGGAAAGACATAGAGACATACAGTTCTGAACTTTTTTGTATGATATTGACGTTACACAAGTAAACTATTTGGAATATTGTAAAGGGCACATCTAATCCCCAAAGTCAGGAGAACATAGTGCTACCATCAGACTATACTTACTTGCTGCATATGTTAATAGGAAAGTTGCCCTGAAGAATGGTTACAGTATCTGGTGCGTCTAAGGTGACTTCAAACTTTGGTAAAACTGTGTAAAAAAACAGAGGAAAAAAATATATACAGTATAAATATTTATATATATATATATATATATATATATATATATATATATAGTAGCCCAAAATATATACACACACTTCACTATGTCCTTTTTAAAGATCAATATGATGCATTATATTGTTTCTAAAGATGCCTGTTGTCGCATGATTGCTAGATCCCCCATGGCCGTCAGAAGAGTAAAATAAAAGAAGAGCAATTTTGCTTCCAGCAAGACAATGCCCCACCACATTACGACCGAGATGACAGAGCCTTTTTTGATGCTATTCTGCCAGAACATTGGATAGGACAAAGATTGCTGTGAAACTTGCACCTCTTTCCTCTGACTTACCCCTCAATTTCTATCTAGGAACCCTAAAGTATGTTGTTGTATACAGTAAAAAAAACAGCAATGCTGCTGCACTACGGAAAGATAATGAAATATCATGCAGAGCAATCACTGTGGACACTGACACTAAAATTGTTTGCGCAGAAGCCTGCCGAAATCAGAAAGGTCTGGATGTTAGTGGTGACAACGTTGAGCACCTAATGTGATTGACATGATTAGCAGCTGTTATCTCTATAAATCTAGGAACAAAGCTTTTATACAGTTATTTTACAATATGAAGTGTGTATACATTTTTTGGGACCACCATATATGTATACTGTATGTACAGGGTGGGCCAAAAGAAATGTATTCACACTTCAGTTCAACTTGAAAAATATCTGTATATTTATTGACTTTATTGCTTGGATAGTTCATGTTATTATTGTATCATATTGCAGTCACACAACGTATTAAATGTTATCATGACTGTATATTACTTTTTTTTTAAAGTTTAAACTTGGTTTCTGTCCATTAGTCCATGCATTTTAGTTTATCTGAGTAGGGATCTTGCAATGCTTCATTTCTCCTGTGGGGGCACTGTGGGGTAATTCATTACTTGACGCTGGGTTTTTTATATGCTACAATTGATCATGGGAGGTTCCAGGGGTCAGATAGCATTGTTAAGGCTATGTTTAAGACCTTGCTGACAAAACAAAAAAAAAAAAACGGCCAAAATGAACAACCTTTTTATTGCTTATATTTAATCATTTTGGTGCTCATTACTTGAAATCATGTTGACCTTACCAATCTTGTCTACAGTGACGGTGACTTCCGCACTAGAGCCATCTTTAGTAGCTGTGATGATATAATCGCCCGTACGTATATCAGGAGACAGATAATGGGACAATTCCAATATGCCGCTATTCAGTTGAACATTATGCCATTGTTTTATATTGCTACCCTGGTCATCCTAGAGGCAAGAATGAAATAATAAATGATAACAGACATCATAGCGCTTTGTATTACACTTTTCGCTCCTGAGCATCTTATATATATATTTATATTTTCGAAGATATTAGTCATGGCTTGAAGCTACGCTGTTGCATTCCTACATTTCTAAGAATATCATACGATTTCTAATAGTGGTGTCCCAGCACTGGCGGACAGAGACAGAAATGGGGCCCTGTGAACAAATAGGATATGGGCCCTTTGTAGTCCATCAGCTCATCAAAATGAAAAATTCTACCTGCTTTGGAGGTGGAAATGGGCCTCCTTACCTCTGAGGTCCCAGAGTGGCTTAACAGGTTGCACCAATGATATGTCCGCCCCTGAGTCCAAGGTATGACTGCTTCTTATATCCTTCATAGCTATACCCTTGCCCCAACCATCTAGGTTGTCATCACTCACATTAATCCAAGCATTTCACAATCTAAATTCCTAATTCATCTCTCTGTATGTTTTGGAGGTTTTGATGGAGGCCACCAACCCACGCAAATACTGGCATAACATGTACATTTCACGCAGAAGCTGCCCTTGGCCCACACAAACATTCAAACACAACCCTGAGGGTATGTGCACACGTTCAGGTTTTTTCGCGTTTTTTTCGTGTTTTTTCGCGATAAAAACGCTATAAAAACTCATTAAAAACGCATACATTATGCATCCTATCATTTAGAATGCATTCTGCATGTTTTGTACACATGGGGAAAAAAACGCATCGCGGTTAAAAAAGCAGCATGTTCATTAATTTAGCGGTTTTTCCGTGTTTTTCCCGCAATTCTATGCATTTGGGAAAAAACACATGAAAAAAACGCACAAAAAACGAGTCAAAAACGCATCAAAATCGCGGTAAACACGCGAAAAAAAAAAACGCATGCGGATTTCTGGCAGAAATGTCCGGTTTTTGTCAGGAAAATTTCTGCTAGAAATCCTGACGTGTGCACATAGCCTGAAGCTCCAGGGTAACAGTACTAATCATGGAGCATTTCTGTCACGGATGTTTCAGAGGCTGCAGACCGTTGCACTGCATCTGTCTGCAGAAGGTCTCAGCAGTTTGATTTGCAGACTTCTGCCTGGTCCTTCTGACGCTAGAACCCAGTAGCCACCTCACCCCCTCTAATGGTCACACCTGGATCTGGGTGTTTATAATTCCAAACTTGCTGTTGGGATTTGCGGGTGATAATTTCTATTTCGAGTTTCCTGTTGCGGCTTGGAGCTATTGCAGTATGCAATCTTTCTCCTTGGTGTTGCTGGAGGACATCTGTGTTTCTCTCAGTGTCTACTCTAGCTAAGTGTTCCCCCTTGTTTGTGTATCCCATCTGTCTTCAGTGTTAGTGGGGATTGACTTGTGCCTATCCTGTCCTTCCATGTACAGGGCTTATCGCCAGGGTCAGGCATGGATTAAGTATCTTGCTCGGCAATAGGTGCAGAACCACCAATCCTGTGTCTGGCTGTTAGACAACTGGCAAGTAGGATACAAATCTTGATTAAGGGAACCTATCATCTGATTCATGCTTCCCCCTGACTAAGCCATACCTCTTGGTGGGGTTCTGGTACATAAATGTAAATTAGCAAGTAATTGATCCCTGACTATGGATTAGAAATGGTCTGTATTAGTATATAATCACTTACCGCAATGTTAACCAATGTAAACTGTAAAACAGAAAACAAGCCATAGTTATTGGTCGGTAAGAATGATTAAAGCCTCTGTTCACATTTTCAGTCATGTACAATAAGAACATAAAACAAGTCTGCAAATAATCTTGATTAAAAAGCTTCCACTGGTTTGTGTATACAGCTCCTATGCAGATCTATGTTTCTCCATGGTGACAGATAAAATTCTGCAGGTATGCTATTTTATTTTGCAGCCTATGGCTACCAACATTTATGGAGAGGTTTTTTTTTTTTCAACAGGTGTAAAGTCAACATTTTTGGACATTTTATTTATTTTATTGGCTTGTTAATAAGAGATCAATCCTTACCGGTTCATTTCTGGCAATAAGGTTCTCGGTAAAATCCACCCCTTTTATGATCACTGTAGAGGAAAACAAACGTTTTAATGGGATTGTGTGATATAAGATAAACATGGATATTTTCTAACAGGAGCAGCTCCATTTTTGTTAGCAGGTTGTGTGCGGTATTGCAGCTAAGTCGAGTTCATGTGAATACACTGCAATACCAGACACAGCCCATGGGCAATGGAGGCGCTGTTTTTTTTTTTCATCTTGATTTTCATCTTATGAATGGCTCTTGCCTTTCTCTCCAGGTTGGTAAATGGCTCTGTCTGTCTGGAGGAACATTCCATTTCTCATGGATCTGATTAGAACAGACTTTTCCTCCACCTGATTTAGGACATCGCTTGTTATGCTGATAGCAATAGTGGCTACCTCCTCTATACCATTTGTGGGTGCTGGAACCTAAGAAGGAAAGGAATCTTCATTTTATATGTATAAAAAATATATTTTTTATGGTGAAGACTATTTTACTGAGACATGTGACGCTGATAAATGGCTTCTGGAACATTATAAGGAGGAATAGTTCAAAACATTGATAGATAGTTGAAACTTCGAAGAAAATATATCACTTTTTTTTTTTACCAAGCAAAAAATTATAATTATACCTTTTTTGAAATATAACTAACTTTTTAATAATGTCTCCGTGTGCAATTTTCTTTACATGATGACGAAGGCTGCAATATTGCCTCAATTGGTGCCAGTGTCGGCTTCATGGATGTAGTGACTAAGATACTCGAATTTAAAGGAGTTGTCCACTACTTGGACAATCTCTTCTAATTAATCATGTTTGGCCCAGTTGAAATAAAAAAAGCTTATACTCACGTCCCGTGGCGGCACAGTCCAGCGGATTCGGGACTCACCTTCTCGGGGATCACATAAGGTTGTTATGACACATGAGCCCTTCGCCCAATTAGCGCTGGCATCACCTTCGGGCGTAAAAGTAATTAACAGGAAGTGAACGGCCAGCCGCATCTCTCACGTCCTCTTTAAAACTTTTACGTCTGAAGGCGGGAGCAGTGACGCCAGTAGTGATGGGTGCAGGGTGTCATAACAACCTCACGAGAGCCGCAGGAACACAAGTGCTGACACCGCTGGAATGGCCCCGACATGGGAGGAGAGCATAGGCTTTTTTATTTGAAGAGGGTCAAACATGAGAAATTAGGAGAGGTTGGTCAAGTAATGGACAACCCCTTTAAAGCGGACCTGTCACCAAGTCAAAAGTGGACAGTTTTTTCTCTTATTTTTTTCCAGCTGCTCTTCTGAGTATGCGGCAGTTTTTTTTTAGATTCACCATACGGTTCCAGAGATATGAAGCTTTTTATTTAGTACTGAATATCATGGTCTTTATCCGATGGGTGGTGATCACAGGATAGTTATGCATGGCAGCCTAAAGACACGCCCCAGAGGATCCTGCGAGCCACGCCCCCTAGGAAATACCATAAAAATGATCACTAAATAAAAAGGCCCACAATTCTGGTACCATATATCAAATAAAAAAATATAGCATATTTGGGAGACAGGAGGACTAAAATAAGAGCATAAATTATCCACTTATCACCTAGTAACAGGTCCTATTTCAGCGGAGAAAAAAATCTTTTTGTCTCTCCCAGCTCTTGGTGGGGAAGTCTAGTGGTATAGTGTCCAATAAAAGTACTGAAGAGCAGCTTGCAAACGTTTTATATCATCAAGAATATTTTTAACATAAAAATATTTTACATAATACTTTTGACAATTTGTAATTTACTGTTTGAAAAAAAATCTCCTTTTCCCAATGACAAGACAGACATGTAACTTGCTAAAGTATATTTGTCTCATGTTTTGCTGGAAAGAGAACCTACTATTAGTGAGAATTAGGGTTGAGCGACCTTTACTTTTATAAGATCGGGTCGGGTTTCACGAAACCCGACTTTTTCAAAAGTCGGGTCGAGTGAAATCGGCCGATCCTATAAAAAAGTCGGGGTCGGCCGAAACTCAAAACCCAATGCAGTGCATTGGGTTTCCAATGGTTCCCAGGGTCTGAAGGAGCGGAAACTCTCCTTCAGGCCCTGGGATCCATATTTAAGTGTAAAATAAAGAATTAAAATAAAAAATATCGCTATACTTACCCTCTGACGGGCCCTGGTACTAACCGGGAACCTTCCTTCCTTAGAATCAGCCTTCCAGGACCTTGCGGTGACGTCGCGGTGACGTCGCGGCTTGTGATTGGTCGCGCGGCCGCCCATGTGACCGCTGCGTGACCAATCACAAGCCGCGACGTCACCGTGACATCACCGAAGGTCCTGGAAGGGCTGATTCTTAGGAAGGAAGGCTGCCGGAAAGAAGCAGGGCGTGTCCGAGGGTGAGTATATACCTAATAGGAATATACTCACCCTCGGCTTCATTCCGGCAGCCTTCCTTCCTAAGAATCAGCCCTTCCAGGACCTACGGTGACGTCACGGTGACGTCGCGGCTTGTGATTGGTCGCGCGAGCGGTCACATGGGCGGCCGCGCGACCAATCACTAGCCGCGACGTCACCGCGACATCACCGAAGGTCCTGGAAGGGCTGATTCTTAGGAAGGAAGGCTGCCGGAAAGAAGCAGGGCGTGTCCGAGGGTGAGTATATACCTAATAGGAATATACTCACCCTCGGCTTCGTTCCGGCAGCCTTCCTTCCTAAGAATCAGCCCTTCCAGGACCTACGGTGACGTCACGGTGACGTCGCGGCTTGTGATTGGTCGCGCAGCGGTCACATGGGCGGCCGCGCGACCAATCACAAGCCACGACGTCACCGCGACGTCACCGCAAGGTCCTGGAAGGCTGATTCTAAGGAAGGAAGGTTCCCGGTTAGTACCAGGGCCCGTCAGAGGGTAAGTATAGCGATATTTTTTATTTTAATTCTTTATTTTACACTTAAATCTGAATTCCGATACCAATTCCCGATATTTTAAACATATCGGGAATCGGTATCGGAATTCCGATTCCAGATTCAGAAGATCGCCGACTTCATGGCCGACCCCACACAGGGGTCGGGTCGGGTGTCATGAAACCCGACTTTGCCAAAAGTCGGCGACTTCTGAAAATTGCCGACCCGTTTCGCTCAACCCTAGTGAGAATAGATCTAAAAACTGGGGGATGGAAAAATTGCATACAAGTTGGCTACCCATAATTTATGAAGATTTGTGTAAAGGGCGGAATTATAATGTTTTTTTTGTGGGTGTGCCTATGCAAACAGGGTTTGGGATTTCACTTTTACCATAATTTGGGATTGAGGTGTATGGGCTCTAAATATATACATTATATAGCTGATTTCTGATTTATTCCTATAGCTATATTTATGCTAATAAGGTATTAGAGATGAACAAATCAAATTGGTATCAGATCTTTAGGAATTTGCCAAGGTTGAGGAATTTAAACACGTGATTTGCTTCAAGTGCATAGGCTAAAATGGTATTGCACAGCCAACCAGGATGGACCATCATAGCCAATACAAAAGCTGAGGCAGGGAATGCAGCAACCATTTTACTGTGAATCTGGATGGTTTGGGGGAAATCACAGCTCGCAGTTTGGCCATGGAGATTGACAGAAAAAGCCTTAAAATACTGAATAAACATTACAGATAGTGTGTGTGACAAATCAGCAGTTAAGAACGGTTATCATCTGTTTACACATAGCCTTATTCAGTATGATGAGGTCACTTGGGAATTAATAAGGCTGAGCTTGTATTACAGAGCTTAAAAGAGGTTGGATAGAGTCCTATGAGACCTCAAAGTCTAGGAGACCTAAAGTCTAGGAGACCTCAGAGTGTTAAAAACGTCTTTCCAGGGCAATTGGAAGATTTGGAGTAGTTTCAATTCATGGTGATATTAATTTCCTGGAAATATTTTACAAAATTGATAAATTGAAATCTCAAAACATTCACTCATCTCTAATAGGTATATATACAGCTCTATAAAGCTTAGTACCAGAAACTTGGTATTGTGTTACAGGTCATAATAACTGAGGTATATAAATTTTCAGTGTCGGACGGGGGTGACAAGGGCCCACCAATAACGTTGACTTTGGGGGGCCCACTTTTCACCTGCATGCAAATATTACACTACCCTCGTTCACAAATTTACCTATATCTCTATATAATAATAAACTGGGTAGTTTGGTTAATGAATGATGAGATGTTGTTTTTTTTCTGTACAGAGTGAATCAAGTGAATTATGCCAAGTACTGCCCATACAGTGGGGTTGGGGGCCCACCGGGGGATTCCCCTGTTACCCTGTGGGCCAGTCCGAGCCTGTACAATTTAGATTCTATATACTCATTAGTGATAAAGCCTAAGGATTCGCTCACACTAAGGAATGAATTGAATGTGTGCAATGCAAGAAAAAAAAATCGGACCAATGTTATTCAATGAGGTAGCCCAATGACAATGAGACTGATTTTTACATGCTAGTATGAGCGAACCCTGGTATTATGTATTACCTGGAAGGTGTTACAGTGCAGCTGCCCATCTCCTTTACTGATCAGGGCATCGAAAACAGGAGAGGCGGACGTTGCCCTTAAGGATATGTCGAGTGCGGCATCAGAGTCAGGTGACAAGACGTAGACACATACGGTCTGATTGGAGGGATAGGGCATAACGGCTGGTGCTGCCACCAAGTATTTCCTGGTAGAAGATAAGATCTAGAATTAGGGACTGTACCACAAAATCTTTTAATAACATTTATAACAGTTTCTGATTTTTTATTTTGCTATTATTATAGTTCACATCACACATTCAGAATTTTCAGAAGGAAATATATATATGTATATATAATAATATTTAATAGTAGTAATAGACCAATGTAATAAGAATATTAAATATTGAATAAAAATAACAGTAATAATAATATAACAAGCATTAACAACATTTCATTTTACCTTTTTATCTTCATCTTTTATTTTTCCCGTTCTTTTATGTGGAATATTGAGGTTTAATTTCATATACAATGTAATATTTAGAATGTCTCCATATGTCACACAGCTACCTATAGCACTTACATCGCTAAGTATTTTAGAGTACTTTTAATTAGTGTTTTTTTTGTATTATAGAGGTTTTTTTTGCCACAAATAAGATTCTTGATACAAAAATATGGATGCATGTTCCAACATTTTAGCTTCCATTAACATATTGTATATGTGTTCTGGTTTCTGGCAGATAAAATATCAGCAGGAGATCATCACTAGAGGATTAGTAAACCTGCTGTCATGTATTCCTCCATATTATTGAGCTCTGTATCACCTTACTCCCCATCACTGTTTGGCAGCTTTCTGCCTATGCACAGTGTACACAGTAAGCTGCCAATCTGTGGTGTGGGCGGGGTTATACAGGGCTCAGCATTCAGAGAACTGCTAGATCTGCAGCAGATAAAACAGGGATTTAATCAAAATGCAGCAAGCAGCTCAATAAGTGATACATCCCTGGAATTAGGGTCTCTTCCCCTACATGATGCGGTTCTCAGATGGGGCAGCAAACACTTGGTTAGAGATTCCCTTTACATAAGTACAACATTAATTTAGATTAGCATTTGGAAAAAGATATGCAAAACATTATGATGGATGAGCAAATTAATGTAATACCACACAAGAGAGAGACCACAATATCACATTCTAAAAATGTCACATAACCCAATAATATATGGAACAAATACAGAAATAACTTACAGATTACTGCTCTGTCCCGATACCAGAGGAAGAGCCAGGATAATCATCATTAGTCTACTCATGATGATGGGATCCTCCATTCCTATCCCAGTAGATCCTCCGCTCTGACCGCTATGTGCTCAGCTCCTTCTTGTGCGGTGTGATAGTAGTGCTGGTAGTGCTGGTAGTCGCCTCTTAGCCTCAGGAATCTGCTCGCTGTCTGCTCACCCTGATCTTTATACTCTGTTAGGAGGAAACTAAAATTATTCACAAACATACTTCCCTCTTTCCTCAAGCCATTCCAAAATCCCCTGAGGACACTTTTACATGGCAGCCAGGACAGCGACACATTGTATGATGCCATAGCACAATGGAACTATAACCAATTAACCCACATTAGTAACAATGGTGGACCAGAATCAATGTCTGGCTCTTGACCATTAATGGATACAATGGCAATAACAAAGTAATCATAGATTATTTATTTTATACACACTGTCATGAATTTCTTCTAAAGGAATAGTTTTCTTTAGACATTCCCTTTTTTGTTATACAGGTATGTTGACGACTATTGAGACCCCTGGCATTTAGCTTTAAAGGTTTGCCCGCCCAGTGAGATGCATAAAATAAGAAAAAAACGTATAATTACCTCCTCAGTGGTACCACACATCCACTCTGAGCCCTTTGTCCCCCAAAACAATATCATGTGAACACCGTGCAGCCAAAAAGTGGAGCATCTAAAAATGCTAATTACATATATTACCATATTTTTCGGACCATAAGATGCACATTTTTCCCCAAAAATGTGGAAGAAAAGGGGGGGGTGTGTGTCTTATAGTCCGGATGTACCTGCTCTGGCTGTGGTGGGGAGGTAGTTGAGCAGCGGGTCACAGGAGGCAGGAGTCGGCGGCTGTGGCTAACTCCTGTGCCCGCTGCTAAAGAGAAATTAATATTTACTGCTTTCCACGGCCATGGGCGTGGAGGGCTGTGAATATTAATTTCTCTTTAATAGCATCCTGGTATACATGGCCACATCCTTAACCTGGTATCATTGGCCCCATCCCCGTCCTGGTATGCATGTCCCCATCCTTATCCTGGTATGATTGGCCCTACATACCAGGATAAGGATGAGGCCATGCATACCAGGACAGGGAAGGGGGTCAATAATACCATGATAAGGATGGGGTCATGCATACCAGGACAGAGATATGGGCCCTGCATACCAGGATAGGGATGAGGGGGACCATTTCTTCCAGGATAGGGATGAGGGGGCCATGTCTACCAGGCTAGGGATAAGGGAGACATGCCTACCAGGCTAGGGATGAGGGGGCATACATCCCGGGATGGGGATGGGGGCCAATCATACCAGGATAAGGATGGAGCCATGCATACCAGGACAGGGATGGGTGCCAATCATACCAGGATAAGGATTGAGACATGCAAACCAGGATGGGGATGGGGCCAATCATACCAGGATAAGGATGGAGCCATGCATGCCAGGACGGGGATGGGGCAATCATACCAAGATAATGATGGGGCCATGCATACCAGGACAAGGATGGGGCCAATCATACCAGGATAAGGATGGGGCCCTGCATACCAAGATAAGGATGAGGCGCTGCACACCAGGATAGAGATGGGGCCCTGCATACCAGGATGGTGATGGGGCCAATCATACCAGGATAAGGATGGGGCCATGCATGCCAGGACAGAGATATGGGCCCTGCATACCAGGATAGGGATGAGGAAGATCATTTCTACCAGGATAGGGATGAGGGGGCCATGTCTACCAGGCTAGGGATAAGCGAGACATGCCTACCAGGCTAGAGATGAGGGGGCATACATGCCAGCATGGGGATGGGGGCCAATCATACCATAATAAGTATAGGGCCATGTATACCAGGATGGGGATGGGGCCAATCATACCAGGATAAGGATAGAGCCATGCATACCGGGACTGAGATGGGGGCCAATCATACCAGAATAAGGATCGGGCCATGTATACCAGGGCGGGGATGGGGCCAATCATACCAGGATAAGGATGGAGCCATGCAAACCAGGACGGGGATGGGGCCAATCATACCAGGATAGAGATGGGGGCCCTGCATACCAGGATGGAGATGGGGGCCAATCATACCAGGATAAGGTTGGGGCCATGCATACAGGACAGAGATATGGGCCCTGCATACCAGGATAGAGATGAGGAGGACCATTTCTACCAGGATAGGGATGAGGGATCCATGTCTACCAGGCTAGGGATAAGGGAGACATGCCTACCAGGCTAGGGATGAGTGGGGCATCCATACCCGGATGGGGATTAGGAGGCCATGCATAATAAGATAGGGATGAGGGGGCAATACACACCAGGATGGGGATGAGAGGAGCCATGCATAACCAGATAAGGATGAGGTGGCCCATGCACACCAGGATGGGGATGAAAGGGCCATGCTTGCCAGGATAGGAAAGAGGGGGCCATGCACACCAGGATGAGGATGAGGGGGGCCATGCACACCAGTATAGGGATGAGGAGACCATGTATACCAGGATAGGGCTGAGAGGGCCATATATACCAGGGTAGGGAATATTAAGTACAGAATTCACCACATTTTTTGCTTCAATTTTTTTTCTAATTTCCACCTTTAAATCCTAGGTGCGTCTTATAGTCCAGTGCATCTTATAGTCTGAAAAATGCAGTATATATTATATTATTTGCTATCAGGCTGTTAAATACCTGCTTGTGTTGACAGTGAAACATTACCTCATTATATAGTAACATTGGTGTTAAGTATTGCCTTTTTGGTTACAGAGAGCCATCCACCTTTGTCAAATCACCTAGATGCTGTTGTTGCTTGTGCATCTAAGGGATTAATGAAGCACTTCCATCAAAATTTTTATCCTCTTAATATATTGCAGTCATCATATTATATAGCACTGTGTTCTTACAATATCTCACTTTGCCTTTCTACACAGTTAATTCTTCTCTTTTCTTTGCTCTATGTAGAAACAGGAAGTCTCCTGTCCCAGCTTTTATCATTCCCCTCTCCACCTTCTGACCCAGCTGCTCCTTCCTTCCTTCTCCCTGCCAGGGACTTTTGCAGTGATAACTCGTGCAGGGAAAATTGACCTCCTGTTTCAACATAGAGCTTAGAAGGATTCAGCTAGTTATTTTTAATCACGTGATGTCATAGACCTAATGGAAAAGAGAAGAATTAGCTGGGTAGAAAGGCAACATGAGCAATTGAAAATACACAGTGCTGTATAGTATGATGACCATAATATATTAAGAGGATAAAAATTTCGATGGGAGAGCTTCTTTAAAATGACTGGGTTCATATAAGTCAACGGCTGTATAATATAACTGGCACTTAGAAGCTAAAATGCCGTAAACTGCATTTTACAATTTCCATGATGTGAATTTGCAGCATAGAGTGTTAAGAGGTTATTGGATATTTATATTTTTCTTAAATCATGTTAAATATGTTATTATAAGATCTATTATAGAAAAGAAAATAGATTTTTTTTCCCAACATCATATAAACTGAAAAATAAATAAAAGCAAGAAAACTTCATGTAGATACATGAAATAGATGCTGCTTGTTTTAATATCAATTTAAGGGCTCATTCAGTCTTCTGTTTTTCACAGATATCACTCATACCTGTGATTGTTTATGGGGCCATTTACATGTTCAAAGTCAAATATCGGAGACATGTCTGATTTTGTTGGAAAGGTCTGTTCAAAATCTACCATGCAGGTCAATGCATGAGTCTGTGAGAAAAATGGACCGCACTCGTGTAGGGATGTGGATTGTCTTACCTTGTTCCAGCCCCTGAAGACAACAGACGAGTCATGTGAATAATGTTGTGTGGTTTTATATGTAAAAGTGATGTGAGTCTTACTATATTATAGTAATGTACAGTTTGTCAACTGTTAATTAGTGATGAGCGAGTATACTCGTTAATCGGGTTTCCCCTGAGCACGCTCGGGTAGTTTCCGAGTATTTGGATGTGCTCGGAGATTTAGTTTCTGTCTCTGTAGCTGCATGATTTTATTGATGAGAGGTAGTAGAGACAGATAAGTCATTATGGAGAGATTTTATAATGCAGCACTTAAAGCAGAATATGCTTGAGCGGAAGCAGAAGATACGACAAGGACGACTGTGGACTCTGCTGTATCTGGTCGAGGTTTCTGTGAAACTTCACCATCTGGAACCTGACCTCAATGCTGAAGCTTCCTGGCTAGTCCTTGATCCCAAGCCTCACCAAGCCTGACCTCCAGGAAGAAGCGGTTGTGTCAGTATGGCCAAAGCCCTGTGGCCAAACAGCACAGCTGAAGGTCCTGGTGGTGGCGACGGCCATAAATACACCTCCACCCCCTAATGAGGAACTGGTACTGAAGACAACTCTCACTCCTCTTCCACGGATGTACGTGGAGGAAACCTCAGACCTCGAGAAGGGCCGATGAGTGTCACAGGTCATCTAAGGGAAGACGGAAAGGGGTGCATCGGAGGCGACGAAGTTAGCCACCAGACGACACAGGGGGCCGTGCAGCACTACGATTCTGTGAAAGACTACGGATTCATTTAGGAGGCGGTCACTGGGAACAAGGTGTATGTGAACACCGAGTCCTTGCAGCATGGGACCTACATGTTGAGGATGGAACGTGAGGGTGATACTCAGTCGCGGTGACCATGATCCCTCCAAAAGAGGGAGATCCCCGAGCAATGCGGTCAGAAAGAGTGAACCCCCAGTTGGCCGCTAAGCTGAGACCGGTAGAGTCCACAACCAGGACTACAATGCCTCCCAGTCCCACACTTTCCAGCACCATCAAGCGAACTCAAAAGAACAGCAGGGAATCTACATCCTGCAGCATGTCCTCCACCACTAGTACCAGAAATCCGGCCCTGACTCAAGTGGCCATCGCTTTGGTCACTCTAATTCTTTTTTAGGGCCCTCACTCAACCACCTGTAGGGCAGGCTTGAGAGAGTGAGACCTTGGTGTAAGACAACTGCGGAATCCAAAATGGCGGCTGTGAGGAAAAGGTGACCATAGAGATTCAGTTGTACCTGTTACACTGGAAAGTAACTGCTAAAAGGAACTGTTCCACGCTTCAGATGGCAAGAGGCCCAGAATTAACCAGGAATCCCTGGATGTTGGCCAGGATGTGCAAAAGGTTATGTCCCCTCCCTTCCAGTTGTTTTTATGTACAGTTGCATACCTCCCTGCTGTATTAAAGGACTGAAACGGTCTCAAACCCTTTCTGCCAATGTGGACTGTGTAACTTGAAGGAATTTATGTTCACAAAAAGGAAGGAGAGGAAATGGAGGATCCGAAGATTCAAGCCAGGTCATGACAGTATGCTCCTGGACTGCTGGAGCTTTTGCTATGTTGGCAATCGGGCCTGTGAGTACAAGGAACTTGGATATGCTGTGTCGGGGTCTCCAACCTGGTAATACAAGGGCCATGCGGACCCACGATGGAGCTGGACTATGCCATGGACTGTCAAGCAACTTTTAATGTGTGGACCTAAGGACCGACAATGGACACTCTATACCCCATAAGACAGGAGACTAATGGTTTTAGGTGTTTTATGTGAATGTTATATGCTGCCTGTTGTCTTCCAGGTTCCAGAATGGTTGAGGGCGACCATGTTTAAAGAGGGGAGGAATGTAGGGATGTTGACTGTCTTACCTGTTCCTGCCCCTGAAGACAACAGATGCATCATGTGAATATTGTGGTGCACTTTTATATGTAAAAGTGATATGCATCTTATGTAATATATTAAGGTAATTTATAGCATGTGAACTGTTAATGCATAATGTGAGTAATGCATAGTATAGGACAGCATAAGTACGGCTATTACAATAAGTGATTTTGTAACAGCATATGAGATAAGGAAATAGGTAATGCTAGAACTAGCCCAGTGGGTGGGAACTAGTGTTAATCAAAAGGGGCACTTCCTGATAGAGTGACTTCAGAGAGAGTTAGTGAAGTGCATAGTGGAGGCCAAGTTCTGGTGCTGGGGGTTCCTGGGTGCAGCATGTGTCGCTTGTTCCAGGCAATAGGAGGCATTACTGAGATCCGAAGCTGTCGCTCCTGTCTTGTCCAGAGCCTAAGGAACGCACATAAATGTAAGGTTATTGCCGATCCCCTGCAGTGGTGGATGAGAAATCTCTGAGACTGAGAGAATCAGTGGGCTTGGGGACATCCCTTGTCTGTAAACTGCCAGAGCGAAACTGGACAGAAGCTGGGTCATGACTACCGCTCTTCAGCACTTTACACTAGGATAACCTATGATTTTCATGGACTTTCAGAGCGGAGCAGGAGGAGAAACTTTTTTTTCTCTCCATGTTTGAGAAAAACTAATGACAAAGTCTGATCAGAATAATTGGTCTGCTTTTCTTGCACATGAGAAAAATGGACATCTGAATGAGGCTTAATAGTGAGGGAGAGGAGAAAAAGCTGTGGGAAGGCTACCCGGCAAATCTGTCTTGGCAATAACATAATTCATTAGGATTGTGGGACCTGTCAGTGTTGTTAAAAAGTATGATGTTGCTGCAAGATTCCTTTTGAAAGCCAAAGTCAGAGCATATGGTGGAATATCGTTTAAGCTGGTTTCACATATCCTTGAACCAAGGATCGTTCTAGCATCGAAAGACCGGGCTAGACTGCTAGGTATTCTGACCTTAGCTAACTGCTTCACATGTGCCTATTAAGCAGTTAACTCAGGTTGGGAGACCTAGTGGCAGATGTGTGAAACTGGGTTAAATAGTAGTATAGGCAGGGTAGTGGTGTGCTAACCAAATCTTTTTAACATATTTATTAATGACCTTGTAGGGGGCATTCAGAGTAGAATTTCAATATTTGCAGATGACACTAAACTCTGCAGGGTAATCAATACAGGGGAGGACAATTTTATATTACAGGATGATTTATGTAAACTAGAAGCTTGGGCTGATAAATGGCAAATGAGCTTTAATGGGGATAAATGTAAGGTCATGCACTTGGGTAAAAGTAATAAGATGTATAACTATGTGCTTAATTCTAAAACTCTGGGCAAAACCGTCAATGAAAAAGACCTGGGTATATGGGTGGATGACAAACTCATATTCAGTGGCCAGTGTCAGGCAGCTGCTACAAAGGCAAATAAAATAATGGGATGTATTAAAAGAGGCATAGATGCTCATGAGGAGAACATAATTTTACCTCTATACAAGTCACTAGTGCGATCACACTTAGAATACTGTGCACAGTTCTGGTCTCCGGTGTATAAGAAAGACATAGCTGAACTGGAGCGGGTGCAGAGAAGAGCGACCAAGGTTATTAGAGGACTGGGGGGTCTGCAATACCAAGATAGGTTATTACACTTGGGGCTATTTAGTTTGGAAAAACGAAGACTAAGGGGTGATCTTATGTTAATGTATAAATATATGAGGGGACAGTACAAAGACCTTTCTGATGATCTTTTTAATCATAGACCTGAGACAGGGACAAGGGGGCATCCTCTACGTCTGGAGGAAAGAAGGTTTAAGCATAATAACAGACGCGGATTCTTTACTGTAAGAGCAGTGAGACTATGGAACTCTCTGCCGTATGATGTTGTAATGAGTGAGTCATTACTTAAATTTAAGAGGGGACTG
This sequence comes from Ranitomeya variabilis, assembly GCF_051348905.1. Classification (NCBI taxonomy): domain Eukaryota; kingdom Metazoa; phylum Chordata; class Amphibia; order Anura; family Dendrobatidae; genus Ranitomeya; species Ranitomeya variabilis. The sequence continues at coordinate 51,978,242 of NC_135235.1, read as the reverse complement.
GATACCTTTCTGGAAAAGTATAATGTTACAGGGTATATACACTAGATTCCTTGATAAGGCGTTGATCCAGTCTGATCCAGTCTGATTGCCGTATGTGGAGTCGGGAAGGAATTTTTTTCCCCATGGTGGAGCTTATTCTTACCACATGGTTTTTTTTTGCCTTCCTCTGGATCAACATGTTAGGGCATGTTAGGTTAGGCTGTGGGTTGAACTAGATGGACTTACAGTCTTCCTTCAACCTTAATAACTATATAAGACTATATAACTATATAAGGTAAAGCACATAAAGACCATTTGTGAAAAAATGTCTGCCTGTCATTGAGTAGCCTTGTGGCACACTACTTTCTTTAGCCTTCAGCATGGGCACCAAGACTAATGTTATAATGATAACTAGAATAAGGCTCGTGGCACTTGGTGACTGTTGGGGTGACATCTGTCACTCTACAAAAGTTCTCTAGGTGTTGCGTCTACATCACAGGGCAATACAAGTGAATAGGACAGCATTGTGACCCAGAGAGTACCATGATTTCATCAAGCAAGTTGCAAAACATACAACGTGGTTGGATCTCTTGCAACTTGCTTGTAACGGTCGCAGTACCCTAGGGATTGCGTTGTGATACTGCAAGGACACTAAGTGAATTATGGTCATGTGATTGGCATTACTGCCAACGTTGCCAGGTATACCCAGCCTTAAGGGACTTTTTTCTGCCACGGCCAGATTGGGGCTATGAATACTATGTATAGCTATGAGATACTGTTTTCTGCACAATGGCCAGACAGAGATGACCCCTTTCCGAAAAAGTGTCAATCTTGGTCCCTTCATTCTTGTGATCGGTGGGTGTCCCTTTGATCACACCCAATGACCAGTGAGAAGACCTACTGTACGTCAACATAATTATGTCAAATGCCCTAACTGGAATATACCTTTAAACATATCATATAAACTTGCAAAAAACTAATTATTTGGCACCTTTGGAAGCTGTAAATATACCAATTGCGGAATGACTGCTAAAAACTAGGTTAAAGATGCCTCCAGGGTGTTGATCTCAGGTCAAGTTCCATTCATTTTCTATTCTTTGCAGTCTTGGGATTTACATTGGCATTGATTCCTGTCTCAGAGATTTCCAGTATTGTTCTCACTTACATTCAATAAACAGAAGGTTTGGCAATGAGTTTTAGGGTAAATCACAGCTTTGAGAAAAACCAAAGCTGTAGAAAAGTCATTCATGTCCATTGTTGCAGGCATTACAAGGCAAAAAAAGGAAAATTAGACAAATCAAGGAATCTGATTATCCTTGCTCTCTGCATTTTACCAAACCAGTCACCCAAAATAAAGACCAATGCGCTGTGTAACATTGGACCTGTTGAAGCATATACATGCAAAACGGCCATCATCCACTACACTCTCTCCCCGCATGCCTCTGCACCTAGCCACCCACTTGTCCTGTGTCCTAATGTCCTGTGATTGTCTGATGGAATAAAGGACTTTTTCTCACAAATGCTCCTGGTGAGTGCCGCATACTTTTTCTATTTACATTTATGTTGAAATTGTACCCAAGGATGAGCCAGACTTGTGCAGGTCCACAATTCTCTTCCTGATATCTTGGCTGATTTCTTTAGACTTTCCCATGTTGATACACAAAGAAGCAGTATGTTTCAGGTGTGCATTAAAATACATCCACAGGTGTGTCTCTAATTAACTCAGATGTTGCCAAAAAGAAACTTCCAAACACAAGACATCATCATATGGGCAGTCCGGAATTATTTAAAGGCATAGTAATCTTAGTGTATGTAATCTATTGACTTTGCAGTTAGCAATAAAAATGCCTTAAAACATTCTCTCTCTCTCTCTCTCTCTCTCTCTCTCTCATTATTCTGGAAATTTGGCAAATACTAATAATTAGGGCAATCCAAATTGACCTAAAACAATAAAGGTTTATTCTGATTTCATGTCACATGTTGAGAAAAACAAGCATATATCTTTTTATATAGTGTAGACTTCTGATTTTGACTATACATAACACAAAAGAGTATCAATAAAAAAATGTCAGCTCTCCTTGGAAAAGCTAGCCATCATACTGCTTCGTCAACATTAAAATAAAAATGTTACAGGTCTTGGAAAAAGGAGACACAATCCAAATTTTATTTTTTTACACATATTTTTTTGCAGCACTTAAAATATTAAAAACAACTTTACTAGTTTGCTTTAACTGTAATTGTAATGACTTGGAAAATCGTACTGCAGAACAATGAATGCTGTAAAAAGAAAACCCTAAAAAACAATTGCGAAATTGCTTTTTTCAAAATTACACCGCACTTTGAATTTTTTTCCTCTTTTCCAAAACAATGGTAAAATGAATGGTGTCATTCAAAACTACAACCTGTCCCAGAAAAAAAACAACAAACCTTTATATGACGTTGATGGAAAAATAAAAAAGTTTTATATCTTGCAAGAAGGGATAGTGAGATCCTAAAGAAGGACCCACAATTTCATCTAACTTAACAGTGCACTGAAGATGAGTGCCTCTCCCATGGCTGCTGCCCTGAGCCACGTTACATTAGTATACAAGCATTTGTTGCTGTGGACTGCATAAAACTACATTGGCCAAAACAGACCAATTTGGATATCACCACAGTCAATCTGCAAGCAAGTCCAAAAGTAGTAATCAAATCAGATAGTAAGACTGTTAACTTGAACCTAGAAAAATGAAGGACAGCATCCAATCCAGGTGAAAAATGCTCCTTTATTGTGCCAAATTCCAAATGCGATGTTTCAACCCTCAAAGGGTCTTTCTCATGCTTGAGAAAGACCCTTTGAGGGTTGAAACGTCGCATTTGGCACAATAAAAGGAGCATTTTTCACCTGGATTGGATGCTGTCCTTCATTTTTCTTGGTATGTACATGTTCACTTTGGTCCATGGAACTAGGACGGGCATCCCGCTGCCGGTTGTGCTGTCAGCTACTCTTTAAATTTTGAACCGTTAACTTGCACATATCTTCTGCAGCTCAGGTATAAACATAATTGAAGGTCCATGCATGGAGAGGGGAAGTACCCCCAACCTAAGGCAATTATTATGTGTACTAAGCAGAATAGGGGCCACCAACACAAGTTTGATAGAATTCATATGGCAGCTTAATTCATCCAGTTGTGTAAAGACTCCGGGCAGCTTTTATTACTTTCTTTTCTTCTTCTGAGCTTATATTTGTGCCCAGGGTGCGCAATTTATGCTCATGCCGCCTTCGTAGTTTAATCCCTTTCAGATCACATTTTTCTGATGTGTTAAACTCTAAATCAGTTTTGCTAAAAGCTCAAAATGTCTTCTTTGATTTAATCTGACTTTCTTATTTTAATAGCCTTTGCATCCTTTAATTGCGGATATTAAAATGTATCCCTACCTAGACTTAGAAATGTTGGATAAAAGTTTCACCTACTTGTATCAGAGTTGATCCTTAAGACTAGCCCATTTTTTTTTGCTTTCTGCAAGAGGTTTGTCTCATAATTAGTGTTGAGCATTCCGATACTGCAAGTATCGGGTATCGGCCGATACTTGCTGTATCGGAATTCCGATACCGAGATCCGATATTTTTGTGATATCGGGTATCGGTATCGAAACAACATTAATGTAAAAATGTGTAAAAGAGAGAATTAAAATAAAAAATATTGCTATACTCACCTCTCCGACGCAGCCTGCACCTTACCGAGGGAAGCGGCAGCGTTCTTTGTTTAAAATTCGCGCTTTTCTTTCCTTTACGTGAGTCCCGGCTTGTGATTGGTTGCGTGCCGCCCATGTGACCGGGACGCAACCAATCACAGCAAGCCGTGACGTAATTTCAGGTCCTTCAGGATTTTAAAATTACGTTCCGGCGTTGTGATTGGTTGCGTCGCAGTCACATGGGCGACGCAACCAATCACAGCAAGCCGTGACGTAATTTCAGGTCCTTAAGGATTTTAAAATTACGTCCCGGCTTTGTGATTGGTTGCGTCGCAGTCACATGGGAGACGCAACCAATCACAAGCCGTGACGTCACGGGAGGCTGGACACGCGCGCATTTTAAAATGGGCGCGTGTCCAGCCTCCCGTGACGTCCCGGCTTGTGATTGGTTGCGCCGCGGTCAACCAATCACAAGCCGGGAGGCTGGACACGCGCCCATTTTAAAATTTTAAAATGCGCGCGTGTCCAGCCTCCCGGCTTGTGATTGGTTGACCGCGGCGCAACCAATCACAAGCCGGGACGTCACGGGAGGCTGGACACGCGCCCATTTTAAAAAGCGCGCGTGTCCAGCCTCCCGTGACGTCACGGCTTGTGATTGGTTAATGGCGGCCATGTTGCCGGGACGCGGACCAATCACAGCAAGCCGTGACGTAATTTCGTCACGGCTTGCTGTGATTGGTCCGCGTCCCGGCAACATGGCGCCGTGACCAATCATAAGCCGGGACGTCACTGGAGGCTGGACACGCGCGCTTTTTAAAATGGGCGCGTGTCCAGCCTCCCGTGACGTCCCGGCTTGTGATTGGTTAATGGCGGCCATGTTGCCGGGACGCGGACCAATCACAGCAAGCCGTGACGTAATTTCGTCACGGCTTGCTGTGATTGGTCCGCGTCCCGGCAACATGGCCGCCCTGACCAATCACAAGCCGGGACTTCACGTAACCAAGTAAAAGCGCGAATTTTAAACAAACAACGCTGCCGGTTCCCTCGCTGAGGTCCAGGCTGCGTCGGAGGGTGAGTATAGCGATATTTTTTATTTTAATTCTTTCTTTTACACATTTATATGGATCCCAGGGCCTGAAGGAGAGTTTCCTCTCCTTCAGACCCTGGGAACCATCAGGAATACCGTCCGATACTTGAGTCCCATTGACTTGTATTGGTATCGGGTATCGGTATCGGATTGGATCCGATACTTTGCCGGTATCGGCCGATACTTTCCGATACCGATACTTTCAAGTATCGGACGGTATCGCTCAACACTACTCATAATTCTTTCTTGCATATCAGACTTTGTTGTTTAGCAAAAATAGTACTTCTGTCTATAACATCTTAACCATTGCTTTATCCTTCTACATTTGTAAACTGTTTTCTGACAACACTGAAAGTGATTCAAACTATGATACTCAATGTGGAATATTAATATCAAAAGATTTACAGAAATATCCAGGATCCAAGAAGTATCGTTTCTCCTTGCGGAGAGTGACATGTTAAGCATGTCGAGATGAGGAGACTTGAAGCCGCAATGCTGATTTGGCTTTTATCCTAAGTCATGTGACAAGGCTCGTTAAAGGGTCGACATTGACTATCAGGATTGCTACTTCCAATATCTGGCACTAGAGTTCTAGCCCTCTTCCTCTCTGAAGAGACAGTTTACAGAAAAATCCAGTAATCAGTTCCTTTTTGTTATAAATTACAGCCTTTAGGGTTGAAAATATTTTTAAAAATACCCTCTTACAAGAGACAAGAACATTTCCATTGTTGGGCCGTTCTACCCTAACCATTTCGAGTTTTGGTTATATTATTTATTATGTTGGTCTTCCCTGTGTTTTCGGGTATTGCCCCTATGAGAAATATTAATATAATATTTTCATACTTCACTTATGGTGTGTCGTGTGTGTGACCATGAGGTATATATGGAAGGGTCTGTGGGTGCTTTGAGTTGTGATACGTATAATACCTAGACGATGTAGTTCTGGTCAGTGTGTGCTGGGATGACTTATGCGACTCTCTATAGAGGTGAGATATGTGTTACTAGGTTGAGTCTCTGCAATGAGTTAAAGGGAATCTGTATGAAACTTTTACCCCCCAAACCATTTGACCATGTTGCTCTTTAAATATTAAGACAATCAATACCTTTCTGTCCCATGCCATTGGTCTAATGGCGAGAAATCCTATTTTGAACAAATACTCAAATGAAGCTGGAAGTGCAAAATTTGCACCCTGAACAATATTATAATGTATAGAAAAAAAATCTAATTAAAAATGCATTATTCATAAATACAAAAAACATTGTTCATAAAAAACCCACACAGTCTGAAAGGCATCCTTTCTCGACATGTGCTGAGCCCACGCCATACATGGCAGATGCTGGCTATGTTAGGCTACTTTCACACATCAGGTTTTCGCTGTCAGGCTCAATCTGGCTAAATTAAAAAAAAATGGATCCGGCGAATGTTGCCCCATAGACTTGTATTAGTGCCGGATTGCGCCGGATGACATTGCGTTTCATCCGTTTTTCGCTGGATCGGGCAAATCTGCCGTTTCCGGTTTCTGGAAAAAACGTCCATAGCAGTGTTTTTTGTCTCATGCGAAAAAGCCGGAAGCGCCGGTTCCGTTTGTTAGAATCTGTTTGCTAGAATGGAAGCCTATGGTGCCGGATCGGGAAAATGACGGATTCGGGTGCCGGATTCCGTTTTTTTAAACTGAGCATGCTCCAAATTTTTTTTTATCCAATAATCTAGATATGCTAGCCTGATCTGTAGAAAAAACGGATCCGTCGCATCAGATTTTCACGATCTGCGCCGGATCCGCTTTTTCCAACATTTGCCGGATTGTGCCTCATGCAAAAAACCTGATGTGTGAAAGTACCCTTAGTCAACACATGCCTTTAGCCCTTTTATGACACATGACATATTCACGTCATATGTCTTGTCCCAGCCTTTGATGTGGGCTCAGACGCTGAGCCCACGTGTTTTCCTGCACATGACAACTGATTTAATCAGCTATCTTGTGCTTTTAACAGCAGCGGGTGGAGCACCTCACGCGGCTGTTAACCTGTCAATCTCTGACAGGGGGATTTAACATGAGCTGACAGGGGCGTGCATCATTCCACGCTCCCATTAGCGTGCCTGTGATGTGACCATGGGGCACAGATGGGTTGCCATGACAGCCGGGGGTCTGCTGATGACCCGTTTGCCTGTCGCTATGATCCTCCTGTGAAGACTTGCTGTGAAGATGCCTGTAAAGTAGTGTGTAATTAATTGCACTATGTAAGTGAGCTAAATAAATAAATAAAATAAAATAAAAGTACCCCGCTGACCATAAGAGCTAGCGCTCTATAGAAGAGGGTGACTTATCCAGTGACTCTGGGGATAGAAAATGACTCTGCCGTACAAACTCTGCTCTGCTTTAAACTGTTGATCTGTGACGGCACTGGTACTGACCACAACTGTACGAGGTATGATAGTCCATTAAATTTCATAGTTACTGTGACGATGAGTCACTTCTCACAACCATGAGATGGGATAGTCAGGAGTCCAAGGTCAAAAGCCAGGAAGGTGCATCATAAACAAAAGTAAGAGACAAAAACATAGGTTATGTTCCAAGGTCAGAATACCAGGCTAACTGCACTTTAAGTTTAATGTTCCTAGATGACAACCAAACCTTATCCCTAATATTAAAAACAGGACCCACCAAAGTCTTTTATTGGCCTTGCATTTTTGATTAATCTGAGCAGTCTCAATATTCTTTTGATCCTCTGAAACACCCACCAGGGCTGTGGGGTACTCAGTACCGGGTCCGCTACTTAAAGGGTTGTGTTATGGCGGCGGCAACCCAGTCCATGGACCTTGGTGCCCATGTTAAAAGGATGGTCTTTAAAGGGGTTAGTTGAATAATAAAAGCTCATGATGCCACCTGTGGTATTCGGTCAGGAGAGAACGATGCTGCTTTAAGGGGTCCACTGGGGTGATGTTATGGTAGCAGGGATGGTATGGCTTCCCACAGGTGAAGCTGGGTCCCCAGGGCTCCCGGTGTAATAGATGAAGATGGTGATAGGTGGTGTAGTAAGAAATGGAGGACACAGAGTTGCAGTCTCTTTACCTCTTTACTTGGTTCAAGGCAGCCACAGTCCAGGTCACCGGATAATGGATGCTGGTGTGGTCCGGCCACTTGGAAGCGAATTGGGAATCCCTCTAACCAGATGGGGTTGGAAGCCTTCCTTCTAGCGCTGTGGTGTTGTAGTCTCTTGCTGTCTTAGACCTTACACAAGGTCCTCACGTTTTCTCTCTGTCCCCCTTTAGGTAGGACACTACCCGTACGACAGGTAGCTCGAGCCTTTTTACAGGATCTCTATCACGACCCGGGCTCTATTTGCTACTGTGTCCTTAGGTGTTAATGGTGGACAGGTAACTTGCAATTAGCTGTCTGCCAGTTTCAGCCATGGGGCATGAAGTTACCTCCACAACCTCGGTCTTCTGTTTACCGGTATCTGCGCTTAGCATGGAGGAAGTCCAGTCGCAGCTTCTCTCTCCAGCTCTTCACTCCCCTGTACTTCTTTTCCCTCTCAGTCTCCTACAGACTGCTCTTCTTCTTTCTTTTCCTCCCCAGGAGCCGCAGAGTCACTCGTCTCCACGGCCCCAGCTTTCCTTCCTCTCTCTTCTCTCTCCTCTCACCAACTGTCTAACTCAAACTGCCAAGCAACTGCCTAGAAACTGACTCCTCCTCCTGACCAGAGAGAGCAGCTCCCCTGAAGTCGGGTGTAGAGCTCCCCCTTCTGGCCTGGAGTCAGAACAGTGTTGCATGTGCTGAATACCTGTCAAAGGGATCCTTTCTCACTTCCAAGAGTGACATCACTCTCCCTGTGAGGAAAGCAATCCCACTGTAACAACCGGTTACCTGGGGTGTTACACCTCCTTACAGACATCCTTAAGTTTCTGTACGGCAGCCTCCATCCCAGGACATTCAGAACTAATCCTAGAAAATTCACTAAAATGGGGATGAAAACCATAATTACAGAGATTCAAGTAGACTGATTTACTCGACTGTTAAAAGTATACTCAGTCTGACCATTGGTTTCAGGGTGATAAGCAGATGAAAAATGACAAGTCAGTCCCTAGTTTACTGCAAAAAGCTCTCCAGAATTTGGACACAAATTGTACTGCTCCATATGATGCAGTGTTGATAGGGACCCAATGTAACCTTACAATATGAGAAAAAAATACTTGAGAGTGTCTTTGCAATAGGTAATCCTGACAAAGGAACAAAAAGAGTGTGTTTGCTGAATTGTTCAACTACAGCCCAGATAGCAGTATTCCCACCAGACAGAAGCAAATCCGTGATGAAATCCAGGGACAAATGCATCCATGGTCTTTCTGGAATTGGCAATAATAATAATCTTTATTTTTATATAGCGCTAACATATTCTGCAGTGCTTTACAGTTTGCACACATTATCATCACTGTCCCCTATGGGGCTCATAATCTAAATTAACTATCAGTATGTCTTTGGACTGTGGGAGGAAGCAGAGGTACCCGGAGGAAACCCATGAAAACACGGGGAGAACATACAAATTCTTTGCAAATGTTGTCCTTGGTGGGGTTTGAACCCAAGACTCCAGCGCTGCAAGACTGCAGTGCTAACCACTGAGCCACTAATGGAGCAAATTCCCTGGCTGGCAGGCTATGACTGACTTTAGCATACACACAGACTTCACAGACAGATGCAAAATCTTTAATATCATTATGCATGGACAGCCACCATTCCTGTAACACCCGCAATTTTAGGCACACAGGCAAATAATTTGGACCCTGGAGTAGTGGAAGGAGCCAACGACTGGACTTTCTGATTCTTCTCTTCCAATTCTGAGGTTGCCATAGAAACTACAATACCCTGAGGAATAATGAATGATGGAGGTTCTGGAGGAGAAACTGAATCGAGACTATGAGATAATGCTTCAGCTTTCACAACCAGAAACCAGGCCAGAAAGTAATAGAAAAATTACACCTAGAGAAAACAAGGTCTGTCTAGAAGTTAATCTTTTAACGGATTTAATGTCAGCTAGATTCTTGTGAATAGTGACCACAGTTCCTACCTGGATGAAACGCTCCCTCCAAAAAATGCCTCCATTCCTCAAAGGCCAATTTTACATCAAGTATCTCATGATTCCCAACATCATAATTTCTTTTCGCAGATGAAAATTTTAAAAAAAAGAAGCCCATGCACACAGGTTAGACAGAGTTTTGGTTCCCTGCAATAAAACTGCCCCTACTCTGACCTCTGAGGCATTCACCTCCACAATGAATGGTTCTTGGAGATCAGGTTGGATCAGAATGGGAGCAAACATGAAACACTCCTAATTTTCGTGAAAGCCCAGATAGCACTCGGCGACCAAACCTACATCTAAGGTCAGTAAGAGGTTTAGCAATCTGAGAAAAACCCTCGAAAGCATTAAGATCACAAGGCTGAACACAATCATTTATGGCCTGCACCATAATTAAACCCAATCGATTATGGCCTGCAACTCAAACCCTTCTGCTGACGGGATAAACCCCAAGAATTAAATTTCCTGAACAGAAAAAGCACATTTCTGTCATTTAGCAAACAAACATTCTCCCTCAAACTTTGACAGAAAAGCGAAGAAAACGACAAGAAGTCCAATGATTTTGGTATAAGAAATTTTTATTGAGGTACACAACAAAAGGTGAGGTGGGAGAAATGTCAGGAAGAAAAGTACACATCACAAGGGACAAAAGGGGACTGCAAAATAAATAAACAATGAGAAGTACATTGTTAAAATTCAAGTGAAAGACAGTTCCTTTGTGCTGGATTATAATAAATGGCAGACTAGCATGAGTATACTGTTATGTGTAGATGATACAACGCAATCAACAGAAGTGATAATGTGCAGGTATAGGAATTTGGGATAAAGGAACAAAGTGCATGTGCCAAAGGTTTGGTAAGAGGCAACATGAGCACAGCTACTTATAATCTTAGTCAAGTGACATGGTAAGGCAATGAATGTGCATCTGTAAATAATCAGTAGAAAGTACTCTAATAAATACCTGATGCACGTAGTGATGTCCCTTGGATGTGCCCACCCGACGCGCGTTTCGAGTCTGCCTTGTCATTTGTGAGTGATCACATCCAATGACAAGTGCCAGAATATTTTCGCAAAATCTTCTAACTTTGATTCATAACTACTGTAGTTAAAATGAAGTTGTAATAAATTAATTGCTTGGCATCGCTGTTGCTTTGGAAGGTGGAAATATATTCCATAACAATGGTGGAAAATGATGTATGATACAACACAGAAGTAGGTTAAAGATGCCTCCAGGCTATTGGTCTTATGTCAACTTCCGTTAATTTTCTATTCTTTGCAGTCTTTGAATGGTATTTGGATTGGCATTAGGCTTCTCCCTAAGAGGTTTCCATCATGGTTCATGTACGTAGAAAGTTGGAAGGTTCTTAACAAAATTATTAAACATTTTTTTGGGGGGAACATAAATAGGTGTAAGAAAAAAAATATCTCCACGTACAGTACTTTGGAAAGTTAAAAAAGACATGAATTTCATACATTTTTATAAGCATTTTTACACTTTTTTTCCTAGAAGAATATGGAAATGTGTTTGGAAAAACATGGCAGGAATGAAAAAATGGGCAAAACAAAAACTGCAGAGACCATAATCAAAAGCAGCAATTATTTTTTGGATGGGAATTGAATACAGATTTATTACATTCTCCACTGTTATCAAAACTTGTTAAATGGGTTGTTTTAATTTATAAAACCAAGGAGGTTTGCCATTCAATCCTTATTAAGAATCTCTACTTTTTTAAGAACAAGGATTTTTACCCTATTAATGACCTACATTTTTATCACAAGTTGCAAGCAAGGTGTATGGAGCAGCCTCAGGAGCAAAACCGGCTCCATGGGGGCAGACACTAGCTGTTTTACAATGAAAAATATTGCTTAGTGCACAAAGAACAAGACCCAATGCAACTTCATTAATGGAAAAATGTAAAAGTTACAGAAAAATAGTGGAATAAACTAATGTTTTTTAATTTCAGATTTTTTTTAAATCACTAGTATATAAGACAATTATATTGCCAGGTGATTTTTATCACAAAATGAACACCTTAAAAACAAATCCCAAAAAATAATAGCAGAATTGCATTATTTTCACAATTTTACCCCACTTTAAATTTTTTCCTGTTTTCAGTACATTTTATGGTAAAATTAATTATGTAATTTTTAAAGTACAAATCGTCCCAGATGAAAAATCCCTCATATGGCTATGACAATGTTAAAATAAAAATAATTAAGGCTCCTGAAAGAAGAGGAGGAAAAAAAACGAACATATAAAAATGAAAATGTTTGCATGGTTAATTATATAGTTAAACAAATAAATTGTCTAGGCACACCTGTTGGTAAACTTTCATTGTGTATGTGGATCGTCCCCATAGGGCATTGGGGTACTCGGTACCGGGCCCTTCGGTTCTCAAGGCGGATGTCACGGTGGCCGACCCGGTCCGTGGCCCTAGGGGCGTCCGTTGTAAATGGGGAAAGGTCTTTAAAGGGATATGTTCGTGACGCCACCTGTGGTATTCGGTCAGGGTGACCGACACTGCTTTAAGAGGTCCACTGGGGTGATGTTATGGCAGCTAGATGATATACCTTCCCACAGGTGAAGTATGTCCCCAGGGCTTCCCAGAGTGTAGATGGTGGATGGTGTGAGGTGCAGTGAAGAACGAGGACACAAGGTTGCAGTCTCTTTACCTTTTTACTGAAGGCTTCAGCATCCACAGTTCAGAGCACAAACCACAGGGCAGACAGAGTCCGGCCAGTTTGGAGGCAAATCCAGAGTCCCCTTAACCAGGTGGAAATCAGTAGCCTTCCTCTAGCGCCTGGGTGTTGTAGTACCTTACTGCTGAGCCTCTCATAAGGTCCTCACAACTGTTGTAGATGTTCTAGATGTTATGTCTCTTTCTCTGTTCCCCAGATGGATAGGACAAACCCGTATGGCTGGTGGCCTGAGGCTTTTTACAGGGACTCTAGCATGCCCCGGCCCCCACAAGTTGCCACCGTGCCTCCTGGGTATAGGGCGGATCAGTAACTTGAAATGAGCTGTCCTGCTGGTCTCTGGAGCAAGGCATAAAGGACTGTTACTCCATCGGTGTTCCGGCTTCCGGATCCTGCGCCTCAGAAGGAGGCAGCCTGTGCAGGGCAGAACTCCTTCTGGTTTCCACTCCTTTTGCTAAGACTTTGTTTCTCACTCTCTACAATACAGTTCTCTGTTCGTGTCCTTTCTTGGGAACTGCTGCACGTGGGGCAGGTGCAGCTCTGTGTCTTTCTGTCTAGGCCTCTGACAGGATCCCACCCCTGTCAGGGACCCACTAACTGAGCGGAGCTCAGCTAGCAGCTGCCTGAGTGAAGCTCAGCCAGCTTCTTTCTGCCTTCTGCCTAACTTCCTATCTTCCTATCCAGACCACCAGTTTTACCTAATTTGTGAAGAGTGCCCTAATAAATAGGAGCATAGCTCCCCCTGGTGGACTGGAGTATGAAATGTGTTGCATGTTTGTGATACCTGGTAAAGAGACCTCCTTTATTGCCTTCAAATGTAACATCACTCCCCCCTAGAGGAGAATGATATTACTGCAACGACCAGGACCCTGGGGTGCTGCATATGTGCACATTCACACTGTGGCCATTAACAGACAAAAGCTAGATATTCCATTTGATACATATAGGGTACTTAGTTAACAGTATTTTGATCAAAAGAGAATAACAGTCCTCCCACCATGACAAGGTGCATCCAAGGATGGTCCCTAACGCAAGTGTCTCACTTTGTTACATGTAGGGAACAGAGAAGGACTTGAACCTGACTTTGGAAAGCTAAATAGACAAGAGTGCACAGTCTATCTACTTTGAGATCTGGTTGGTGTATGCTGTTTTGATCAAAGTACCCTATGTTTTTTTTACACATATTACTATTATTTATTTACTTACAGCATAGTATTTCATCATTGTTTTTAGTTTTTTAGATTTTGTTAATTACCGTATGTTCCAGCCTATAAGATGACCTTTTAACCCCTGAAAATCTTCTTAAAAGTCAGGGGTTAATCTATACACCGGGTGTCGTCTTATAGGGCGGGTGCGGACCAATGTGCACATGGTGGGGGGGAGTGTTCCCAATGACTCGAAGACTCCCGAGATCTCGGGAGACAAGATCTGAAACAGCATGCGCCGCCCCCAGCGGCCATTTTACCAGAAGCCACCGCGTCGCAGCAATGGAGCTGCTGGGGCCTCCAGGCTTTGAGGAAATGCCGGCAGAGCCCCGATGCTGCACAAAGAGCCACCGCTGCCCCCAGCACAGAGCCCCCATGCTGCACAAAGAGGAGCTGCCACTGCCCCCCAGCACAGAGACTCGCAGAGAGCATCGCTGCCACAATGATGTAATAGGGGGATACTCCACTTACACCTTGCCTATGAGACACCCCCTCCCTTCATCATCGGGACCACTCCCCCCACCATATGCAGATTGGTCCGCGCCCACCCTATAAGATGACACACAGCATATAAGAAGACCTCCGACTTTTAAGAATATTTTATATTTTAACTGGAAAAGTTGGGGGGTCGTCTTATACACCAGAAAATACAGTACATAGTTGACTACATAGTGTCTAAGATACCGACCAGTCTATTTGAGCTGACTAGTTTCTAAGTCAAGGGGCATGCAAAGACCAGTGGTGCAACCACAGCCTCTGGCCTGAGGTGCCAATATTTAGTAGAGTAGCTCCAACTGTCAAACAGGAAATTGGGAGGCAGACAAGTGGCGCATTCCTTTGTGCAGGTCGGGGGATTTTTTTCAGATGATATAGAGATATATAGATGTACAGCCTGTCTCCTATTTGAGTCACCAGCAATAAGGGGATCTTGGTGGGACCAGTAGAACATAGATGTTCCCATTTTGCAGGTGATATTTTGTTATCTTTCATGCCCTGGTGAAAGAGTCTCAATGGGCACCTTTAGCACATACCACAATTCATGATGCACAGATACGGCAGAGAAATATAGGTATAGTACAATGCGAAAGACTTCACTTACTTCTTACATTACATGAGTAATATCTATTGTAAATTCTACAATACTGTAGTTCAGAAGCCGAACAGTGTAGTCCTCCATACAGTATTATGGGTACCACATAGGCTTCCATATAGTATTATGGGCACCATATAGTTCTCCAAACAGTATTATGGGCACAACATAGTCCTTCATACAGTATAATGGGCACAACATAGTCCTCCATACAGAATTATATACACCTCATAGTCCTCCATACAGAATTATGGGCACCATAAAGCTCTCCATACAGAATAATGAGCCTCATATATTGCTTCGTGCAGTATTATGGGCAACACATAGTGCTCCATACAGAATAATGAGCCCCATATATTGCTCCATACAGTATTATGGGCACCATATAGTGCTCCATACAGAATAATGATGAGCCCTATATATTGCTCCATACAGAATAATGGACCCCATATAATGCTCCATACAGTATAATGAGCCACATATATTGCTCCATACAGTATAATGAGCCCCATATATTGTGCCATACAGTATAATGAGCCATATATTGCTACTTACAGTATAATGAGCCCTATATATTGCTCGATACAGGATAATGAGCCCCGAATATTGTGCCATGCAGTATAATGAACCACATATAATGCTCCAAACAGTATAAGGAGCCCCACATAATGCTCCATACAGTATAATAAGCCCCATTTATTGCTCCATACATAATGGGTCCCATTGGGCCTCAGTGACTAGCAGTGACATCATCGAGGCAGTGTTTCAAGCCGGGCAAATGAACAGCAGCGATGTTGGTGAGATCACCGCTTGCACAGCGAGAAAGTCTCATGGTGCAGAGGCGAGTTCACCGGAAGAATTTTACTGTGGTGAATTAAAACTGCTGTCAACTCACCTCTGCACCATTAGACTTTCTCACTGTGCGTGCGGTGATCTTGCCGAGGTCACGGCAGTTCATTTGCCTGGCTGTGAACGCAGCCTCAGTGACTGCCAGTAACCTTGATGATGTTGCCACTGGTCATTGATGCTGTATTCTCAGCAGCTCCCCAGTGATTCTCAGACTGGAATGTCGCATCTTGGCACCATCCAGGTTGAAAACTGTGTATACAGTTGTGCGTAAAAGTTTACATACCCCGGCAGAATTTTTGCTTTCTTGGCCTTTTTTTCAGAGAATATAAATGATAACACCAAAACTTTTTCTCCACTCATGGTTAGTGGTTGGGTGAAGCCATTTATTGTCAAACTACTGTGTTTTCTCTTTTTAAATCATAATGACAACCCAAAACATCCAAATGATCCTGATCAAAAGTTTACATACGCTGGAGAATTTGGCATGATAACATGCACAGAAGTTGACACAAATGGGTTTGAATGGCTACTAAAGGTAACACCTCACCTGTGACCTGTTTGCTTGCAGTCAGTGTGTGTGCATAAAAGCTGAGTGAGTTTCTGGGGTCCAGAGAGACTCTTGCATCTTTCATCCAGCCACTGACATTTCTGGATTGTGAGTCATGGGGAAAGCAAAAGAATTGTCAACGGATCTATGGGAAAAGGTAGTTGAACTATATAAAACCGGAAAGGGATACAAAAAGATATCCAAGGAATTGATAATGCCAGTCAGCAGCGTTCAAACTGTGATTAAAGGGAACCTATCACCCCGTTTTTTTCGGTATGAGATAAAAATACTGTTAAATAGGGCCTGAGCTGTGCATTACAATAGTGTAGTTTGAGGACCCCGATTCCCCACCTATGCTGCCGAAATACGTTACCAAAGTAGTCATTTTCGCCTGTCAATCAGGCTGGTCAGGTCGGATGGGCGTGGCTTCTTCCCCCAGATATTGCGTAGTTTTCCGTTGGTGGCGTAGTGGTGTGCGCATGTCCAAGGTCCCCAATCCTGCACGGGGGGGTGAAAATAGCAGCGATGTCCGTTATTCCATTGGTGGTCGGTGGGCGCGGCCATCTTCCTTTGGCCGCGCGTGCGCAGAAGCGGCGCTCTGCTGGCCGCGGCTTCAGGAAAATGGCCGCCGCGATCTCCATCTGCGCACGCGCGGCATCCCGCGGCCATTTTCCTGAAGCCGCGGCCAGCAGAGCGCCGCTTCTGCGCACGCGCGGCCAAAGGAAGATGGCCGCGCCCACCGACCACCAATGGAATAACGGACATCGCTGCTATTTTCACCCCCCCGTGCAGGATTGGGGACCTTGGACATGCGCACACCACTACGCCACCAACGGAAAACTACGCAATATCTGGGGGAAGAAGCCACGCCCATCCGACCTGACCAGCCTGATTGACAGGCGAAAATGACTACTTTGGTAACGTATTTCGGCAGCATAGGTGGGGAATCGGGGTCCACAAACTACACTATTGTAATGCACAGCTCAGGCCCTATTTAACAGTATTTTTATCTCATACCGAAAAAAACGGGGTGATAGGTTCCCTTTAACAAATGAAAAATCAGAGGCTCTGTTAAAACAAAATCACAGTCAGGTAGACCAACAAAAATTTCAAAGGTACCATGCCGAAATGCGCTTTGGGGTGGGTGACACAACGGTTTCTCAGGTAATTCCCCAGGCACTTATGCACTTTATTCTTATGGTCATTGCTCCAGACTTTGTCTATTGTGGCAGTTAACCTCTAGTGATTTCTCTCATGCTGCAAGTATGCCTACACTCTTGGATATACTATCTATGCATTAATATTATATTATCTATTATTATCTATATTATTTATATTGTCACACTTTGTAGTACAATACACTAAGCTAACTGACATGCTTATTAATGTTTTCCTTGCCTGCGGTTTCTTTTGGCCTGTTTCCAACCGTGGTCCCATCATTTTGACTTACTATTGTCATCTATTTATTATCCTTCCTATGTGATTTTACAGTTTTTTTCAATAAAGTTTTTTTTTACTTTTTGATACTTTGGTTCCTAGATGTGCTTTTTTCTTATATGATTATCATTGTTCTTGCACTGAACCCCTTCTATACATTCTTGCACCCCTACATGTTGGTTATATGCTCTGTGGGTGTTGGCTTGGTATATAGGTCTTCTGTACAATGCAGGGATGGGCTATTGGACAATACGCAAGCCTCTTGGAGAGAAGGCAACTACTGTTGGCACAATTATTAAGAAATGGATGAAGATTACTGTCAATCTTCCTTGGTTTGGGGCTCCACTGGGGTAAGAATAATTCTGAGAAATGTCAGGAATCAGCTCAGAACTACACAGGAGGACCTGGGCAACACCTGAAGAGAGCTGGGACCACATTCTCAAACATTACTCTAAGTAACTCACTGTGCCATCATGGATTAAAATCCTGCAGGGCACGCAAGGTATCCCTGCTCACTACAGCACATGTCCAGGCCCATTCAAAGTTCACCAATGACCATCTGGAGGAGCCATGTTAAAAACTCCTGTGGTCAGATAAGACCAAAATAGAACTTTTTCAGAATTAACTCCACTTGCTGTATTTGGAGGAAGAAGAAGGATGAATACAACTCCAAGAACATCATCCCAACCATGAAGCATAGTGGGGGAAACACCATACCTTGGGGGTGGTTTTCTGAAAAGGGGACAGGATGTCTGCACCATATTGAAGAGAGAATGGATGGGGTCATGTATCACGTGGTTTTGGTAAACAACTTACTTCCGTCAGTAAGAGCAATGAAGATGAGGTGTGACAATGACACACAGCCAAGGCAACTAGGCAAGGGCTCCCTTAGAAGCATTTCAAGGTCTTGTAGTGGCCTAGCCAGTCTCCACACCTGAACTCAATCTGAAAATCTTTGGAGGGAGCTGAAATTCATTGTTGCCCAAGGATAGCCCTGAAACGTGAAAGATCTGGAGAAGATCTGTGTGGAGGGGTTGGTCAAAATCCCTGCTGCAGTGTGTGCAAATTTGGTGAAGAACTACAAGAAATGTCTGACTTCTGTAACTAAAGAGAAATTAATATTCACTGCTCTCCGTGCCCATGGGAGTGGAGAGGAGTGAATATTAATTTCTCTTTAATAGTGGACACACTGTTAGCCACAAAAGATGGCTTCCTGCTGCTGCTGGACTCTGAACTGTGCCCGCTATTTAAGAGAATGAATATTCACTGCTCTCCATTCCCATGGACATGGAGAACAGTGAATATTAATTCTCTTTAGTAGCGGGCACACGTGTTCACCTGGCCGCTGCAGCAAGCCAGCACCTGAGGTTACTGTCTCCACTATTAAAGGGAACCTGTCACCCCCAAAATGGCTGGCTCTCTTTCAGGTAACATCGGGGGCTTATCTACAGCATTACAGAATGCTGTAGATAAGCCCCTGATGCCGGTGAGCTTACCTCACCAGCCATTTTGGGGGGTGACAGGTTCCCTTTAAAGATCAATGAATATTTACTGCTCCACACACCCATAGTCCCTGCATGGAGAGCAGTGAGTATTCTGGCAGCTGTCCTCTGCTTGTAAGCAGGGCATGACATCACTGCCAGGTCTTCCTTTCAAGCATAAATCAGCTACTAGTATCCGAACAGGATGCTGTGAGGGAGAGCAGGGAAGGTAAGTAGAATGTTTTTTGCTTTTTTAAAACTTTTCTGATGGAGGACCATGCATACCAAGATAGGGATGAGGGGGGCATGCATACCTGGATGTGGATGAGGAGGCTATGCATACCAATATAGAGACGATGGGGCCATGCATTCCAGGAATATACTATAGTCAATAAGTTTTCCCAGTTTTTTGTGGTAAAATTAGGTGATTTGGCTTATATTTGGGTCATCTTATATTCGAGTATATACAGTATTTTCTCCCTTATAACACATATCTACAATATAGGTGGTAAGTGACTGGCTGGTGGATGGTGTGTTCGCTGTTTGAATTATTTTGTAGTAAACTGTCGTTACATTCAAAATCAATGGGATTCTCATAGCTAGGCTGACCATACACATTAGATGGCTTTTAGCAGCTATCACAGGCAACACTCCCATTCACAGGCATGCCCTTTCGGCCAAATGCTCTTGTGTTCTCTTTGACAAACTCGCCAGTTGACATGTTGTTCAGTTGCCAAACCCGTTGAACTTAGGAGGTTCAGACAATATTAGTTTAATATTTATGGTGGGCCCAAACCTTTATTATGACATAGTAACACAAATATATTAATTAATGTGGTGACCTTGTGGGAATTCTAACACTTGTGATTATGCCAGTGAGGAAGATGGTGCATATGACAATGGATTTCTAAGTTGAAAGACTGTATTGTCTGTTGTGTATTCTGGATACAACTTAACTTCTCAGTTTTTCTGGTTAACAAACGCCAACAAAGATTTCTGCTACTTTCTGGCACTGGTACAATTTCACATCACGTGTTGCTGTAAAACAGTACACGTGTTTCCATTAGTGTGATCTACATTGTGAAGAAGGCGCCTCATCTCTGCCAGTAGCCCCAGGAGTCTTCTTCCATCTATTCAATAATACAGTGAAGGAAATAATTGATCCCTTGCTGATTTTGTAAATTTGCCCACTGACAAAGACATGAACAGTCTATAATTTTAAGGGTAGGTTAATTTTAACATTGAGAGATAGAATATCAAAAATATAATCCAGAAAATCACACTGTATATATTATATAAATTTATTTGCATTTTGCAGTGAGAAAAAAGTTTAGATCCCCCAACCAACTATTAAGAGTTCTGGCTCCTACAGACCAGTTAGACGCTCAATCAACTCGTTACCTGCATTAGAGACAGCTGTCTTACACAGTCACCTTTATAAAAGACTCCTGTCCACAGACTCAATTAATCAGTCAGACTCTAACCTCTACAACATGGGCAAGACCAAAAAGCTTTCTAAGGATGTCAGGGACAAGATCATAGACCTGCACAAAGCTGGAAAGGGCTACAAAATCATATGTAAGACACTGGGTGAGAAGGAGACAACTGTTGCTACAATAGTAAGAAAATAGTTGAAATACAAAATGACTGTCAATCGACATCGATCTGGGGCACCTTTCAAAATCTCATCTCATGGGGTATCCTTGATCACGAGGAAGGTGAGAGATCAGACTAAAACTACATGGAGGGAATTTGTTAATGATTTCAAGGCAGCTGAGACCACAGTCACCAAGAAAACCATTGCTAACACAATACGCCTTAAAGGTTTAAAATCTTGCAGTGCCCTCAAGGCCCCCTGCTCAAGAAGGCACATGTGCAGGCCCGTCTGAAGTTTGCCAATGAACACCTGGATGATTCTGCGAGTGATTGGGAGTGTCACGATATGTCACGACCCAACAGAGGTCGGTCCTGCTGACGGCACAACACACACACACAACGGGATGGTAAAGAGAAGAGGAAGGCTCTACCGATAGGGAATGAAGGATGGAGACGTCCTGAGCTCGAACCTGAGTTTGTCCCTGCATTCTCATAGCACGCTCTTTCCCCCTGCCGCCATCACGATCCTCATCCCTCACTGTCACCTGACATTGCCCTGGCTAGTACATTGGCCGGTAAGGTCACTGGCCTCAGCACTGCAGATGGTGCAACACAGGGGTGAATGACAAGCATGAGACAGACGAGGTGAAAACTCAGACCCATAGAAGCGCTGAGTGCGCGAAACGGCCGACGTCCTGTCGTTCACTCCCCGCACCCTCACGTTTTGCCTGCCGATTCCAAGAAAATGTCTGTAACCTTGATATGGTAAAATAAAAGACATCAACTTCACTGCAAACTGGGTGACTGCCACATTTCTCTTTTTATTTTCTATATACTTATTTCTTACTGCAAAATGAAAATGAATTTATATAATTTATACAATGTGATTTTCATGATTTTATTTTTGATATTCTATCTCTTAATGTTAAAATTACCCTACCCCCTTACTGACCTCGGACGTACTATACCGTCCGAGGTCAGCTCCCCTGCTTTGATGCAGGGCTCCGCGGTGAGCCCGCATCAAAGCCGGGACATGTCAGCTGTTTTGAATAGCTGACATGTGCCCGCAATAGGCGCGGGCAGAATCGCGATCTGCCCGCGCCTATTAACTAGTTAAATGCCGCTGTCAAATGCAGACAGCGGCATTTAACTACCGCATCCGGCCGGGCGGCCGGATATGACGTCATCGCCGACCCCCGTCACATGATCGGAGGTCGGCGATGCTTCTGAATGGTAACCATAGAGGTCCTTGAGACCTCTATGGTTACTGATCTCCGGCAGCTGTGAGCGCCACCCTGTGGTCGGCGCTCACAGCACACCTGCAATTCTGCTGTGTAGCAGCGATCTTATGATCGCTGCTACATAGCAGAGCCGATCGCGTTGTGCCTGCTTCTAGCCTCCCATGGAGGCTATTGAAGCATGGCAAAAGTGAAAAAAAAAGTTAAAAAAAATGTGAAAAAAATAAATAAAACATAAAAGTTTAAATCACCCCCCTTTCGCCCCAATCAAAATAAATCAATAAAAAAAAAATCAAACCTACACATATTTGGTATTGCCGCGTTCAGAATCGCCCGGTCTATCAATAAAAAAAGCATTAACCTGATCGCTAAATGGCGTAACGAGAAAAAAAATCGAATTGCCAGAATTACGTTTTTTTGGTCACCGCGACATTGCATTAAAATGCAATAACGGGCGATCAAAAAAATGTATCTGCACCGAAATAGTATCATTAAAAACGCCAGCTCGGCACGCAAAAAATAAGCCCTCAACCGACCCCAGATCATGAAAAATGGAGACGCTACGAGTATCGGAAAATGGCGCAATTTTTTTTTTTTTTTAGCAAAGTTTGGAATTTTTTTTCACCACTTAGGTAAAAAATAACCTAGTCATGTTAGGTGTCTATGAACTCGTAATGACCTGGAGAATCATAATGGCAGGTCAGTTTTAGCATTTAGTGAACCTAGCAAAAAAGCCAAGCAAAAAACAAGTGTGGGATTGCACTTTTTTTGCAATTTCACCGCACTTGGAATTTTTTTCCCATTTTCTAGTACACGACATGGTAAAACCAATGATGTCGTTCAAAAGTACAACTCGTCCCGCAAAAAATAAGCTCTCACATGGCCAAATTGACGGAAAAATAAAAAAGTTATGGCTCTGGGAAGGAGGGGAGTGAAAAACGAAAACGGAAAAACGAAAAATCCCAAGGTCGTGAAGGGGTTAAAATTATAGACTATTCATGTCTTTGTCAGTGGGCAAACTTACAAAATCAGCAAGGGATCAAATAATTATTTATTTTACTGTATGTCACATCTAATGACGGATTTACGTAGATTTAGGTAAATAGGTGAGACCCCAAATAATCAAATTTGCATAATATGAAGAGTCTTGCAAAACACACGCAATAGATAAGTGTAATAAAATTCTTGTAGCATACTATTAATTATTATAAAAATGAAGTATTCATTTCCTGCATAGACAATTATTTTTTTCTTTTTGTTTATCCTCTTGATCTTTCTACTGCATTTTTTAATTGATGTAGCCATAAAATATTTTCTTTTCTATATGTAAATCTACTTTTTACAGCAAAGTGGGCATGATCATCATCTCTCTATAGATGTCTTCCCGAGGACTACACCCAATTGGTTAAAAAGACTAATTTTAAAATGCCGAGAAATGAAGGCCATATCTCAGAAAGTAAAAAGTAAAACAGCACCAGATTCTAGAGAACAGCGGCGTTACACCGGGTAGAAGATGACATGTTTAAGGAAAGTGACAGGTTCTCTCTAAGTTATCAATTTATTCAGAAATGAATTGATTTTCTTTACAGAATATTAAAATATCTTAATTATTGAGAATATTCCTCATTGTGCCCATTCAGACAATATTACATTTAAAATGTACTTATTGTTAACTTTATATCTATGCAGTACTTTAATTTACTACATATTTGTTCGGACGACCCATTTAATGACTCAGTTTTCAGGTTTTTAAAAGAAGAGACGTTTCTCAATAAAGGGAATATTTGTGATTTATTGAAACGCTGACAGGTGTTAACAATTCCATAGGAGCTTCACATGACTTCAGATGACTGTTATGTTCAAAGGTCTTTTCCTTTTGCTAAAAAAAAAAGAAATTCATAATTCAAAAATTATATCATTAGCAAACAGCAATCAATTATGTACACAATGGCTACAATTTCTTGGTAGTGGATTGAATGTTTGATGGTACAACCACCATTGTAGGCTATTTGACCTACTGTTCCTCAGTGGACTCAATATCTGGAGACTATGCAGGTCTGACAATCATCAGGAAATGCAACTTATAAGAAATGATAATTAGTAAGAGACAGTATGGTTACTAGCTAATTATCTGTTGGACACCGTTTTCAATTCTATTTCATATAGAAAGCCATTAGTGACTTTATAATTTCTTGCCTTAAGTACCGTGTACAGATATTAGGAACTTTAACAAATATTGTATACTGAAGCACATAAGTTCATATTCACATCAATTCACACTATGTAAAACAATAAACATGCTGGATCAGTGTGTACAAATTAGAAATTAGTGAGGGCCCAACAACCAGAAAACACTTTGAACAAGTTGATTTCATCCTTTAGCCAATGTTTGGTTTAAGAGGTTATCCCATCTTAACAAAATCTTTTCACTTGCCCTATAAATATAGCATAATAAATATAAATATAGGGATCCCGAAAGATTGTGTACCCATCGTAGCCGGTCATTCAACTGAATACCTAACATATAATATTACATTTTTACTGGCCATTAGAGGGGAACTCAAGGTCAGTGATAGCTCTCCTGGCAATAAGGGGATTTTAGAAGTTTAAACCATAACCATTAGCTGATAACTGGACCTGCCAAAACTAAAAGCGGGGTTTATCACAGCAAGACAATTACTTCAACGGACCTGCTGTGACTTCATGCAAGGGCCAATCTCTGCAACCGCACAGGTCCCACCGGCCCATCACTTCTCCTGAGTACAGATACAGGTATTGGAAGTGTCATTGCCTATAAACATCTCTCTAGGCCTCTACACATTACACTCTCTACAGCTTCTACTCTGGACAACGTACTCTCTCCCTGATCTACAGCCAAGGCTTATCATCAGCACATTTTCGCTCCCTTTTCTCTGTTATCTTTACAAGGATCAAAAAGAATAGGATGTATGAAAATAGCAAAATACTTATACTCGCCTGGTTAATCCCCCCTCTTTCATGTGATCTAGCACCACCTGGATGAACTATTTTTGTTGGCAGTCCTTCAGTGAAGATGTTTCTACTTCCTGCATGTGTTTGCTGCAGTCAATCACTGGAAACAGCAGTGATGGTAGCAAAGTTGGCATATGACCACTGAGGCTTGTAGGTATTCGGCATATCATCCTTGCGGTGATTGGCTGCAGTGGTCAGGTGCCAAGTAGAAGGTAATGTTTTCTCATCTTTTACTATTTTTGCAGAACTCATGCTGACATCTCCAGATAATTTTTTTTATATATCTAAGGACAGCTAGGAATATCTGAATCAGATTACTAAGTTATGAATGACTGACCCGTCCCGTACAGGATGGACAATTGATTTGCTGATGGTCTCTGCTGCTGAAGCAGCTGTCTTTTTTAGGGGTGAGGTTTCTTACGCAGTGACGGGCATCTTTGCTGGGGTTGGTGGGGCATTTGGATATGCTCCCCTTGACAGCCACATCCTAACTTGTCCTTTTTATTAGATTCCTAACTCCGTTGGATATCCCTTTGTTGAAGCTATATGTAGAAGTGTGAGTCCATCCCCACTTCTTGCACGCTGTATAGCTCCGGTGAATGGGGGTGTCTCACATTTCCCAAACTCTGTGTGAGACCATGTAAGCAGACAAGTATCCCTACATGGCCGCTGTTGTATCCTATCATCCTGCTCTTGGATCTTTGCATAGTTGGTCACTTTAACCCCTCAGATTCCTTAGATCAACAGGAAAGTTTTAATCGGCGTGAATTTTTTTTAAGTTTTCTGTTGCCCAAATCCTAAATGTGTCCTATGATGTGGTGCATTTTACAGTCTGAAAAAAATGAGCTAATACATCTAGGGCACCAAAATAGTCCCGTGCGAGGCAACCAATAGCGTAAAGGCTTCCCTGTGCACAATGATTTATCACTGGCAGAAAAACCTACCGCAGATTAGATTCAAAGAATTGTTATTACGTACCTGTACTGCACGGGGAATTGTATTCAGTCACGGCTTGTTCATCTAAAATTGGTAGAAACATAAGATGCAGATGACCAAAGGTAAAAAAACATGATACAAGCTCAAGAGGTTGTCCGGTCACAAGATATTGATGAACTACTCTTAGGATAGGTCTACAATATTAGATCAGTGGGGGCATGACAGAAGACCCCCACCAATCACCAGCTAGCAGTTCAGCACTGTTCGGAATAAAAAATTGACTGGAGTTACAGAGGTCGTAGAGTGACTGCTGCTATGCATTCAACAGTGCTGCACACCAACTCCGTACAATGTGCATATCTGGTCACCGCCGGAGCTACAGGCAGCTGATCACTGATGGTGCGACTGTTTGGGAACCGCACCGAACTGCACAATGTGTGCTGTCAGGACTCTGAGGTACCGGGAGCGGGTGGGCACTTGATTGCAAGTATGCGATTTGCATACATGTGCGCGCGGTCTCACTCAATGCAAGTGTATTGAGAGATGATGAAAACAGTTGAGTGGGAATGTGGAGTATACATATCGCATGCTTGTGATCACATGACCATCTGCTTCCCGTGCCGGCATTGAGAATCCTCACAGTGCGCAGTGTGCGCTATATGAGTATTCACAAGTTTGCAGTCACATATAGTGATGTCAGACCTGTACCCCAAGGCCAGACTACTCTTTTAAGGAAGAGAAAAAAAGAGTCCCCAAAGGTGGACAAATCCCTTGAGTTTAATTTTCCCAAAGATAAAAAAAAAATCACCAAAATAAGCAGAGTCATTAAAATTTTTAATTTAGGTCTTATTTACTACACACCTGAGGCATAGATGTCATAAATCTTCACTTTTGCAGCTTGCAGATTGCTTATGTTTATTTCTTGCTTGATGGAGAATCTTAAATGCTCAACTTCATGGGTGAGCTGTGGATGAAAGAAAAACTGAAAGAACTGGACATGTGCACAGATGTATAATGGCTGCTATGTGGCCACAATTGTATTTGAACTTTTATTATCAAAAACTAAAAATGCAAAACTAATGGCATGGAGTATGATAACTCTACCCAACTTAGATCAATCATTTGGTGGCTAAGATGCAGATACTGTTCAAGAAAATCAGGGGTAATGCACAATATGCTGCAAATCTGCCATTGAAGAGGAAAAAGTTAAGATCTACAACTTGCTGCGCAACTGATGGGTTCTACACAGCAGGAATTTGGATGGTACACCAAGATCCTACTTAAATCATGCCAACTGTGGTCAACTTTACAGTAGCATTCAAAGATAAGCTAAGGCATTTCGGAAACTTTATTCCACCAACATTTTTACCATAGCCAAAAAATCAGTGACGGCAGATTGCTGGGTCCGCAACTACTCCTAATAATGGAGGAACCATTTCTCCCATGTCAATGGAGTGTGCATGCGTGATTACAACCTTCTATAGGAGTTGTGCTAATGCATGTGCACTATTGCTCTCATAGATCTAGAAAAGTGAAAGAATCAGTGCTCAGTGCTCACGTATCGACATCCCAGAGAGACTTGGAACCAGATTTTGGGGATTGATAGGTGGCCCAGAGTTCAAACTTCTATTCATTATACAACCCCAATTCCAAAAAACTTTGGACACTGTGTGAGAAAACATTCCTCTCCCAAAACTCCAGTAATTGGTCTTCTCGCTTCCCAGACTTTTACAGACTGTTGTAGAAAGAAAATGAGATGCTACACATTGGAGAACAGTTTTGAGATGTGTTGCTGTATCAATTTCTAAATTAGCTTTTTTTTTCCAAAATGAAATAGAAAAATATCTAACGTTCACCTTCTGATCTGTGTTCTCTGTTATGTTGTGAATGAACTACGATTTTCCATTTAATTGCATTTACTGTACGTTTTCTTTACATTTTACACAGCGTCCCAACTTGTTTGGAAATGAAGTTGTACATCTATTTCCTATCTTGCAGATAAGTGATAATGCTGGCGAGATAACTTCTTAAATGTATTAGATAGCGATGAGTGTCTTGCCATGCAAATACTGTATAAAGATTAATGCAACTACTTGAAGGTGACTCTCAAAAATAGTGAGGATATTATCATAAGAACATGAACATCCATGATATATAAAATTACATGATTAAAAACTGACTAGCTGAATCCTTCTAAACTCTAAATGTAGAAACAGGAGGTCAATTTTCCCTGTATGAGTCATAAGTCACTGCAAAAATCCCTGGCAGGGGAGTAGGGAGCAGCTGGGTCAGGAGGTGAAGAGGGGAATGATAAATGCAGGGAGAAGGGACTTCCTATTTCTACAAAGAGCAGAGAAAAAAGAAGAATTAGCTGGGTAGAAAGGCAAAATGAGCAATTGTAAGTACACTGCACTATATAATGATTACAATTTATTAAGATAATACAAACTTTGATGGGAGGACGAATGCTTCTTTAATACAGATATGGATATGGAAAATTAGAGAAAATATCTAATTAGAGAAAATATCTGTTATATTTTTTAGAATTGTGATTGTACATTGACATAATAAAGAATTCAAATTATAGTCTGAATACAGTAGAGATAGACAATTGATTAAATAAATGAATTTGACTTATTAGGGAAAGGCCTCACAAAATAAGAAAACACTGTAAGTCACATTACCTTCTCCAAGTAAATTGTAACTTTATCAGGTGCGATCTCTGTTCTTTCAACAATAGGATTGTTTTTCAACTAAAATAAATAAGGTAAATGGCTGAGAAATAATTATAATGCCATTGTTTCGAACTTTTATAAATCAAAAATAATGTAATTAGGTAAAATGTAAGGTTAAAATAACAATATAAAATAAAAATAAAAAACAAACAAACAAAATGTATTTCTTATGTTTGAAAGTATGGTAGGTGGCTGAGGCAATAGGCTTGAATAGAGGTAGTCAGCAAGTATATTCCACTGAGCTAACACTTGTGACACTTTTCCCTTGCAATTGTCTGCTGGCAATCACTTCAGCAGCTCTCACATTGCCGTACAGCACATATCTGCAGTTCGGATCTGAGACAGTCACCTCATTTGACAGTAGCTCTTGTTTGGCGAATTGCACACTTTTACAACAACCTATTGACTAGACTTCCTGCATGGCTGCCAGTCTGCATGTTTCTCCTTTTTTCTTGTTCCCTGTAACATGGGTGGCGTAGACAAGCATACAAATCCTAACTCCATTTACAGCAAACAGCCATTAATCAAGTTCAAACTTCACTACTGCTGCTTAGTGGTACCCTGCCTGGGCTTTTTAGAGCTGGAGGATTTCTTCCACATAATGTATTAATTCATGCCACACCAATCCCTTGCATAATACATGCAGCACTGCAAGTTCTTTAATTCCTAATCAATTTGGAACATCTTTCAACTGCCATGTGCCACCGCAAGAAATGTTACTCCATTCAGAAATTAACTTATTGGATGCAATCTGAACTTTGCCTGATTTTCTAAAAGTTTCTGGAGTTAGCCAGGACTGATGTAAAATGCCAAAAATGGCAACATATTTGTGTGATGGACCTGCACCTCATCAACCCACCTGATTTCACTATTACGTCAGGAGGATCACGTAATGTAGTCTCCCCACTATCACCAACGTGATGTTTTATCCCCCCAAGACACGTAAGGTCAGCTTCATACAGTTTTACACAGACACCCCCTGTCCACATGGGCCCAGGTAGGCATGGGGAGTGAGAGGATGTGACTCACACAGCCACTGACGGAGCACCACACTCGCCCACAACCCTGACAGGTTGAGAGGCCCCTTTCACAATCACCAGTGAAAAAGCCCCTGGTCAACCCGGCAGGACTGCCATCAGTTCCTTGTTAAATAGGCCCGATCCAAGAACGGGATTATATTGAGGAAGAAACCAGCCCTGGTAGCATGGAAAGTTAAGACGATAAATGGAAGTGTGGATGGAGATAAAAGAGCAGCCCAAGGTTAAAGTAAATATTTAATCGCCTTAAGGCCACACTAGATAATACACTATATACACAATGGTTATGCATATACAATGAAAAGATATGCAAATACGGGTGACGTACAATAGATATAAGCAGATAGATCGAGTATACTACCGGTTTCATTTTCGACCATGTGTGTGCTGGGCAGCAGGGGGGCATAGTCTTCCAGCTGGTTCTTAGTCCCTTCATAGCATGTTACTCAACACGGCCCCCTCTTTTGAGAGACCAGCAAGCATACCAGAAAGTGGCCACATGGCCTTACACTAGCCTTTATCCCTTTTGGGTCAATACCCTCCTGCCCTCTGGGCTGAACCAAAATCCCCTCCCCTTGATTCTAGCAACTGAAAATTCCAAAACTTAAGATGGGTCATAACTAGGGTTGAGCGACTTTCATTTTTTTAAGATCGAGTCGGGTTTTGCAAAACCCGACTTTGTCCAGAGTCGAGTCGAGTGCAGTCGGCCGATTATCGCTAAAAGTCGGGGATCGACCGAAACACGAAACCCAATGCAAGTCAATGGGGAAGCATAGTCGGCAGTGAGTGGAGGCCAGGAAAACACCTACAGTGCCCATTTTAATGCCAAAAACATCCATTCTTGTTTCTGAAGCTTGTCAATCTTAATTAACTTTATAATAATGGTTGGGCATTGGAAATTGGGGGTCATTTGGCAAAAGTTGTGGGGGGTAGGGCTGGTTCAAGGTTTTAGTGGGCCCAGGAAACGTGGACTACGTCACGGCGGTGGAGCAGTGAGAGGTAAGTATTTCAACTTTGCAAGTGCTGTGATCCTACAGTATTTCAACTTTGCAAGTGCTGTGATCCTGAGCAAGCAGGGAGGCCCACTTGTTCGCATTAGCACTGGCATAGGGCCCCTCAAAGTACGGCGGTGTGTTTGCATGGCGGGGGCGCCTCCCACCGGCAGCGACACTTTTGCGCACTCTGAGGGGCCCTGTGCCAGTGACGTCGCCAACGAGTATGCCCCCCCACCTGATGAAGGAACCTGCACTTTCATCTGCACCTTCCTCTTTGTCCCTGTGTAAGGTGGTATAACATGCGGGAAGGGGAGCCTTACTTTCAGCAGGGTCAGATTCTGGCTGTGTAGAGTGCAAGGGGAATGTAGTGGTCTGGGTCAATGTACCAGCAGACTCATCTAGCAGTGGCTGGGCAATGGGCAGGATGAGGAGGAAACACAGATATAGGGCCAAAGAATAAAGTAGGCTAAATGCAGTTCAAAATTGGTAACAGGACTAAACAGGCGGCATTGCTTTGTTCAGTGGAGTAGCAAACCCAGGAGCAGCAGACACTGTTTTAAGGGCCCAACCACACTAGTAGGACAAATGCAGTTTAATATCTGCTACTATAGGCCAAAAGCCTAAAGACTGAAGCTCAGCTTTATACAGTTGAGGACAACACCAGGGAGCGGCAGACACCGTTAGTAGGCCGTAACCAAAGTTGAAGGCCAAATGCAGTTTAATATCTGCTACTATAGGCCAAAAGCCTAAAGACTGAAGCTCAGCTTTATACAGTTGAGGACAACACCAGGGAGCGGCAGACACCGTTAGTAGGCCGTAACCAAAGTTGAAGGCCAAATGCAGTTTAATATCTGATACTTTAGGCCGAAAGCCTAAAGACTGAAGCTCAGCTTTATACAGTTGAGGACAACACCAGGGAGCGGCAAACAGAGTTATTAGGCCCCAACCACCAATTTTTTTTAAAAAAGCACTTAATGAGAGCCAGGAGGTTGAAGCTCAGATTTATTCACTTGAGGACGACACCAGGGAGCGGCAGACACCGTTGGTAGGCCCTAAACACCATTTAAAAAAAAAACAAACACTTAATGAGAGCCAGAAGGTTGAAGCTCAGATTTATACAGTTGAGGACAACACCAGGGAGCGGCAGACACCGTTAGTAGGCCGTAACCAAAGTTGAAGGCCAAATGCAGTTTAATATCTGATACTATAGGCCGAAAGCCTAAAGACTGAAGCTCAGCTTTATACAGTTGAGGACAACACCAGGGAGCGGCAGACACCGTTAGTAGGCCGTAACCAAAGTTGAAGGCCAAATGCAGTTTAATATCTGATACTATAGGCCGAAAGCCTAAAGACTGAAGCTCAGCTTTATACAGTTGAGGACAACACCAGGGAGCGGCAAACAGAGTTATTAGGCCCCAACCACCATTTTTTTTTAAAAAAGCACTTAATGAGAGCCAGAAGGTTGAAGCTCAGATTTGTACAGTTGAGGACGACACCAGGGAGCGGCAGACACCGTTAGTAGGCCCTAACCACCATTTTTTTTTAAAAAAACACTTAATGAGAGCCAGAAGGTTGAAGCTCAGATTTATACAGTTGAGGACAACACCAGGGAGCGGCAGACACCGTTAGTAGGCCGTAACCACCAATTTTTTAAAAAACAGCACTTATTGAGAGCCAGAAGGTTGAAGCTCAGATTTATTCACTTGAGAACGACACCAGGGAGCGGCACACACCGTTAGTAGGCCCTAACCACCATTTTTTTTTTAAAAACACTTAATGAGAGCCAGAAGGTTGAAGCTCAGATTTATACAGTTGAGGACAACACCAGGGAGCGGCAGACACCGTTAGTAGGCCGTAACCACCAATTTTTTGTTAAAAAAGCACTTAATGACAGCCAGAAGGTTGAAGCTCAGCTTTATACAGTTGAGGACAACACCAGGGAGCGGCAGACACCGTTAGTAGGCCGTAACCAAAGTTGAAGGCCAAATGCAGTTTAACCCCTTCATGACCCAGCCTATTTTGGCCTTAATGACCTTGCCATTTTTTGCAATTCTGACCAGTGTCCCTTTATGAGGTAATAACTCAGGAACGCTTCAACGGATACTTGCGGTTCTGAGATTGTTTTTTCGTGACATATTGGGCTTCATGTTAGTGGTAAATTTAGGTCGATAATTTCTGAGTTTATTTGTGAAAAAAACGGAAATTTGGCGAAAATTTTGAAAATTTCGCAATTTTCACATTTTGAATTTTTATTCTGTTAAACCAGAGAGTTATGTGACAGAAAATAGTTAATAAATAACATTTCCCACATGTCTACTTTACATCAGCACAATTTTGGAAAGAAATTTTTTTTTTGCTAGGAAGTTATAAGGGTTAAAATTTGACCAGTGATTTCTCATTTTTACAACAAAATTTACAAAACCATTTTTTTTAGGGACCACCTCACATTTGAAGTCAGTTTGAGGGTTCTATATGGCTGAAAATACCCAAAAGTGACACCATTCTAAAAACTGCACTCCTCAAGGTGCTCAAAACCACATTCAAGAAGTTTATTAACCCTTCAGGTGTTTCACAACAGCAGAAGCAACATGGAAGGAAAAAGTGAACATTTAACTTTTTAGTCACAAAAATGATCTTTTAGCAACAATTTTTTTATTTTCCCAAGGGTAAAAGGAGAAACTGGACCACAAAAGTTGTTGTCCAATTTGTCCTGAGTACGTTGATACCTCATATGTGGGGGTAAACCACTGTTTGTGGGCACGGCAGGGCTCGGAAGCGAAGGAGCGCCATTTGACTTTTTCAATGAAAAATTGGCTCCAATCTTTAGCGGACACCATGTCGCGTTTGGAGAGCCCCCGTGTGCCTAAACATTGGAGCTCCCCCACAAGTGACCCCATTTTGGAAACTAGACGCCCCAAGGAACTTATCTAGATGCATAGTGAGCACTTTAATCCCCCAGGTGCTTCACAAATTGATCCGTAAAAATGAAAAAGTACTTTTTTTTCACAAAAAATTTTTTTAGCCTCAATTTTTTCATTTTCACATGGGCAACAGGATAAAATGGATCCTAAAATTTGTTGGGCAATTTCTCCTGAGTACGCCGATACCTCATATGTGGGGGTAAACCACTGTTTGGGTGCACGGCAAGGCTCGGAAGGGAAGGCGCGCCATTTGACTTTTTGAATGGAAAATTAGCTCCAATCGTTAGTGGACACCATGTTGCGTTCGGAGAGCCCCTGTGTGCCTAAACATTAGAGCTCCCCTACAAGTGACCCCATTTTGGAAACTAGACCCCCCCAAGGAACTAATCTAGATGTATAGTGAGCACTTAAAACCCCCAGGTGCTTCACAGAAGTTTATAACGCAGAGCCATGAAAATAAAAAAATATTTTTCTTTCCTCAAAAATGATTTTTAGCCCGGAGTTTTTTTGTCTTCCCAAGGATAATAGGAGAAATTGGACCCCAAATGTTGTTGTCCAGTTTGTCCTGAGTACGATGATACTCCATATGTGGGGGTAAACCACTGTTTGGGCGCACGGCAGGGCTCGGAAGGGAAGGCACGCCATTTGGCTTTTTGAATGGAAAATTAGCTCCAATCATTAGCGGACACCATGTCGCGTTTGGAGAGCCCCTGTGTGCCTAAACATTGGAGCTCCCACACAAGTGACCCCATTTTGGAAACTAGACCTCCCAAGGAACTAATCTAGATGTGTGGTGAGAACTTTGAACCTTCAAGTGCTTCACAGAAGTTTATAACGCAGAGCCATGAAAATATAAAATTATTTTTCTTTTCTCAAAAATTAGTTTTTAACCCACAATTTTTTATTTTCCCAAGGGTAACAGGAGAAATTGGACCCCAAAAGTCGTTGTGCAGTTTCTCCTGAGTACGCTGATACCCCATATGTGGGGGTAAACCACTGTTTTGGCACACGTCGGGGAGCGGAAGGGAAGTAGTGACGTTTTGAAATGCAGACTTTAATGGAATTCTCTGCGGGCGTCACGTTGCGTTTGCAGAGCCCCTGATGTGCCTAAACAGTAGGAACTCCCCACAATTGACCCCACTTTGGAAACTAGATGCCCAAGGGAACTTATCTAGATGTGTGGTGAGCACTTTGAACCCCCAAGTGCTTCACAGAAGTTTATAACGCAGAGACGTGAAAATAAAAAATGTGTTTTCTTTCCTCAAAAATATTTTTTTAGCCCAGAATTTTTTAATTTTCCCAAGGGTAACAGGAAAAATTTGACCCCAAAAGTTGTTGTCCAGTTTCTCCTGAGTACGCTGATACCCCATATGTGGGGGTAAACCACTGTTTGGGCACATGGCGGGGCTCGGAAGGGAAGTAGTGACGATTTGGAATGCAGACTTTGATGGAATGGTCTGCGGGAATCATGTTATGTTTGCAGAGCCCCTGATGTGCCTAAACAGTAGAACCCCCCCACAAGTGACCCCATTTTGGAAACTAGACCCCCCAAGGAACTTATCTAGATGTGTGGTGAGCACGTTCAACCCCCAAGTGCTTCACAGA
This sequence comes from Ranitomeya variabilis, assembly GCF_051348905.1. Classification (NCBI taxonomy): domain Eukaryota; kingdom Metazoa; phylum Chordata; class Amphibia; order Anura; family Dendrobatidae; genus Ranitomeya; species Ranitomeya variabilis. The sequence continues at coordinate 51,943,071 of NC_135235.1, read as the reverse complement.
AGTTTACAACGCAGAGCCGTGAAAATAAAAAATCATTTTTCTTTCCTCAAAAAAGATGTTTTAGCAAGCAATTGTTTATTTTCACAAGGGTAACAGGAGAAATTGGACCCCAATATTTGTTGCCCAGTTTGTTGTGAGTACGCTGGTACCCCATATGTGGGGGTAAACCACTGTTTGGGCGCACGTCAGGGCTCGGAAGGGAAGTAGTGACATTTGAAATGCCGACTTTGATGGAATGGTCTGCGGGCGTCACGTTGCATTTGCAGAGCCCCTGATGTGCCTAAACAGTAGAAACACCCCACAAGTGACCCCATTTTGGAAACTAGACCCCAAAAGGATCTTATCTAGATGTGTGGTGAGCACTTTCAACCCCCAAGTGTTTCACATAAGTTTATAACGTAGAGCCGTGAAAATAAAAAATAATTGTTCTTTCCTCAAAATTATGTTTTAGCAAGTAATTTTTTATTTTTGCAAGGGTAACAGGAGAAATTGGACCCCAATAGTTGTTGCCCAGTTTGTCCTGAGTACGCTGGTATCCCATATGTGGGGGTAAACCACTGTTTGGGCGCACGTCGGGGCTTGGAAGGGAGGGCGCACCATTTGACTTTTTGAACGCAAGATTGGCTGGAATCATTGGTGGCGCCATGTTGCGTTTGGAGACCCCTGATGTGCCTAAACAGTGGAAACCCCTCAATTCTAACTTCAACACTAACCCCAACACACCCCTAACCCTAATCCCAACTGTAGCCATAACCCTAATCACAACCCTAACCCCAACACACCCCTAACCACAACCCTAACCCCAACACACCCGTAACCCTAAATCCAACCCTAATCCTAACCCTAATCCCAACCCTACCCACAACTGTAACCCCAACACAACCCTAACCCTATCCTTAACCCTAACCACAAGCCTAATCTTAACCCTATTTCCAACCCTAGCCCTAATTCCAACCCTAAGGGTACCGTCTCACATAACGATTTACCAACGATCACGACCAGCGATACGACCTGGCCGTGATCGTTGGAAAGTCATTGTGTGGTCGCTGGGGAGCTGTCACACAGACCGCTCTCCAGCGACCAACGATGCCAAGGTCCCGGGTAACCAGGGTAAACATCGGGTTACTGAGCGCAGGTCCGCGCTTAGTAACCCGATGTTTACCGTGGTTACCAGCGTAAAAGTAAAAAAAAAAACGTACATACTCACATTTTGGTGTCCTTCAGGTCCCTTGCCGTCTGCTTCCCGCTCTGACTGAGCGCCGCCGTACAGTGAGAGCACAGCACAGCGGTGACGTCACCGCTGCGCTCTGCTCTCACTTGCCGGCCGGCAGACAGTCAGAGCGGGAAGCAGACGGCAAGGGACCTGAAGGACACCGAAATGTGAGTATGTACGTTTTTTTTTTTTTTTTTTTAACTTTTACGCTGGTAACCACGGTAAACATCGAGTTACTAAGCGCGGCCCTGCGCTTAGTAACCCGATGTTTACCCTGGTTACAAGTGAACGCATCGCTGGATAGCTGTCACACACAACGATCCAGCGATGACAGCGGGAGATCCAGCGACGAAAGAAAGTTCCAAACGATCTGCTACGACGTACGATTCTCAGCAGGGTCCCTGATCGCTGCTGCGTGTCAGACACAGCGATATCGTATGGATATCCCTGGAACGTCACAGATCGTACCGTCGTAGCGATCAAAGTGCCACTGTGAGACGGTACCCTAACTCTAATTCCAACCCTAACCCTAAGGCTATGTGCCCACTTTGCGGATTCGTGTGAGATTTTTCCGCACCATTTTTGAAAAATCCGCAGGTAAAAGGCACTGCGTTTTACCTACGGATTTACAGCGGATTTCCAGTGTTTTTTTGTGCGGATTTCACCTGCGGATTCCTATTGAGGAACAGGTGTAAAACGCTGCGGAATCCGCACAAAATTGACATGCTGCGGAAAATACACAGCGTTTCCGCACGGTATTTTCCGCACCATGGGCACAGCAGATTTGGTTTTCCATAGGTGTACATGGTACTGTAAACCTGATGGAAAACTGCTACGAATTCGCAGCGGCCAATCCGCTGCGGATCCGCGGCCAATCCGCTGCGGATACGCTGCGGATCCGCGGCCGATCCGCTGCGGATCCGCGGCCGATACGCTGCGGATTCGCAGCCAAATCCGCATTGTGTGCACATGCCCTAACCCTACCCCTAACCCTAACCCTACCCCTAATTCTAACCCTAATTCTAACCCTAGTTCTAACCCTAACCCTAGCAGAAAAAAAAAATATATATTTTATTTATTTTTATTATTGTCCCTATGGGGGTGATAAAGGGGGGTCATTTACTTTTTTTTCATTTTGATCACTGCGATAGGCTATATCGCAGTGATCAAAATACTTCTGAAATGAATCTGCCAGCCGGCAGACTCTGCGGGCGCAGTGCGCATGCGCCCGCCATATTGGAAGATGGCGGCGCCCATGGAGAAGCCGGACGGACATCGGGAGGCCCGGTAAGTATGAAGGGGGGGTGATCGGATCACGGGGGGGGGACCGGAGCACAGGGGGGGGGGGACCGGAGCACAGGGAGGGGGCACCGGAGCACGGGGGCAGCGGACAGAACGAATTAGGGGGGCGGACCGCGCACCGGAGCACTGGGGGGGCGATCGGTGGGGTGGGGTGGGGGCAGATTAGGTTTTCCAGCCATGGCCGATGATATTGCAGCATCGGCCATGGCTGGATTGTAATATTTCACCGTTTTTTTTGGTGAAATATTACAAATCGCTCTGATTGGCAGTTTCACTTTCAACAGCCAATCAGAGCGATCGTAGCCACGGGGGGGTGAAGCCACCCCCCCTGGGCTGAAGCACCACTCCCCCTGTTCCTGGAGATCGGGTGAAATTGGAGTTAACCCTTTCACCCGATCTGCAGGAGCGCGATCCCTCCATGACGCATACGCTGCGTCACAGGTCGGGAAGGCACCGACTTTCATGACGCAGCGTATGCGTCAAAGGTCGGGAAGGGGTTAATATCTGATACTATAGGCCGAAAGCCTAAAGACTGAAGCTCAGCTTTATACAGTTGAGGACAACACCAGGGAGCGGCAGACACCGTTAGTAGGCCGTAACCAAAGTTGAAGGCCAAATGCAGTTTAATATCTGATACTTTAGGCCGAAAGCCTAAAGACTGAAGCTCAGCTTTATACAGTTGAGGACAACACCAGGGAGCGGCAAACAGAGTTATTAGGCCCCAACCACCAATTTTTTAAAAAAACAGCACTTATTGAGAGCCAGAAGGTTGAAGCTCAGATTTATTCAGTTGAGGACAACACCAGGGAGCGGCAGACACCGTTAGTAGGCCGTAACCACCAAGTTTTTTAAAAAACAGCACTTAATGAGAGCCAGAAGGTTGAAGCTCAGATTTAGACAGTGGAGGACAATTTGAATTAGGGACTGCAGACAGACTTAGTAGGCTGTCCCCTGTGGACCATGCATCCACCACATTAACCCATTGCGCCGTAATGGACACGTAACCTTCCGTGGCCATGCCTACAGGTCCATGCGTCTGTTGTCAGGTGCACCTTTGTATTCACAGATTGCCAGAGTGCATGGACAATGCGGTCTTTTACATGCTGTTGGAGGGTTGGGATGGCTTTTCTCGCAAAAGAAGTGTCGACTGGTTAGCTTGTAGCGTGGTACAGCGTAGTCCATCATGGCTTTATTAATATTAAATAAAATATATAAATAGGCTCAATGCAGTTTTAAATAGGTTACATGGATACACAGGCAGCATTGTGGTCAGTGGAGGAGGATTGCAAGGAGGGACCGCAGACAGGCTAACGAAGGCCTAAAATAACAAAAAATAGGCTCAAGGCAGTTTTAAATCGGTTACATGGATACACAGGCAGCATTGTGGTCAGCGGAGGAGGAGGATTGCAAGGAGGGACCGCAGACAGGCTAATGAAGGCCTAAAATAACAAAAAATAGGCTCAAGGCAGTTTTAAATCGGTTACATGAATACACAGGCAGCATTGTGGTCAGCGGAGGAGGAGGATTGCAAGGAGGGACCGCAGACAGGCTAACGAAGGCCTAAAATAACCAAAAATAGGCTCAAGGCAGTTTTAAATCGGTTACATGGATACACAGGCAGCATTGTGGTCAGTGGAGGAGGATTGCAAGGAGGGACCGCAGACAGGCTAACGAAGGCCTAAAATAACTAAAAATAGGCTCAAGGCAGTTTTAAATCGGTTACATGGATACACAGGCAGCATTGTGGTCAGCGGAGGAGGAGGATTGCAAGGAGGGACCGCAGACAGGCTAACGAAGGCCTAAAATAACCAAAAATAGGCTCAAGGCAGTTTTAAATCGGTTACATGGATACACAGGCAGCATTGTGGTCAGTGGAGGAGGATTGCAAGGAGGGACCGCAGACAGGCTAACGAAGGTCTAAAATAACAAAAAATAGGCTCAAGGCAGTTTTAAATCGGTTACATGGATACACAGGCAGCATTGTGGTCAGCGGAGGAGGAGGATTGCAAGGAGGGACCGCAGACAGGCTAACGAAGGCCTAAAATAACCAAAAATAGGCTCAAGGCAGTTTTAAATCGGTTACATGGATACACAGGCAGCATTGTGGTCAGTGGAGGAGGATTGCAAGGAGGGACCGCAGACAGGCTAACGAAGGCCTAAAATAACTAAAAATAGGCTCAAGGCAGTTTTAAATCAGTTACATGGATACACAGGCAGCATTGTGGTCAGTGGAGGAGGATTGCAAGGAGGGACCGCAGACAGGCTAACGAAGGCCTAAAATAACAAAAAATAGGCTTAAGGCAGTTTTAAATTGGTTACATGGATACACAGGCAGCATTGTGGTCAGCGGAGGAGGAGGATTGCAAGGAGTGTCTGACACAGTTAGTACTCACAAAAAATAAATAGATGTTAATGTCTCGCAAAACAACAAAAAAACAAAAAGTGTGGCCAGTGGCGTAACTACAAAGTTATGGGCCCCGGTGCGAAGTTCCAAATGGGCCCCCCCCGCCATAAAATTCAATGTAACCCCCATAGAATACAATGCAGCCCCCCTCATAGTATAATGCAGCCCCTCCATACAGGGGCAGTGAGAAAGACATGAGCAAATGGTGAGGAGGGGGCAGGGGAGAGGGCACAAGGGGGCAAGGAAGACAGGCACAAGGGGACACATGGGGGCTAGGAGGCAGGGGAGAAGGTTACAAGGGGACTAGTGGGCAAGGGAGACTGACACAAGGGGACAATGGAGACTGACACAAGGGGCACACGGGGACAAGTGGGCAAGGGAGACTGACACAAAGGGCACACGGGGACTAGTGGACAAGGGAGACTGGCACACGGGGACACAGGGACTAGTGGGCAAGGGAGACTGACACACGGGGAATAGTGGGCAAGGGAGACTGATACAAGGGGACTAATGGGCAATGGAGACTGACACAAGGGGACACACGGGGACAAGCACAAGGGGACAAGGGAGACAGGCACAAGGGGACACACAGGAACTAGTGGGAAAGAGACTGACACAAGGGGACAAGGGATACAAGCACAAGGGGACACACAGGGACAAGTGGGAAAGGGAGACTGACACACAGGGACTAGTGGGCAAAGGAGACTGACACAAGCACAAGGGGACAAAGGAGACTGACACAAGCACAAGGGGACATAGGAGACAGGCACATGGGGACACACAGGGACTAATGGGCAAGGGAGACTGGCACATGGGGACACAAGCATAAGGGAAACAGGCTCAAGGGGACACACGGCCCCCTGACCTGCCAGAGCAGCTTGCAGCTGCGACCGTGGTAGTTACGCCGCTGCCTCACACACACACATACTACAGATATCACACACACACTACAGATATCACACACACACACATCATACTACAGATATCACACACACACACACCAGTTATCACACACACACTACAGATATCACACACACACATACTACAGATAACACACACACACTACAGATATCACACACACATCATATTACAGATATCACACACATACTAGTTATCACACACACTACAGATCACACACACACATCATACTACAGATATCACACACACATACTACAGTTATCACACACACACACTACAGATATCACACACACACACACTACAGATATCACACACACACACACACACACACACACACACACACACACACACACACACACACACACACACACACACACACATACTACAGAAATCACACACACACATACTACAGATATCACACACACACACACCAGAGATACCAGCTCATATACACAACTCACAATCTCCTCTCTGGTACAGGGGTGGCTGATGTAAACCGGCTGCAGCTCCTCAGCTTCTCCTGACTAAAGCGGCTCTGTCCCGCACCTCCCCCCTGCTCTCGCCTTCTGTCCCGGGGTTATTTTGGCTTTCTCTTAAATACGATCTCATTCAGACGTACATGAGATGTATGAGGGGGGAAAATACAGACTGAGAAGCTGTCTCATCGTGGTGACTGGAGCTGCTTTCTGTCTCTCACGTGCCCCGGCTGCTCCCTTCCCCTAGATATGCCTCGGACTGTTGCCATGCAGGAGGAATCTCCTGATTTGCAACATGGTGTTGGGTGCCAGCACAGCCCGCACAGTGGTCTATCTAGCACAGCCCGCACAGTGGTCTATCCAGCACAGCCCGCACAGTGGTCTATCCAGCACAGCCCGCACAGTGGTCTATCCAGCACAGCCCGCACAGTGGTCTATCCAGCACAGCCCGCACAGTGGTCTATCCAGCACAGCCCGCACAGTGGTCTATCCAGCACAGCCCGCACAGTGGTATATCCAGCACAGCCCGCACAGTGGTATATACAGCACAGCCCGCATCTCTCGCCCCCCCGAGAATGCCCCCACAGTCCAGTAAAAAAAAAAAAAAAACACTCTCCTTACCTTTCCTCTTGCCAGCGTTGCTTCCTGCTCCGGTCTCAGGCTCGGCTGCAGTCTGCCCGGGACACAGCAGGTGCGCGATGATATGACGTCATCGCGCACCAGCAGTGTCAGAGGCAGAGCGGGGAATGATGGGAAAGGGAGCGTCTGTGGACACTCTCTCCTCCGTCGTTGCATTCAACTGTACCGGCTTCATAGACGCCGGTATAGTTGAATGCGACGGCAGGGGGGGTGAGTCGGTGGCGGCGGGGGGAGGCGGATCGAGCGGCCCATGACTGGCACCGGCTCTTCTGGCATTTGCCAGAAGTGCCCGATGGCCAGTCCGGCCCTGCTCTGACCTGCCGGCCCCGGGCCCCTGACCTGCCGGGCCCAGTCGCAATGGCGACCGCTACAACTGCGGTGGTTACGCCCCTGTCCATACTGTACAATGGCCACACATAGTGCTCCATACTGTACAATGGCCACACATGATGCTCCATACTGTACAATGGCCACACATGATATTGCCTACAGTATAATGGCCACACATAGTTACTCCTACACACGCGGCTGAGCTCCGTACACATTGCACATGCGGCTCCCCCCCGTACACCTCGTACACACCCGGCTCCGCTCCGTACACCTTGCACACACGGCTACGCTCCGTACACCTCATACACACGCGGCTACGCTCCGTATACATCGTACACACCCGGCTACACTCCGTACACCTCGTACACATGGCTCCGCTCCGTACACCTCGTACACACCCGGCTCCGCTCCGTACACTTCATACACACCCAGCTCTGCCTTGTACACCTCATATACACACGGCTCCGCACCATACACCTCATACACACATGGCACTGCTCCATACACCGCATACACACCCAGCTCCGCTCCGTACACCTCGTACATACCCAGCTCCGCTCCGTACACCTCGTACACACCCAGCTCCGTTCCGTACACCTCGTACACACCCGGCTCCACTCCGTACACCTCGTACACACCCGGCTCCGCTCCGTACACCTCGTACACACCCAGCTCCGCTCCGTACACCTCTTACACACCCACCTCCGCCTTGTACACCGGATACACACCCAGCTCCGCTCCGTACACCAAATACACACCCAGCTCCGCTCCATACACCGCATACACACCCAGCTCCGCTCCGAACACCTCGTACACACCCAGCTCCGCTCCGTACACCTCGTACACACCCAGCTCCGCTCCGTACACCTCGTACACACCCGGCTCCGCTCCGTACACCTCGTACACACGCGGCTCCGTTCCGTACACCTCATACACACACGGCTCTGCTCCGTATACCTCATACACACGGCTACGCTCCGTACACCTTGCACACACGGCTCCGCTCTGTACACCTCATACACACGCGGCTACGCTCCGTACACATCGTACACACCCGGCTACACTCCGTACACCTCGTACACATGGCTCCGCTCCGTACACCTCGTACACACCCGGCTCCGCTCTGTACACTTCATACACACCCAGCTCTGCCTTGTACACCTCATACACACACGGCTCCGCACCATACACCTCATACACACATGGCTCCGCTCCATACACCGCATACACACCCAGCTCCGCTCCGTACACCTCGTACACACCCAGCTCTGCTCCGTACACCTCGTACACACCCAGCTCCGCTCCGTACACCTCGTACACACCCGGCTCCACTCCGTACACCTCGTACACACCCGGCTCCGCTCCGGACACCTCGTACACACCCAGCTCCGCTCCGTACACCTCTTACACACCCACCTCCGCCTTGTACACCGGATACACACCCAGCTCCGCTCCGTACACCAAATACACACCCAGCTCCGCTCCATACACCGCATACACACCCAGCTCCGCTCCGTACACCTCGTACACACCCAGCTCCGCTCCGTACACCTCGTACACACCCAGCTCCGCTCCGTACACCTCGTACACACCCGGCTCTGCTCCGTACACCTTGTACACACGCGGCTCCGCTCCGCTGACACTGAAAGGAAAATCAGGCCCAATGTTACACACTAGGTTTTCTGTGCCCCAATAATTTGAGACAGATGGCACACACAGGACCAGCACTCAAGCAGAAATGCCAATCTTAATCTTCCACTATTTTTTTTTTTTCTGGGAGAATTTAAAAAAAAACAAAAAAAAAAAACAATATTGCACACTAGGTTTTCTGTGGCACACAATGAGAGACAGATATTCACACACAGGACTGGCACAGAGGCAGACTTGCCAATCTTTATCTCCCAGACTCCCACTATTAATTTTTTTTTTTACAGGGAGAATTTACCCCCCCCCCCAAAAAAAAAAATGGCCCAGTATTACACAGTGGTTTTCGGTGGCACACAATGAGGGACAGATGCCACACACAGGACTGGCACAGAGGCAGACTTGCCAATCTTTATCTCCCAGACTCCCACTATTATTTTTTTTTTTTACAGGGAGAATTTATCCCTCCAAAAAAATGGCCCAGTATTACACAGTGGTTTTCGGTGGCACACAATTAGAGACAGATGCCACACACAGCAATGGCACAGAGGCAGACTTGCCAATCTTTATCTCCCAGACTCCCACTATTAATTTTTTTATTTTACAGGGAGAATTTACCCCCCAAAAAAGAATGGCCCAGTATTACACAGTGGTTTTCGGTGGCACACAATGAGAGACAGATGCCACACACAGGACTGGCACAGAGGCAGACTTGACAATCTTTATCTCCCAGACTCCCACTATTAATTTTTTTTTTTACAGGGAGAATTTACACCCCCCCAAAAAAATGGCCCAGTATTACACAGTGGTTTTCGGTGGCACACAATGAGGGACAGATGCCACACACAGGACTGGCACAGAGGCAGACTTGCCAATATTTATCTCCCAGACTCCCACTATTATTTTTTTTTTTACAGGGAGAATTTACCCCCCCAAAAAAATGGCTCAGTATTACACAGTGGTTTTCGGTGGCACACAATTAGAGACAGATGCCACACACAGCAATGGCACAGAGGCAGACTTGCCAATCTTTATCTCCCAGACTCCCACTATTAATTTTTTTTTTTACAGGGAGAATTTACCCCCCAAAAAAGAATGGCCCAGTATTACACAGTGGTTTTCGGTGGCACACAATGAGAGACAGATGCCACACACAGGACTGGCACAGAGGCAGACTTGCCAATCTTTATCTCCCAGACTCCCACTATTAATTTTTTTTTTCTACAGGGAGAATTTACCCCCCCCCCAAAAAAAAAATGGCCCAGTATTACACAGTGGTTTTCGGTGGCACACAATGAGGGACAGATGCCACACACAGGACTGGCACAGAGGCAGACTTGCCAATCTTTATCTCCCAGACTCCCACTATTATTTTTTTTTTTTACAGGGAGAATTTACCTCCCCCAAAAAATGGCCCAGTATTACACAGTGGTTTTCGGTGGCACACAATTAGAGACAGATGCCACACACAGGACTGGCACAGAGGCAGACTTGCCAATCTTTATCTCCCAGACTCCCACTATTAATTTTTTCTTTACAGGGAGAATTTACCCCCCAAAAAAAGAATGGCCCAGTATTACACAGTGGTTTTCGGTGGCACACAATGAGAGACAGATGCCACACACAGGACTGGCACAGAGGCAGACTTGACAATCTTTATCTCCCAGACTCCCACTATTAATTTTTTTTTTTACAGGGAGAATTTACACCCCCCCAAAAAAATGGCCCATTATTACACAGTGGTTTTCGGTGGCACACAATGAGGGACAGATGCCACACACAGGACTGGCACAGAGGCAGACTTGCCAATATTTATCTCCCAGACTCCCACTATTATTTTTTTTTTTACAGGGAGAATTTACCCCCCCCCAAAAAAAAAATGGCCCAGTATTACACAGTGGCTTTCGGTGGCACACAATGAGGGACAGATGCCACACACAGGACTGGCACAGAGGCAGACTTGCCAATCTTTATCTCCCAGACTCCCACTATTATTTTTTTTTTTACAGGGAGAATTTACCCCCCCCCAAAAAATGGCCCAGTATTACACAGTGGTTTTCGGTGGCACACAATTAGAGACAGATGCCACACACAGCAATGGCACAGAGGCAGACTTGCCAATCTTTATCTCCCAGACTCCCACTATTAATTTTTTTATTTTACAGGGAGAATTTACCCCCCAAAAAAGAATGGCCCAGTATTACACAGTGGTTTTCGGTGGCACACAATGAGAGACAGATGCCACACACAGGACTGGCACAGAGGCAGACTTGCCAATCTTTATCTCCCAGACTCCCACTATTAATTTTTTTTTTACAGGGAGAATTTACACCCCCCCAAAAAAATGGCCCAGTATTACACAGTGGTTTTCGGTGGCACACAATGAGGGACAGATGCCACACACAGGACTGGCACAGAGGCAGACTTGCCAATATTTATCTCCCAGACTCCCACTATTATTTTTTTTTTTACAGGGAGAATTTACCCCCCCAAAAAAATGGCTCAGTATTACACAGTGGTTTTCGGTGGCACACAATTAGAGACAGATGCCACACACAGCAATGGCACAGAGGCAGACTTGCCAATCTTTATCTCCCAGACTCCCACTATTAATTTTTTTTTTACAGGGAGAATTTACCCCCAAAAAAAGAATGGCCCAGTATTACACAGTGGTTTTCGGTGGCACACAATGAGAGACAGATGCCACACACAGGACTGGCACAGAGGCAGACTTGCCAATCTTTATCTCCCAGACTCCCACTATTAATTTTTTTTTTTTACAGGGAGAATTTACCCCCCCCCCCAAAAAAAATGGCCCAGTATTACACAGTGGTTTTCGGTGGCACACAATGAGGGACAGATGCCACACACAGGACTGGCACAGAGGCAGACTTGCCAATCTTTATCTCCCAGACTCCCACTATTATTTTTTTTTTTACAGGGAGAATTTACCTCCCCCAAAAAATGGCCCAGTATTACACAGTGGTTTTCGGTGGCACACAATTAGAGACAGATGCCACACACAGGACTGGCACAGAGGCAGACTTGCCAATCTTTATCTCCCAGACTCCCACTATTAATTTTTTCTTTACAGGGAGAATTTACCCCCCAAAAAAAGAATGGCCCAGTATTACACAGTGGTTTTCGGTGGCACACAATGAGAGACAGATGCCACACACAGGACTGGCACAGAGGCAGACTTGCCAATCTTTATCTCCCAGACTCCCACTATTATTTTTTTTTTATAGGGAGAATTTACCCCCAAAAAAAGAATGGCCCAGTATTACACAGTGGTTTTCGGTGGCACACAATTAGAGACAGATGCCACACACAGCAATGGCACAGAGGCAGACTTGCCAATCTTTATCTCCCAGACTCCCACTATTAATTTTTTTTTACAGGGAGAATTTACCCCCCCCCCAAAAAAATGGCCCAGTATTACACAGTGGCTTTCGGTGGCACACAATGAGGGACAGATGCCACACACAGGACTGGCACAGAGGCAGACTTGCCAATCTTTATCTCCCAGACTCCCACTATTATTTTTTTTTTACAGGGAGAATTTACCCCCCAAAAAAAATGGCCCAGTATTACACAGTGGTTTTCGGTGGCACACAATTAGAGACAGATGCCACACACAGCAATGGCACAGAGGCAGACTTGCCAATCTTTATCTCCCAGACTCCCACTATTAATTTTTTTTTTTACAGGGAGAATTTACCCCCCCCAAAAAAAAATGGCCCAGTATTACACAGTGGTTTTCGGTGGCACACAATGAGAGACAGATGCCACACACAGGACTGGCACAGAGGCAGACTTGCCAATCTTTATCTCCCAGACTCCCACTATTATTTTTTTTTTTACAGGGAGAATTTACCCCCCCAAAAAAGAATGGCCCAGTATTACACACTGGTTTTCGGTGGCACACGATGAGAGACAGATGCCACACACAGGACTGGCACAGAGGCAGACTTGCCAATCTTTATCTCCCAGACTCCCACTATTAATTTTTTTTTTACAGGGAGAATTTACCCCCCCAAAAAAGAATGGCCCAGTATTACACAGTGGTTTTCGGTGGCACACAATGAGAGACAGATGCCACACACAGGACTGGCACAGAGGCAGACTTGCCAATCTTTATCTCCCAGACTCCCACTATTAATTTTTTTTTTACAGGGAGAATTTACCCAAACAAAAAAGAATGGCCCAGTATTACACAGTGGTTTTCGGTGGCACACAATTAGAGACAGATGCCACACACAGCAATGGCACAGAGGCAGACTTGCCAATCTTTATCTCCCAGACTCCCAGTATTAATTTTTTTTTTTACAGGGAGAATTTACCCCCCAAAAAAAGAATGGCCCAGTATTACACAGTGGTTTTCGGTGGCAAACAATGAGAGACAGATGCCACACACAGGACTGGCAAAGAGGCAGACTTGCCAATCTTTATCTCCCAGACTCCCACTATTAATTTTTTTTTTTACAGGGAGAATTTACCCCCCAAAAAAAGAATGGCCCAGTATTACACACTGGTTTTCGGTGGCACACAATGAGAGACAGATGCCACACACAGGACTGGCACAGAGGCAGACTTGCCAATCTTTATCTCCCAGACTCCCACTATTAATTTTTTTTACAGGGAGAACTTACCCCCCCCAAAAAAAAATGGCCCAGTATTACACAGTGGTTTTCGGTGGCACACAATGAGAGACAGATGCCACACACAGGACTGGCAGAGGCAGACTTGCCAATCTTTATCTCCCAGACTCCCACTATTATTTTTTTTTTACAGGGAGAATTTACCCAAACAAAAAAGAATGGCCCAGTATTACACAGTGGTTTTCGGTGGCACACAATTAGAGACAGATGCCACACTGTTATGATCCCAATGGTAGAGGATCTCAGGGTTTTCAACAAAGTCTGCAAACATAAAAAACCAGCTCATAGGGAGGTGGTAACTGAGCTGACCGCATACCTGATCCTAGCCCACAACTAATAGCAGCCGGGGAACGTACCTACGTTGGTTCTAGACGTCTCGCGCCAGCCGGAGAACTAACTAACCCTTTCAGAGAAAATCAGACCTCACTTGCCTCAAGAGAAAGGTACCCCAAAGTAGATACAGGCCCCCAACAAATAATAACGGTGAGGTAAGAAGAAAGGACAAACGTAAGTATGAACTAGATTCAGCAAAGAGAGGCCCACTATATAATACCAGAAATATAGAAAGCGGACTTATGCGGTCAGCGAAAAACCCTACAAAAATATCCACGCTGAATATCCAAGAACCCCCGCACCGACTAACGGTGTGGGGGGAGAATATCAGCCCCCTAAGAGCTTCCAGCAAAAACAGGAATCACATTATGAACAAGCTGGACAAAAAACTGAACAATACAAATGAACAAAAATAAGAAAGCAGGACTTAGCTTATCTTGCAAAAATCAGGACCAGTAGACAGGAGCAACCAGACAAGGACTGATTACATTGATGCCAGGCACTGGACTAAGAATCCAGGAAGTTTAAATAGGAACACCCAGGGTCTAACGAACCAGGTGACTAAAAACCTGGGGAAAGAATATCCAAGTGCCATACCGCTAGTGACCACAAGAGGGAGCCAAAAAGTATAGTTCACAACAGTACCCCCCCTTTAAGGAGGGGTCACCGAACCCTCACTACGACCACCAGGGCGATCAGGATGGGCAGCGTGAAAGGCACGAACCAAATCGGCCACATGAACATCAGAAGCGACCACCCAGGAATTATCCTCCTGACCATAGCCCTTCCATTTGACCAGATACTGAAGCCTCCGTCTAGAGAGATGAGAATCTAAGATCTTCTCCACCACGTACTCCAACTCGCCCTCAACCAAGACCGGAGCAGGAGGGTCAACAGCAGGAACCACAGGCACAATGTACCGCCGCAACAAAGACCTATGGAACACATTGTGAATGGCAAACGACACAGGAAGATCCAAACGAAAAGACACCGGATTAAGGACCTCCAAAATTCTATAAGGACCAATAAAGCGAGGCTTAAACTTAGGAGAGGAAACCTTCAGATGGACATACGGAGAAGACAACCAAACCAAATCCCCAACACGAAGTCGGGGACCCACACCGCGGCGGCGGTTGGCAAAACGCTGAGCCTTCTCCTGTGACAACTTCAAATTGTCCACCACATGATTCCAAGTCCGCTGCAACCTATCAACCATGGAATCCACCCCAGGACAGTCAGAAGGCTCAACATGACCTGAGGAGAAACGAGGATGAAAACCAGAGTTGCAGAAAAATGGCGAAACCAAAGTAGCGGAACTAGCCCGATTATTGAGGGCAAACTCAGCCAATGGCAAGAAGGTCACCCAATCATCCTGATCCGCAGAAACAAAACATCTCAAATAAGCCTCCAGCGTCTGATTAGTTTGCTCCGTTTGGCCATTAGTCTGAGGATGAAAGGCAGACGAGAACGACAGATCAATGCCCATCTTAGCACAAAAGGATCGCCAGAATCTGGACACAAACTGGGATCCTCTGTCAGACACGATATTCTCAGGAATGCCGTGCAAACGAACCACATTCTGAAAAAACAAAGGAACCAGATCGGAAGAGGAAGGCAACTTAGGCAAGGGCACCAAATGGACCATCTTGGAAAAACGATCACACACCACCCAGATAACAGACATTCCCTGAGACACCGGAAGATCTGAAATGAAATCCATGGAAATGTGTGTCCAAGGCCTCTTCGGGACGGGCAAGGGCAAAAGCAACCCACTGGCACGAGAACAGCAAGGCTTAGCCCGAGCACAAGTCCCACAGGACTGCACAAAAGAACGCACATCCCGTGACAAGGAAGGCCACCAAAAGGACCTAGCCACCAGATCTCTGGTGCCAAAAATTCCCGGATGACCTGCCAACACCGAGGAATGAACCTCGGAAATGACTCTGCTGGTCCACCTATCAGGAACAAACAGTCTGTCAGGTGGACAAGAGTCAGGTCTACCAGCCTGAAATCTCTGCAACACACGTCGCAAATCAGGAGAAATGGCCGACAAGATTACTCCCTCTTTAAGAATACCAGCCGGCTCTGAGACTCCAGGAGAGTCAGGCACAAAGCTCCTAGAGAGAGCATCAGCCTTCACATTTTTCGAACCAGGCAGGTATGAGACCACAAAGTCAAAACGGGAGAAAAACAATGACCAACGAGCCTGTCTAGGATTCAGGCGTTTAGCAGACTCGAGATACATCAGATTTTTGTGATCAGTCAAGACCACCACACGATGCTTAGCTCCCTCGAGCCAATGACGCCACTCCTCAAATGCCCACTTCATGGCCAACAACTCCCGATTACCAACATCATAGTTCCGCTCAGCAGGCGAAAACTTCCTGGAAAAGAAAGCACATGGTCTCATCACAGAGCAACCAGAGCCTCTCTGCGACAAAACAGCCCCTGCGCCGATCTCAGAAGCCTCCACTTCAACCTGAAAGGGAAGTGAGACATCAGGCTGGCACAAAACAGGCGCCGAAGTAAACCGACGCTTCAGCTCCCGGAAGGCCTCCACGGCCGCAGGAGCCCAATTAGCAACATCAGAACCTTTCTTGGTCATATCCGTCAGAGGTTTAACAACGCTAGAAAAGTTAGCAATAAAACGACGGTAGAAATTAGCAAAACCCAAAAACTTCTGAAGACTCTTAACAGACGTGGGTTGAGTCCAATCATGAATAGCTCGGACCTTGACTGGGTCCATCTCCACAGCAGAAGGGGAAAAAATAAAACCCAAAAAGGAAACCTTCTGCACTCCAAAGAGACACTTTGAGCCCTTCACAAACAAAGCATTATCGCGCAAAACCTGAAACACCATCCTGACCTGCTTTACATGAGAATCCCAATCATCAGAAAAAACTAAAATGTCATCCAGATAAACAATCACAAATTTATCTAGATAGTTCCGGAAGATGTCATGCATAAAGGACTGAAACACTGAAGGAGCATTAGAGAGCCCAAAAGGCATCACCAAGTACTCAAAATGACCTTCGGGCGTATTAAATGCAGTTTTCCATTCATCTCCCTGCTTAATGCGCACAAGGTTGTACGCACCACGAAGATCTATCTTGGTGAACCACTTGGCACCCTTAATCCGGGCAAACAAGTCCGAAAATAGTGGCAAAGGATATTGAAATTTAACCGTGATTTTATTCAGAAGCCGATAGTCTATACAAGGTCTCAAAGATCCGTCTTTCTTGGCCACAAAAAAGAATCCCGCACCAAGAGGGGAAGAGGATGGACGAATATGTCCTTTCTCCAAATACTCCTTTATATAAGAACGCATCGCGGCATGCTCAGGTACCGACAGATTAAATAATCGTCCCTTAGGAAACTTACTACCAGGAATCAAATCTATAGCGCAGTCACAGTCCCTATGAGGAGGAAGAGCACTGGACCTGGACTCACTGAATACATCCTGATAGTCCAACAAATACTCAGGAACTTCTGAAGGAGTGGAGGAAGCAATAGACACTGACGGGGAATCGCAATGAATACCCTGACAACCCCAACTTGACACAGACATAGCCCTCCAATCCAAAACTGGATTATGGGCCTGTAACCATGGCAGACCCAAAACGACCAAATCATGCATCTTATGCAGAACAAGAAAACGAATCACCTCCCGATGTTCAGGAGTCATGCACATGGTCACTTGTGTCCAATACTGCGGTTTATTCTCCGCCAATGGCATAGCATCAATCCCTCTAAGAGGAATAGGATTTTCTAAAGGCTCCAGGACAAAACCACAGCGCTTGGCAAACGACAAGTCCATAAGACTCAGGGCAGCACCTGAATCCACAAACGCCATAACAGGGTAGGAAGACAATGAGCAAATTAAAGTCACAGACAAAATAAATTTAGGCTGCAAGTTACCAATGGCGACAGGACTAACAAACTTTGTTAGGCGTTTAGAGCATGCTGATGTAACATGTGTAGAATCACCACAGTAAAAACACAACCCATTCTGACGTCTATGATTTTGCCGTTCAGTTCTAGTCTGAATTCTATCACATTGCATTAAGTCAGGTGTCTGTTCAGACAACACCGCCAGAGGATTAGCGGATTTGCGCTCCCGCAAACGCCGATCAATTTGAATGGCCAGCGTCATAGAATCATTCAGACTTGTAGGAATGGGGAAGCCCACCATCACATTCTTAATGGTTTCAGAAAGGCCATTTCTGAAATTTGCGGCCAGAGCACACTCATTCCACTGAGTAAGCACGGACCATTTCCGAAATTTTTGGCAATACACTTCAGCTTCATCCTGGCCCTGAGAGATAGCCAGCAAAGCCTTCTCTGCCTGAATTTCAAGATTGGGCTCCTCATAAAGCAATCCGAGCGCCAGAAAAAACGCATCAATATTTGCCAATGCCGGATCTCCTGGCGCCAATGAGAAAGCCCAATCCTGAGGGTCGCCCCGCAAGAAGGAGATAACAATTTTAACTTGCTGAGCTGAGTCTCCAGATGAACGAGGTCTCAAAGATAGAAACAATTTACAATTATTCCTAAAATTCCTAAATTTAAATCGATCTCCAGAGAACAGCTCAGGAATAGGTATCTTCGGCTCTGACATAGGACTGCTAATAACAAAATCCTGAATGCCCTGCACACGTGCAGCAAGCTGATCCACACTAGTAATCAGAGTCTGAACATTCATGTCTGCAGCAGAGCTTCAAGCCACTCAGAGGTAAAGGGGAGGAAGAAAAAAAAAAACCTCAGAACTTCTTTTCTTTTAATCCCACTTCTGCAATGCATTAACTATTCACTCGGCCTGGCATTCTGTTATGATCCCAATGGTAGAGGATCTCAGGGTTTTCAACAAAGTCTGCAAACATAAAAAACCAGCTCATAGGGAGGTGGTAACTGAGCTGACCGCATACCTGATCCTAGCCCACAACTAATAGCAGCTGGGGAACGTACCTACGTTGGTTCTAGACGTCTCGCGCCAGCCGGAGAACTAACTAACCCTTTCAGAGAAAATCAGACCTCACTTGCCTCAAGAGAAAGGTACCCCAAAGTAGATACAGGCCCCCAACAAATAATAACGGTGAGGTAAGAAGAAAGGACAAACGTAAGTATGAACTAGATTCAGCAAAGAGAGGCCCACTATATAATAGCAGAAATATAGAAAGCGGACTTATGCGGTCAGCGAAAAACCCTACAAAAATATCCACGCTGAATATCCAAGAACCCCCGCACCGACTAACGGTGTGGGGGGAGAATATCAGCCCCCTAAGAGCTTCCAGCAAAAACAGGAATCACATTATGAACAAGCTGGACAAAAAACTGAACAATACAAATGAACAAAAATAAGAAAGCAGGACTTAGCTTATCTTGCAAAAATCAGGACCAGTAGACAGGAGCAACCAGACAAGGACTGATTACATTGATGCCAGGCACTGGACTAAGAATCCAGGAAGTTTAAATAGGAACACCCAGGGTCTAACGAACCAGGTGACTAAAAACCTGGGGAAAGAATATCCAAGTGCCATACCGCTAGTGACCACAAGAGGGAGCCAAAAAGTATAGTTCACAACACCACACACAGCAATGGCACAGAGGCAGACTTGCCAATCTTTATCTCCCAGACTCCCACTATTAATTTTTTTTTTACAGGGAGAACTTACCCCCCCCAAAAAAAAGGCCCAGTATTACACAGTGTTTTTCGGTGGCACACAATGAGAGACAGATGCCACACACAGGACTGGCACAGAGGCAGAGTTGCCAATCTTTATCTCCCAGACTCCCACTATCAATTTTTTTTTTACAGGGAGAATTTACCCCCCCCCCAAAAAAAATGGCCCAGTATTACACAGTGGTTTTCGGTGGCACACAATGAGAGACAGATGCCACACACAGCAATGGCACAGAGGCAGACTTGCCAATCTTTATCTCCCACAAATTTTTTTTTTTTACAGAGAGAATATAGAAAAAAAAAATGGCCCAGTATTACACACTGGTTTTCGGTGGCACACAATGAGAGACAGATGCGACACACAGCAATGGCACAGAGGCAGACTTGCCAATCTTTATCTCCCTGCAGTAATCTCAGAAAAGTATGGCAGGCAGCTATAAAAAGGACTGCTGCACACAAAAGTGTGGACAAACACACAAGATAGCTGTGCAGAAAGGAAGGAACAACAGGATTTGTGCTTTGAAAAAAGCAGTTGGTTTGCACAGCGGCGTACACACACAGCAACGCAGCTATCAGGGTCAGGGAGCCTTCTAGGGCAGCCCAATGAGCTACAGCGCTGAGGAAAAAAAATGTAGCTTCCACTGTCCCTGCAAACAAAAGATGGTGTTGGACAGTGGAAATCGCTACAGCTCAAGCGGTTTGTGGCTTTATGTACCCTGCCTGACACTATCCCTGCTTCTGATGAAGCGGCACCTCTCCCTATGCTCAGATCAGCAGCAGTAAGATGGCGGTCAGCGGGAACGCCCCTTTATAGCCCCTGTGACGCGGCAGAAAGCAAGCCAATCACTGCAATGCCCTTCTCTAAGATGGTGGGGACTGAGATCTATGTCATCACGCTGCCCACACTCTGCGTCCACCTTCATTGGCTGAGAAATGGCGCTTTTAGCGTCATTGAAACGCGACTTTGGCGCGAAAGTCGCGTACCGCATGGCCGACCCCACACAGGGATCGGGTCGGGTTTCATGAGACGCCGACTTTGCCAAAAGTCGGCGACTTATGAAAATGAACGATCCGTTTCGCTCAACCCTATTCATAACTACTTAATGGACGGTCCTAGGGAGACGGATTTGGCACCATCATAGCCGGCCGGGCCTCGGCTACACGTAGAGACTAAACACATCTTTTCTACCTTGTTCCTACTAGAAAAGCCACCTCCCCTGACAAATATGATATAAATGATTAACATGAAATTATATCTCCAACATTTTTCACAGTTTGCTAAACTTTGCATTACACCAATATTTTTGTAACATGTCAGGTAGTTTTACAGCAAAAAGTTGTTGACAACGGCTTGGAGCCAAAATGTTCTGCATCGCTGCATATAGTTGATGTGAGATGTTTGGATGAAGCTTCTTAAATAATGGAAATACATGCACCTTACCTTTTTGACACTTCTTTTACTAGGAAGAAATCCTGATAGAAGTTGCACCTCTATTATAACCATATTGGTTACGGTTCTTTTGCCTGAATACCTAAAACAGAAGAATCCAAGCTCAAAACTAATAATAGGAGCGAGGACATACACTATGGATTTGACTGATTTGTTCCAAAGAGCTTGGAAGACAGTACATGCCCTATTGGCTACATTATACTCTGTATGTACGAAAAATGTATCCCTAGAATCTGTACTTTATAAGAGAATAACTCAGTATAAGGATAGGGTCACACGACTGCTTTTCTCTGATCCAATAAAATTGGTTTGATTATGCTAATCACACTGATCAGAGTTTGATCATAGTATTAACAAAGTGTGAGCATAGTGTCATCCAATTTTCCAGTATCTGGAGAATTGAAAAAAAAAATTCCCCATCTGCTCTCTTCAGTGTGTCAGTGATATCATCCAAGTGGAGTCAGATTTTTTTCCACTGACCTATAGAATTGGGTGAGTGTCATTTTTGATCAGAGGTAACTCATGCTTGCTGGACTTTTTTCTTGGACTTGCTTGGTCCGAATAAAAAAGTGAACATGTGCATGGCCCCTTTGAATAACATGTGGATGAGTGCTATCCGTCGAAACGACAGATAGTACCTGTCTGATTTCTGTAATCATGTGCACCAGCCATTAGAGCTGGCTATCTGTCAGTACCGGAGTGCGGTTACAGATGCCGCTCACTATGAGTAGTGATTGATGCCAGACCAGCTGCACCTCTGTGACTGAAAGCCTGAGGCTGTCGGGAAAAAGAAAGTAATATTTCATCCCGGTAAGAGGGCTTTCAGTTTGGCAGGCTCATGGCTTCAGAGCACTATTAACCTGCAGATTAACCCTATATCTGCAAATTAATAGCATTTTTCACATGATGGGTTCCCTTTAAAATTAACTTTATTAACTTTATATCATTTGAATAAATAGATAAAGGTTTATGGGGTTTAGATAGCTGACAGGTTCCCTTTAAGAGAATTTACTGTAGGTTTCAGATTTTAAAGAGAGCTTTCAGTCAGTTCATGCTTTGCAAACCATGGGCAACATGAATCAGAGCCTGGATGGATGATTGGCATTTCAAAGAAAGCACAGCTTTATGATCCGGTCAGGCACCATAGGGAGAAATGAGATTTGCCTGGTGCAGTCAGTGGCTGACTGGTCCCAGCACCGATCTACTTGATTGACAGGTTTCTCCATATGGACGTGAGACACTTGCCAGTCCACTGGAGTTGAGAGAAGGGCAGGGCAGTGCTGGGCTAGTCTCATCTCTGGCTATGATTCCAAATCTTTAAACTTTGCTTTCATTAAAATGCTGGATTGTTTCAGAAAGAAAAATCGCTAGCTGCAATCTGGCATCCAGAATTGGATTCTTATTGCCCCCACCACGGCCATTCTCCAACAGGTTCCTTCTCAGTAGTTTCTATCAACATGAAGACCCAGTCTCCTTTTGAATGAGCTCTTTCTTACCTGGCCTCCACTAATATTTCCAATCTTGTCTTTGCTTCATCGGTGCAAACCGATGGCTGAGTGCTGGCAGTGAGCGCAAAGAAGGCGTCAGACTTGATCAGAGTGGTATGATATTTCAAATGTGTCTGTATATAGAAGGACATTATAATTGTATGGATTAAGTATCCAAGAATGACAGGAAAGCAAAATATCTGACAAGTGTATCATGGTCTTTAAATATTGAGTTGAACACAGCAGTAATGAAAATCATATATGAAGACAGATTACCTCATTGCTAATATACAGTGAGGAAAAATACTTACCGTATTTCATGCAGTTAAATTAGCAAAATAATTATGTAAAAATCATACAATGTGATTTTCTGTTTTTTATTTTTAGATTTTTATCTCTCGCAGTTGAAGTGTACCTACGATATAAATTACAGACCTCTCCATTCTTTGTAGGTGGGAAAACGTGCAAAATCGTCAGTGTATCAAATACTTATTTTCCCCACTGTTTATGTTTTACCGCAGCGTTTCTGAGAAGACACAGTGCAAATGTCGGCAGGGAGTAGCAGACTAAGACTTGATTGACAGTTTTTTCCCTATGTGGATATAGTAAAATGATGTGGTCGTATTCAATAAATTTCACATGTACGGTATACTATGTTACACTATGTTTACGTGCAGTATTAGGTAAGCATGGTTTGGCACTAGTAATATTACATTGTAGAAACATAGGAAACATACCAGGCTTCTACAACAATTAACTAACATCATAACCACACATAAGGTGTTAAAGCCAGATTATTTGGATGTGCAGGACACACTACAAACACCACAGCACCACAAAAGGAAACACAGTGTACTAGTCCAAAATAGTAAAATATAAATTTTATTAAATATCCATAGAAATACAAGCGGTCAAACAATGACAGCAGAGGCTAAAATTGGCAACCACACCTAGACTGCTTAATAGAGAACAGAGTGGCACAGACATCCCAGTACTCATAATTACATTTAGCATCTTGCCCAAATAGTAATGTCAGTTAACATATATACAAAGTACGATAGAGCATCTGCCTGACATTCAACGAGTATACACAGCAAGATATATCAGCAGGACATATATACAATATAACATACCAGATAGTAGTAATTGATGAGAGCTGCACCATGCCGTCCCCACCCTCCCGACGCGCGTTTCAGATCAACCTTCCTCAAGGGGGGCATCAATATTACATTGTGTACCACTAGTGCTTGTATACTAGCAATATTACTAGGCCGAGCATTGATTTTTTAGGAAATTGTTTGGCGGTATTATTTCAGTACAGTAAACAGCTGCATTTTGACTGCAATTGTAATATTGTAATTTGCACATGACATGGTTTTCTTACTGCTCTCTGTCACAGTATCTGTTGCCGTATCTTAAGGGCTCCTCATGGCATTACATTATTTGGGCACTGTTTGGTAGTAAGATTAAAACTTTTCATTGTAGTATTATGTTCATAAGATGCGCTTGCAATATGTTTTATTTACTGCGATTTTCCAAAAACTTGGAAAAAATCGCCACGTTTTTTGCTACATTTTTGGAAAATCACAGCAAATTACACTGCTTTAGAGTATATCCACATTTCACCAGTCAAAAACAACAATTTTTTTCATTTTCTGGAGCATTCTGTTAACTTTTTCATTGTTTTTTTTTCTCTGTTTGGATTTTATCTGTTTTGCAGACTCTTTTTAGCACTTTTAGAGGTAATTTTCAGGTGTTTTTTTAAATTCATCAAAACTAAAGTATAAAACTTTAGTGTTTTTGAGGCAAAAATGCCTACAAAAAGCAGTTACGGCATTTATTTAGCCTTTCCCTTTACTTCTGTTGTAAAATATTTTTACTTAGTGGAAATCAGCAGAAGATTGTTTAGGTTTATTCTTTTAATCATTTGGTGTCCTTGAACGTCTGAAGTGTTTAAAAGACACTGAAAAGCCTGAATATTTGAACAGCATGTCACTTTTCCATAGAAATGAAAGATTATTTTGAGCATTTTGTAAGTGCTTTTTTTGATGTTTTTCGGAACAAACCAACTTAAAAAACATTGGATAAAATCTAGTGTGAACATGCATTTAGGAGCAGGTCCTTTTTGAAAAAACAGTACGAAAATCTCTATAGGGGCTTAGTCAGTTGGCTTTATAAATCGGAACGAGATTGGAACGCAGTACAAGGAGAGGCCGGTGGCTCTCCCAGTCCGAGAACTGCATAGAAATACATGAAGCTGTCATGCTCGGGAGAGCCGCCAGCCAGTTTATACACTGTATATTGATCTAGTTCTGATTTTTACGGCTGTCTGACTGCGTAGTACGTCTATGTTCACACGGAGTCTTTTTGCTGAATTTTTGGAGAAAAAGCTGAGTGGATACCCCACATTTTTGAGGCATTTTGAAATTTAGAGTAGGATTTAGAGAGTTTCAATTCCAAAAACTCCTCTTAAAAACTCTTTCTATTCATTTCTGTTGTAAATTCTCTTTGCTAGTTATGTTCATTCTTTTGAGCCTTTTCTTCCCTCTTCAGTTGAAAAACGCAACTTAGAAAAAGAAGAAAGTGCACGTTACTTCTTTCAAGTGGTCACTGATAGAATCTGCTCCAAAAAAACACTGCAGGAATGAAAAAAAACTCTTCTAAAATGCTTTAGGAAGCGTATTACACACCTCCAATAGCTTCCTAAAGAAGGAACAGTTCCTGAAGTGGTTTCCACTAGAATAACTGTTGTTTTGGAAAGCCTCAAATAAAATCGTAGGCTTCGAGTGTGTGCACAAAGAGATTTTTTTAGGAGGCTTTGAAGTAGACTGAGCGGAAACTGAGTGAAAATTCATTGAATCCATCTCCGGGAAAATATATCTGTGTACTGTGTTAGCTAATTGATAGAAAAACAATATTTATACCAACCACTCAGAGCCCGCAGTTTTTAATGTTTTTCAAATCATGCTTCTTAAATTCAAAACTCCTCAAAAACTTTGAGGGTTTGCTCAGTTTCTGCTCAAAAAAACAATGCAGAAGGACTCTGTATGCCCATAGCCTCATAGTGGCTCTTTATATACTGTAAAAAAAAAAAGCAAGGAATAAATGATGTACAAAAAGGACGAAAGAAAAGAATGTACAAATGATCTTGTAGCCTTGTTGGTGACCTTCCATGTTGGCTAACATTAATAGTCTTGGCATTCTGAACTTTTTCTCCTACTTTAGGCTATGTTCGCACGTTGCTTTTTTTTTGCTGCTTTTTAATGCAAATTTTCAGCTGCATTTTTCAGCACCAGCAAAGTCTAGGAGAGTTCAGAAATCTCATACACACACATTGGTTTTTTTTTCCAGACTAAATTGGAAAACTGCTGCGTTTTTGAAAACTGCTGCGTTTTTGAAAACTGCAGCACGTCACTTCCTTCTGCGTTTTTTCTGCATTTTTTCGACTTTTTTCAACCAAAGAAAGCAATGGGTAAGTGCAAAAATGCAGAAAAAAACGCAAGCATTAGGTTTTGCTGAGTTTTTGATACAAACCCTAAAGAAGTTGCATCATGTTTTTCTTGCGGGGCACTAAGCTTTGTCAGCATGTACAAGAGACAATAAAAACGCAGCTAAAAAAATGCAACACAATGCAAATTCGCAGCAAAAAACACAGCAAAAGTGCAGCAAAACGTGCCTTAGAAGGAGGTAAAGCCGTAACCATATGACATTTGCTAACTTTAAGGGTGCATTCAGACATCTGTGCAAGTTGGATCGATACTGGACAGCAATGCACGGACTGGCAGCAGGTCTCCCGAGATTGGGAGAGCCGCAGCCAATCTGTGCATTGCCATCCAATCTTGGACTGATTTGCTCAAATGTCGGAAAGTGCCCTTAGGGGACGTTATGCTCTCACTGGAGGAATTTCTACATTAGATATAGTATTAACAGAAATGCTCTGAATTAGTCACATTTTCCCTTTTCATTGCAAAGGGTGAAATCCACCACGTTGCATATAACCCAGGCCGACGGGAACGTACCCTAATCCAGTGGCCTTCCCTTACCTGTATAAATACACAGCCGCTCCCTGTAGCCGTCAGTGTGTACTCTCCGGGGATTTCTGGTAACATCTCTCTTTGGGTAAGCAGGCTGTTCTTTGTGTCCACATGGAACTGCCTATGAAAACCAGACAGCGACCTGACTGTCACCGCTACCTCCAAATCATCTTTGTAAGTTGCCTTTGTATATTTTGTCAATGCTTGAAGCGCCAATGCCATATCCTGTAAGACAGGAAACATGTTCAGGTCAACCTAGGACTAATAAAAGAGCTAGTATATATTACAAGATATTATATTATGAAAGCTGATAATTATTATTATTGTTTTCATATAGTAATAGTTCAACCTGAGGGGATCGGAAGCTGCCATATGGGTTCTGCCGTCTGATAATCCAGTTGACTATAAGAGAAGCCTCCTTGACGTCTCTTTCTGTAGTTGTTTGATAGGAGAGTAATGCAAGGAGAAGATAGGAGGAGGTCTCAACATCTCCATGATCACTTTCATCTGCTGCCCAATGCTTGGTCCCATCTGACAAAAATAATAATACATGTGAGAAAAAAACAAAAGAACACCAACGTATGGATCTATCTATCTATCTATCTATCTATCTATCTATCTATCTATCTATCTATCTATCTATCCATCCATCTAGCCATCTATCAGTCTATCCATCTATCTATTCATCTTTGTATCCATCCATCCTTCCATCTATCCATCTGTCTATCCATTCATCTATCTATCCATCTTTCCATTCATCTATCCATTCATCTATCCATCTATCTATCAATTCATCTATCTATTCATCTATCCATCTATCTATTCATCCATCCATCCATCTAGCCATCAAGCCATCCATCTAGCTATCAATCTATCAATTCATCAATCCATCCATCTATCCATTCATCTATGTATCCATCTACAGGTCCTTCTCAAAAAATTAGCATATAGTGTTAAATTTCATTATTTACCATAATGTAATGATTACAATTAAACTTTCATATATTATAGATTCATTATCCACCAACTGAAATTTGTCAGGTCTTTTATTGTTTTAATACTGATGATTTTGGCATACAACTCCTGATAACCCAAAAAACCTGTCTCAATAAATTAGCATATTTCAACCGTCCAATCAAATAAAAGTGTTTTTTAATAACAAACAAAAAAACCATCAAATAATAATGTTCAGTTATGCACTCAATACTTGGTCGGGAATCCTTTGGCAGAAATGACTGCTTCAATGCGGCGTGGCATGGAGGCAATCAGCCTGTGACACTGCTGAGATGTTATGGAGGCCCAGGATGCTTCAATAGCGGCCTTAAGCTCATCCAGAGTGTTGGGTCTTGCGTCTCTCAACTTTCTCTTCACAATATCCCACAGATTCTCTATGGGGTTCAGGTCAGGAGAGTTGGCAGGCCAATTGAGCACAGTAATACCATGGTCAGTAAACCATTTACCAGTGGTTTTGGCACTGTGAGCAGGTGCCAGGAAGCATGAAGTGCTCCAAAATCTCCTGATAGCTAGCTGCATTGACCCTGCCCTTGATGAAACACAGTGGACCAACACCAGCAGCTGACATGGCACCCCACACCATCACTGACTGTGGGTACTTGACACTGGACTTCAGGCATTTTGGCATTTCCTTCTCCCCAGTCTTCCTCCAGACTCTGGCACCTTGATTTCCGAATGACATGCAAAATTTGCTTTCATCAGAAAAAAGTACTTGGGACCACTTAGCAACAGTCCAGTGCTGCTTCTCTGTAGCCCAGGTCAGGCGCTTCTGCCGCTGTTTATGGTTCAAAAGTGGCTTTACCTGGGGAATGCGGCACCTGTAGCCCATTTCCTGCACACGCCTGTGCACGGTGGCTCTGGATGTTTCCACACCAGACTCAGTCCACTGCTTCCTCAGGTTCCCCAAGGTCTGGAATCGGTCCTTCTCCACAGTCTTCCTCAGGGTCCGGTCACCTCTTCTCGTTGTACAGCGTTTTCTGCCACATTCTTTCCTTCCAACAGACTTACCATTGAGGTGCCTTGATACAGCACTCTGGGAACAGCCTATTTGTTGAGAAATTTCTTTCTGGGTCTTACCCTCTTGCTTGAGGGTGTCAATGATGGCCTTCTTGACATCTGTCAGGTCGCTAGTCTTACCCATGATGGGGGTTTTGAGTAATGAACCAGGCAGGGAGTTTTTAAAAGCCTCAGGTATCTTTTGCATGTGTTTAGAGTTAATTAGTTGATTCAGAAGATTAGGGTAATAGGTCGTTTAGAGAACCTTTTCTTGATATGCTAATTTATTGAGACAGGTTTTTTGGGTTATCAGGAGTTGTAGGCCAAAATCATCAGTATTAAAACAATAAATGACCTGACAAATTTCAGTTGGTGGATAATGAATCTATAATATATGAAAGTTTAATTGTAATCATTACATTATGGTAAATAATGAAATTTAACACTATATGCTAATTTTTTGAGAAGGACCTGTATCTATCCATCCATCTATCCATCTATCCATTTGTTTATCTATTATCTATCTATCTATTCTTCTATCCATCTATCTATTCGTCCATCTGTCCATTTATCCACCTATCTATCTATCTATCTATCTATCTATCTATCTATCTATCTATCTATCCATCTATTCGTCTATCCGTCTATCTATTCATCTTTATGTCCATCCTTCCTTCCATCTATCCATCTCTGTCTATCCATTCATCTATCTATCCATCTATCCATTTAACTATCCATCTTTCCATTCATCTATCAATCAATCTATCTATCTATCTATCTATCTATCTATTCATCTATCTATTTGTCATCTATCTACCTATTCATCTATCCACCTATCCATCCATCCATCTATATTAGATTACACGTTGTGTTTTTCGGCTTTCTTCACATGTCCAGCTGTATTAAAAAAAAGGGATCATTTACAAATGGAGCTAAATTGAATGCACTCTTTGGATTTGCATGTGTTTTTGTTCCATTTGCAAAATAAAGGAGTCTGTCTTTTGTTCTGGACATGTGCTGCGCTTAACAACCTGATCCATCAGCAAATGACATAAATGATGACGTCCTGTTACCATCAGTATACTATAGCCTTCAATATTTTTTAAAAATTATCCTGTTATTATCCATTTTTTATTTGGCCAGACAAAAAAGTTATCCAGATTACATTTTTTGGTCCAGCTAAAAAAACAGATAGCACCTTAAGAAAAGACATTTTAGGACATTTTTGTCCCCATTGAAATAAATAGACCATGAACAGGATTATTTTATTTCCATTTTTCAGATCCTAAAATGGAGATGGCTACAGACATGTCTGCACGGCCTTATAAAGCTGGAGATGTATGGCGCCAGACGCTAAAAACCCCCTTACACCTTCAGTCATCTACGCTAGAGACTGTATGTAACAGCTCTCATGTTAAACACATAATTACCGGTACATGTAATGTACATTTTTTTTACACAGTGCTGAGCTTGTGGACAATAGTTTGCTGAAACCAGAAAACCCTTCTATGGGCGGACACACGTCTACCTTTCCATATAGCAGCTTTCTCCAGGATTTCCAACATTTGGTTTCTTAGATCGCTGTCCCTTGACAATGTAAATGCATAGGCGAGAAGAGCCTGAGTGTAGGTCGCCCTCACATCATCGACTGCGTTCTTCAGGCACTTCAGTGCGTTCTCAACAACTGGACCCTGTAAGTGTGATATGTCATTAGGGCAAACTAAGTGTCACCTATAATGGTTCCCAGGTCAGAAATTGATTTTTCCTTTCCCATTTCATCCTTTAAAGGGATTCTGAGCACAGTATGATGTAGGGGCCGAGACCCTGATTCCAGTGATGTGTCACTTACTGGACTGTTTGGTGCAGTTTTCTGCTTTCCCTGGTGTAGATCTAGCAGAGCACGGACTGCTGAGCTGTTTATAACTCCGCCAACACAACTAATTTGCAGATCTGCCAATCAGTGGTTGGAGGGGGCAGGATTAGCTGGACTGACTGGCACATGGCACCTAGTCTGGCTACACTGATAATATCCTGCTGATAAAACACTGATTGTATGGAAGCTACAACAAGCTGCTAAGCAAGTGACAAATCCCTGAAATCAGACTCTCTGACCCTACTTTATGTTGCTCTCAGATTAAATAGTAAAAACCTGTTGACAGACTCATTTAATTATTTGATATTTAGTTTGATGGAAAAAGTAAATTTTTTAGGGTAAAACAAAGCGGAAAAACAGTGAACAAAAAACGAAAAAATAAACTTTGTAAAGTTATATAAATCAAAGCCCATTACTTATGATTCAGGGAACAATAACGAATCCCAGTAAATAGAACGTCCAGAAAAGGAAACAGCGACTTACATTATATACTTGGCCATGTTCCATCAGAGCTATTGCTATGTATGCTGTAAGAGTTACATTGTCATCAGATTCTCTCTATAAAAAAAAAGCAAAGACATCAAATGTCAAACATAAATTCATCATCCATGTCTTCATGACCGTGGGGTTTTTCGTTTTTCCGTGTTCGTTTTTCACTCCCCTCCTTCCCAGAGCCATAACTTTTTTATTTTTCCGACAATTTGGCCATGTGAGGGCTTATTTTTTGCGGGACGAGTTGTACTTTTGAACGACATCATTGGTTTTACCATGTCATGTACTAGAAAACAGGAAAAAAATTCAGAGTGCGGTGAAATTGCAAAAAAAGTGCAATCCCACACTTGCTTTTTGCTTGGATTTTTTGCTAGGTTCACTAAATGCTAAAACGGACCTGCCATTATGATTCTTCAGGTCATTACCAGTTCATAGACACCTAACATGACTAGGTTATTTTTTACCTAAGTGGTGAAAAAAATTCCAAACTTTGCTAAAAAAAAAAAAAAAATGCGCCATTTTCCGATGCTCGTAGCGTCTCCATTTTTCATGATCTGGGGTCGGTTGAGGGCTTATTTTTTGCGTGCCGAGCTGGCATTTTTAATGATTCCAATTCGGTGCAGATACGTTCTTTTGATCGCCCGTTATTGCATTTTAATGCAATGTCGCGGCGACCAAAAAACGTAATTCTGGCGTTTCGATTATTTTTCTCGTTACGCCGTTTAGCGATCAGGTTAATGCTTTTTTTTATTGATAGATCAGGTGATTGTGAATGCGGCGATACCAAATATGTGTAGGTTTGATTTTTTTTATTGATTTATTTTGATTGGGGCGAAAGGGGGGTGATTTAAACTTTTATATTTTTTTTATTTTTTTCACATTTTTTTTTTACTTTTTTTTTAACTTTTGCCATGCTTCAATAGCCTCCATGGGAGGCTAGAAGCAGGCACAGCACGATCGCCTCTGCTACATAGCAGCGATCTGCTGTTCGCTGCTATGTAGCAGAAAATCAGGTGTGCTGTGAGCGCCGACCACAGGGTGGTGCTCACAGCTACCGGCGATTAGTTCTCAAGGACCTCTATGGTTACAAAGGAGAAGCATCACCGACCCCCGATCATGTGACGGGGGTCGGCGATGCCGTCATTTCCGGCCGCCCGGCCGGATGCGGTAGTTAAATGCCGCTGTCTGCGTTTGACAGCGGCATTTAACTAGTTAATAGCAGCGGGTGAATCGCGATTTCACCCGCCGCTATTGTGGGCACATGTCAGCTATTCAAAACAGCTGACATGTCCCGGCTTTGATGCAGGCTCACCGCGGAGCCCTGCATCAAAGCAGGGGAGCTGACATAGAACGTACTATCCCGTCCGATGTCAGTAAGGGGTTAAAAGGAACCTGTCACCCCCAAAATGGCTGGTGAGGTAAGCTCACCGGCATCAGGGGCTTATCTACAGCATTCTGTAATGCTGTAGATAAGCCCCCGATGTTACCTGAAAGAGGAGAAAAAGACGTTAGATTATACTCACCCAGGGGCGGTCCGGTCGGATGGGTGTCTCCAATCCGCTCCGGCGCCTCCCATCTTCAAACGATGACGTCCTCTTCGGGTCTTTACGCCGCGGCTCCGGCGCAAGCCTACTTTGTCTGCCCTGTTGAGGGCAGAGCAAAGTACTGCAGTGCGCAGGCGCCAGGCCTCTCTGACCTTTCCGGCGCCTGCGCACTGCAGTACTTTGCTCTGCCCTCAACAGGGCAGAAAAACTACACCTGCTCCGGAGCCGCAGCGACTTCAGCATTCATATAGATTAACGGATGTGCTTGATTTATGTCCAAGCAGCTGGATATTTTTTACACTAAAGTTCTATAGTGTATAATTGAAAAATGTAAAGAAAAACTAATGTAATATTGTACATTAACTTCATGAACTATTATAGACCTTAGTGAAAGAGAAGTCATATTTTTTCTTATATCTCCAAAGGTCTATATTTGGAATACTTTATTAAATAAATAATCTGCAAAATTATCCTGCATCGATTTGAAGCTGTTGCAATAATAAAATTCTTACTACCTGCACCCTCCACTAGGGGGAGCTTCTGCTCTTACTGTAGACACAGCGCAGTGATTGGTGACTACAAGTGGTGACTGCAGACGGCCAGAGTTGTATTATTAATTCTACCACTGCGCAGGGTCTATGGAGCTCTGTCTTATGAAAGCGAAGCTCAGTCTAAGATATTTTTCTCCAATTAAAGCAATTACGAAATTTATGTTGAGCACGCAATTGACCCATTTGGTGGGCCGCAATAACCTGTGATTATGTACGAGTATAGGCAGCTACTGTATATACTCATATGTACTGAGTGCATTTAAATATGTGGTATCCATCAGTGGCGTAGTATGTGTGGCCCGCACCTGGGGCAAGAATATTGCAGCCATTAACCTGTGGACCTTCAGCTCTCCCTGGGTCTCCTCTGTCACTCCAGTATTGAACTATCTTACTTTCCGAGCACGTGTTGTATTTTTTAAAAATTTCTGAGCAATTATAGTTTGCCTTTTTGAGCCTCTACTTTATTTTTGGCTTGAAACGCGACATAAAATTTAAAAATAAAGTTAATTTTTTATGTTTTTTTTACTTTTTTAAAACTTTTTTTATGTAACCCTTTCATTTCCCTAGCCTTATCTCTAAACTTATCACTAACCCTATCCTGAGACTTAACCCATTATCTACCAAAGTCCTTTTTTTGGGACGCCTAATCTTTAGCTTCTAGCAGCTATGATTTTATAATTTTTATAATTAGGTCCAATTTTGTTGTGTTGTGTTTGTAAAATGAATGTTTTCAAAATAGGAAATCATGTCATTGTCATTTTTAATTGAATGTTGGGACGCCCTTTTCTGAAAAATCCGTACTTGTAAAAATTTTGCAAATTATGTTTCTGATTCATTAGGACCCAAATCATTAAAAATCTGTCATAAAAAAAATAAATAAGTAAAAAAAATTGCTAATTTGGCAAGTAATGGGTTAAGACTAGCCTCACCAGTATCATAAGACCTATTCCACCTTAGCCCTCCGTCCTAATCTTAGCCCTAGTTCTAACCCTAGCTAGGATTACAAAAGATTGGGGCGTAAACCGTAAAAACAGTGTAAAGACGAAAGATCGTACTGAACCATTTATGGTGCCCTTGATTCAGTAATGTGAAGGAACAGATGATTGGCCTCGGGGAGACCAAAACATCCAACACCGCGGAGACACCATCACGTGTTTCTCAACGCAGTGATCCAGAACACTGCCCACATCCCTTATGGGAAATATGCAAATGCATGTAGGATAGCTGCGGAGACACCATCACGTGTTTCTCAACGCAAGCAGTGAATAGCCAGACCTTTCCCCGGGAAGGAACAACCACGGGAAGGGCAGCATCCAATAAAGGAAAACATCCAATACAGGAAAACCACCTATGCCAAGCATGGTATCCATCCACAGACAGCTGTTTCGGGGTGTTTGTCCCTCATCAGTGTGGAGTAGGAATCTGGCTATTGGGAGCAGTGCCTAGTAAAAGGCTGTGAAGGAACAGATGATTGGCCTCGGGGAGACCAAAACATCCAACACCGCGGAGACACCATCACGTGTTTCTCAACGCAGTGATCCAGAACACTGCCCCCATCCCTTATGGGAAATATGCAAATGCATGTAGGATAGCTGCGGAGACACCATCACGTGTTTCTCAACACAAGCAGTGAATAGCCAGACCTTTCCCCGGGAAGGAACAACCACGGGAAGGGCAGCATCCAATAAAGGAAAACATCCAATACAGGAAAACCACCTATGCCAAGCATGGTATCCATCCACAGACAGCTGTTTCGGGGTGTTTGTCCCTCATCAGTGTGGAGTAGGAATCTGGCTATTAGGAGCAGTGCCTAGTAAAAGGCTGTGAAGGAACAGATGATTGGCCTCGGGGAGACCAAAACATCCAACACCGCGGAGACACCATCACGTGTTTCTCAACGCAGTGATCCAGAACACTGCCCCCATCCCTTATGGGAAATATGCAAATGCATGTAGGATAGCTGCGGAGACACCATCACGTGTTTCTCAACGCAAGCAGTGAATAGCCAGACCTTTCCCCGGGAAGGAACAACCACGGGAAGGGCAGCATCCAATAAAGGAAAACATCCAATACAGGAAAACCACCTATGCCAAGCATGGTATCCATCCACAGACAGCTGTTTCGGGGTGTTTGTCCCTCATCAGTGTGGAGTAGGAATCTGGCTATTAGGAGCAGTGCCTAGTAAAAGGCTGTGAAGGAACAGATGATTGGCCTCGGGGAGACCAAAACATCCAACACCGCGGAGACACCATCACGTGTTTCTCAACACAGTGATCCAGAACACTGCCCCCATCCCTTATGGGAAATATGCAAATGCATGTAGGATAGCTGCGGAGACACCATCACGTGTTTCTCAACCGAAACAGCTGTCTGTGGATGGATACCATGCTTGGCATAGGTGGTTTTCCTGTATTGGATGTTTTCCTTTATTGGATGCTGCCCTTCCCGGGGAAAGGTCTGGCTATTCACTACTTGCGTTGAGAAACACATGATGGTGTCTCCGCAGCTATCCTACATGCATTTGCATATTTCCCATAAGGGATGGGGGCAGTGTTCTGGATCACTGCGTTGAGAAACACGTGATGGTGTCTCCGCGGTGTTGGATGATTTGGTCTCCCCGAGGCCAATCATCTGTTCCTTCACAGCCTTTTACTAGGCACTGCTCCTAATAGCCAGATTCCTACTCCACACTGATGAGGGACAAACACCCCAAAACAGCTGTCTGTGGATGGATACCATGCTTGGCATAGGTGGTTTTCCTGTATTGGATGTTTTCCTTTATTGGATGCTGCCCTTCCCGTGGTTGTTCCTTCCCGGGGAAAGGTCTGGCTATTCACTGCTTGCGTTGAGAAACACGTGATGGTGTCTCCGCAGCTATCCTACATGCCTTTGCATATTTCCCATAAGGGATGGGGGCAGTGTTCTGGATCACTGCGTTGAGAAACACGTGATGGTGTCTCCGCGGTGTTGGATGTTTTGGTCTCCCCGAGGCCAATCATCTGTTCCTTCACAGCCTTTTACTAGGCACTGCTCCTAATAGCCAGATTCCTACTCCACACTGATGAGGGACAAACACCCCGAAACAGCTGTCTGTGGATGGATATTCACTGCTTGCGTTGAGAAACACGTGATGGTGTCTCCGCAGCTATCCTACATGCATTTGCATATTTCCCATAAGGGATGGGGGCAGTGTTCTGGATCACTGCGTTGAGAAACACATGATGGTGTCTCCGCGGTGTTGGATGTTTTGGTCTCCCCGAGGCCAATCATCTGTTCCTTCACAGCCTTTTACTAGGCACTGCTCCTAATAGCCAGATTCCTACTCCACACTGATGAGGGACAAACACCCCGAAACAGCTGTCTGTGGATGGATACCATGCTTGGCATAGGTGGTTTTCCTGTATTGGATGTTTTCCTTTATTGGATGCTGCCCTTCCCGTGGTTGTTCCTTCCCGGGGAAAGGTCTGGCTATTCACTGCTTGCGTTGAGAAACACGTGATGGTGTCTCCGCAGCTATCCTACATGCACTTGATTCAGTAATGTCTTCATTTTTTAGCTGCCCTTCCTCTGGCATCACAGTTGTGGCCTGTGCAGAGCGCAGCAGCCGAGATGAGCATGTCATCAGCTGCTGCACTCTGCATAGGCAGCGAATGACATGTAAAAACTCACTTTATTATGCTGGAAGCTTTGTCATCTCGGAGGTCACTGCTTATGGAGTGAGACCATGGTGAGATAACAGCCGCTGACATCTTATTTATCTTCCAGATGCCTCTCATTACCCCTTGGACCAATTGACAGAGTGTGTTTGTGGATACCTAAGCTACTGCACTGTCCTGAACACGGGGAAAGAGACATCGCTAATCAGAAGAAATATGCTACATTTTTAATTGGAGGTATTTGCTAATATTAATATTGTTATACATACTACATATCGGGACAGGATCTTGGAGATGGAAATACCCCTTTAACTTTTATTTGTGCTTTTATATAAATAATCATGTATAATTTTCCGATACCTTTATCTTTTGTGTTGCGTGCCAATATAAACACATATTAACAACTGATTTACATAATATTGAGCCTATTGAGAATAAAAAAGTAAATAATGTCCAGGGCTGGATATTTCATTTAACACTCCCCCCTGCGCAACTCTAGTATCCATATGGTAATTTTTTTCTTGAGATCTAATGACAAATTGTGTCACTGATAAAATCTGAAAAACATTGCTATTTGCCTTAATATTTTGGGACACATGAATCTTGTGAGCTATAGGGTATTAATAGGTTCTAAATGATTGCATCTAATCAGGCAGAACATACTTTTTGCTAAAATCCAAATAATAAACATATCAATTTATATATCTCAATTGTGTAAAAGTAATGTGGACCAAACTTTAAAGATAAAAGTATGTCGGTCTCCAATTATAGGTGACATTATAGAACCATCATTCTTCTCCCTGGAGGAGAGCTAATTTGCATAACCTTTTCTCAAAGAGCATTACATACAGTAGCTTACAAATCTCCTTACAGAGGTTTGTGGTCTCCACAATAAGTTAAAGTGCCCCCAAAAGTACCCCAACAGCAAAAATAGATACCGTTAAGTAGTTGTTAAAGATTTTTCCAACTTCTTCGAAGCATCCACTAGGCAACTGCAAACTACTGAGCCACTTTACAGCATCCTGAATATGCTTTTCCTGGATGTAGATAAGGTCTTGAGCATGACCGAAGGACTTCAACGTGAAGGCCGTGAGCCTAAAATAAGAGACTGTCTTACACATCTAGCAATTGATTGTTATATCATAATATTTGATTTTTTTTCCAACAGTGACAATCTTTCCTATGGGCTGATACCTCAGCTCAGCCCAATTTGCAACCTCTTAAAGGGGTTGTTCATGTTTTGAAAAAATATGCAGTACCTACTTGTGAAATTCCAACCGCGCTCCAGCGTCAACACTCTGGTGCTACCAGACAAACTCTATTTGTATGTGGGAATGATCACATGTAATACAGGCATGAACCAACTGCAGTCAGTCAATAGCCTCACTAGTAATGCTGCATGTGTAAGGGGTTACCAGGACTGATGTGCGCCCCAACCCCTTTAATTCTTTAATTACTGTATATGTTACTGTGTATTTTTGGAATACACAGTACCATGCAACATTGGAGAAGCATAAGGCCCAGCCAAACAGCATCCTTGACTAGGACCCCATTGGAAGGCGCAACAGCAACACTGCTAGTGGTGCAGTATTAGTGGGACTGCAGTAGCTAGAAGATGGCTAAGCAGTACGGGCAGGTCGCTCATCATGTGTCAGCATATTGCATGGGCCAACGCCCTCAGTGTCGGTGCGAAATGGCTGAGGGAGTCCCCAGATAGAGTAAGGCTGAGCAGAGAGGATGCTGAGAGACCAAAATGTACGGTCCGTCCTGGAAGCGAGCTTAGCGACGGAGAGAGAAGGACAGGGACAGAAAAGAAGTTGCATGTTGTGAAACCTGATGTTGATGCTGGAAACAATGTGATATGCTGCGTACAGAGCCAAATAAAGCTGTTGTTGTTAATGTTGAGTTGGACTGTGTCTCTCTTTGTGCGGTGCCGTCTACAAAGCATCACTGGCCGTCCAGGGTGGACCCTGATGGCAAGGACACCCAGAATGCAGGTATGCCGAAGGAAAGGCACTATTGTACTGTGGGGAGAGGCCAGGGCGTGATAAAGGGATTACTCTCGGCTATGACTACCGCCCTGGCCTTCTCCAACACATTTACAGCAAAGCCCAGTGATTGGCCGCAGCGGTTAGGTTTACATAAATCATGCTTTTACTGAAGCAAACAAAACAGTGACTAATGAGAACCATTAGATGATCTATAGTATGTTGATTTTGGGGGATTTAAGGGGTGAGCTTAGCTTTTTTATTTTTATTATTACCAACTGTTGGAAAAAATTAATCATGGACAAAACCGTTAAATTGCAAAAGGTGGATTTTGCCAGTTTTTTCCAACATCAGAATGTTTAACAATCACATTGCAAATGGCTGGTTTCTCATGATGAACCCCCCCTATTTACTATAAACCCATCAAGCCACAGGCAGTCACATTTTATTCAGAAATGTCTTTCTCCGAGAGTCCTAACTCTTGGCTTCAGTACGTACCACGTGCTACTGTTCGAACCATGGTATACGCTGTAAGAGCCGTCACCTTTCTTAAACAACAGTTGTCTAAGATAACCTGCATAGCAAAATACATTACAAATTAGGACTTATTCACATCTCTGCATATCATCAGCACAACAGAAAAAACCCTAAAACAAGCCACAACCTGAAAATGGTCAGATGTGATCGCAATTATGCATAATATGCCAACCCCAACGATGTCACCCGGATCATTAGTAATGTCCATTCCTTGATGCTACTGACTGACATCGATAAAGTTCTGCTTTGGCTCTAAAGTGTTGGTCTACTTGCTTTCCAATAACTAATTTGTCATGAGGAGAATGATTGTGTAACAAATTGTTAGGCTGTTGCTAATTTGTGTTGCTAGGGACAGACCGTGGACAGAATCAGTTTTCTTCCCCCTCTGGCAGCTAACAATATATGATGGATTGATGAAGTATATGTCCACCATAGAGATGCATTACAAAGAAAAATATATAACAAGGTACAGTTAGGTCCATATATATTTGGACAGAGACAACATTTTTCTAATTTTGGTTATAGACATTACCACAATGAATTTTACATTTACAATTCAGATGCAGTTGAAGTTCAGACTTTCAGCTTTCATTTGAGTGTATCCACATTAAAATTGGATGAAGGGTTTAGGAGTTTCAGCTCCTTAACATGTGTCACCCTGTTTTTAAAGGGAGCAAAAGTAATTGGACAGATTCAATAATTTTAAATAAAATGTTCATTTCTAGTACTTGGTTGAAAACCTTTTGTTGGCAATGACTGCCTGAAGTCTTGAACTCATGGACATCACTAGACGCTGTGTTTCCTCCTTTTTGATGCTCTGCCAGGCCTTCACTGCGGGGGTTTTCAGTTGCTGTTTGTTTGTGGGCCTTTCTGTCTGAAGTTTAGTCTTTAACAAGTGAAATGCTGCTCAATTGGGTTGAGATCAGGTGACTGACTTGGCCATTCAAGAATATTCCACTTCTTTGCTTTAATAAACTCCTGGGTTGCTTTGGCTTTATGTTTTGGGTCATTGTTTATCTGTAGTATGAAACGATCAGTTTGGCTGCATTTGGCTGGATCTGAGCACACAGTATGACTCTGAAGACCTCAGAATTCATTCGGCTGCTTCTGTCCTGTGTCACATCATCAATAAACACTAGTGACCCAGTGCCACTGGCAGCCATGCGTGCCCAAGCCATCACACTGCCTCCGCTGTGTTTTACAGATGATGTGGTATGCTTTGGATCATGAGCTGTACCACACCTTCGCCATACTTTTCTCTTTCCATCATTCTGGTAGAGGTATATCTTGGTTTCATCTGTCCAAAGAATGTTCTTCCAGAACTGTGCTGGCTTTTTTAGATGTTTTTCAGCCTTTTTATTCTTGATGCTTATGAGTGGCTTGCACCTTGCAGTGAACCCTCTATATTCACTTTCATGCAGTCTTCTCTTTATGGTAGATTTGGATATTGATGCGCCGACCTCCTGGAGAGTGTTGGTCACTTGGTTGGCTGTTGTGAAGGGGTTTCTCTTCACCATGGAGATTATTCTGCAATCATCCACCACTGTTGTCTTCCGTGGGCGCCCAGGTCTTTTTGCATTGATGAGTTCACCAGTAGGGTTGAGCGAAACGGGTCGATCATTTTCAAAAGTCGCCGACTTTTGGCTAAGTCGGCGTCTCATGAAACCCGATCCGACCCCTGTGCTTGTCGGCCATGCGGTACGCGACTTTCGCGCCAAAGTCGCGTTTCAATGACGCGAAAAGCGCCATTTCTCAGCCAATGAAGGTGAACGCAGAGTGTGGGCAGCGTGATGACATAGATCCTGGTCCCCACCATCTTAGAGAAGGGCATTGCAGTGATTGGCTTGCTGTCTGCGGCGTCACAGGGGCTATAAAGGGGCGTTCCCGCCGACCGCCATCTTACTGCTGCTGATCTGAGCTTAGGGACAGGTTGCTGCCGCTTCGTCAGAAGCAGGGAGAGCGTTAGGCAGGGTCCACTAACCACCAAACCGCTTGTGCTGCAGCGATTTCCACTGTCCAACACCACCTTCGGTGTGCAGGGACTGTGGAAGCTATTTTTTTTTTTTGTTTTTTTCCCCTCAGCGCTGTAGCTCATTGGGCTGCCCTAGAAGGCTCCGTGATAGCTGTATTGCTGTGTGTATGCCACTGTGGAAACCAACTGCTTTTTTCAAAGCACATATCCTCTTGTTCCTTCCTTTCTGCACAGCTATCTTTTTTGTTTGTCCACACTTTTTATTTAATTTGTGCATCAGTCCACTCCTATTGCTGCCTGCCATACCTGGCTTACATTACTGCAGGGAGATAGTAATTGTAGGACAGTCCCTGTTTTTTTTTTGTTTTTTTTGTGGGAGATTAAGATTGGCATTTCTGCTACAGTGCCATCCCTGTGTGTGCCATCTCTCACTGAGTGGGCCATAGAAAGCCTATTTATTTTTTCCGTGATTTGTGTTCTAAATTCTACCTCAACACAAAAACACTACATCAATCAGTGGGAGAAAAATATTGGCCTCAGTCAGGGCTTGTGTGCCACTGCTGTGTGTGCTATCTCTCATTCAGTGGGCTATAGCAAGCCTATTTTTTTTTTTTTTAATATTATTTGGTTTCTAAAGTCTCCCTGAAAAAAAAAAAAAAAACCTAAAAAAACAGTGGGAGAGTAATATTGCCCTTTCAGCTTGTGTGCCAGTCTTGACTCCTGGGTGTGCCACCTCTCTCCCTCTCATTCAGTGGGCCATAGAAAGCCTATTTATTTTTTTTTTTAAATATTATTGGGTTTCTAAAGTCTCCCTTAAAAAACAAAAAATACATAAAAAAACAGTGGGAGAGTAATATTGTCCTTTCAGCTTGTGTGCCAGGCTTGACTCCTGGGTGTGCCACCTCTCTCCCTCTCATTCAGTGGGCCATAGAAAGCCTATTTATTTTTTTTTTTAAATATTATTGGGTTTCTAAAGTCTCCCTTAAAAAACAAAAAATACATAAAAAAACAGTGGGAGAGTAATATTGCCCTTTCAGCTTGTGTGCCAGTCTTGACTCCTGGGTGTGCCACCTCTCTCCCTCTCATTCAGTGGGCCATAGAAAGCCTATTTATTTTTTTTTTAAATATTATTGGGTTTCTAAAGTCTCCCTTAAAAAACAAAAAATACATAAAAAAACAGTGGGAGAGTAATATTGCCCTTTCAGCTTGTGTGCCAGTCTTGACTCCTGGGTGTGCCACCTCTCTCCCTCTCATTCAGTGGGCCATAGAAAGCCTATTTATTTTTTTTTTTAAATATTATTGGGTTTCTAAAGTCTCCCTTAAAAAACAAAAAATACATAAAAAAACAGTGGGAGAGTAATATTGCCCTTTCAGCTTGTGTGCCAGTCTTGACTCCTGGGTGTGCCACCTCTCTCCCTCTCATTCAGTGGGCCATAGAAAGCCTATTTATTTTTTTTAAAAAATATTATTGGGTTTCTAAAGTCTCCCTTAAAAAAAAAAAAAAACATAAAAAAACAGTGGGAGAGTAATATTGCCCTTTCA
This sequence comes from Ranitomeya variabilis, assembly GCF_051348905.1. Classification (NCBI taxonomy): domain Eukaryota; kingdom Metazoa; phylum Chordata; class Amphibia; order Anura; family Dendrobatidae; genus Ranitomeya; species Ranitomeya variabilis. The sequence goes on along the minus strand of NC_135235.1, from coordinate 51,900,335 downwards.
GCTTGTGTGCCAGTCTTGACTCCTGGGTGTGCCACCTCTCTCTCATTCAGTGGGCCATAGAAAGCATTTTTTTTTTTTTTTCCTTGATTTGTGTTCTAAAATCTACCTCAACACAAAAACACTACATCAATCAGTGGGAGAAAAATATTGGCCTCAGTCAGGGCTTGTGTGCCACTGCTGTGTGTGCTATCTCTCATTCAGTGGGCTATAGAAAGCCTATTTTTTTTTTTTTTTTTTTTAATATTATTTGGTTTCTAAAGTCTCCCTGAAAAAAAAAAATACCTAAAAAAAAAAAACAGTGGGAGAGTAATATTGCCCTTTCAGCTTGTGTGCCAGTCTTGACTCCTGGGTGTGCCACCTCTCTCCCTCTCATTCAGTGGGCCATAGAAAGCCTATTTTTTTTTTTTTTTAAATATTATTGGGTTTCTAAAGTCTCCCTTAAAAAACAAAAAATACATAAAAAAACAGTGGGAGAGTAATATTGCCCTTTCAGCTTGTGTGCCAGGCTTGACTCCTGGGTGTGCCACCTCTCTCCCTCTCATTCAGTGGGCCATAGAAAGCCTATTTATTTTTTTTTTTAAATATTATTGGGTTTCTAAAGTCTCCCTTAAAAAACAAAAAATACATAAAAAAACAGTGGGAGAGTAATATTGCCCTTTCAGCTTGTGTGCCAGTCTTGACTCCTGGGTGTGCCACCTCTCTCCCTCTCATTCAGTGGGCCATAGAAAGCCTATTTATTTATTTTTTTAAATATTATTGGGTTTCTAAAGTCTCCCTTAAAAAACAAAAAATACATAAAAAAACAGTGGGAGAGTAATATTGCCCTTTCAGCTTGTGTGCCAGTCTTGACTCCTGGGTGTGCCACCTCTCTCTCATTCAGTGGGCCATAGAAAGCATTTTTTTTTTTTTTCCTTGATTTGTGTTCTAAAATCTACCTCAACACAAAAACACTACATCAATCAGTGGGAGAAAAATATTGGCCTCAGTCAGGGCTTGTGTGCCACTGCTGTGTGTGCTATCTCTCATTCAGTGGGCTATAGAAAGCCTATTTATTTATTTATTTTTTTTCTTATTATTTGGTTTCTAAAGTCTCCCTGAAAAAAAAAAAAAAAACAGTGGGAGAGTAATATTGCCCTTTCAGCTTGTGTGCCAGTCTTGACTCCTGGGTGTGCCACCTCTCTCTCTCATTCAGTGGGCTATAGAAAGCCTATTTTTTTTTTTTTATTTTTTTTATTTTTTATATTATTTGGTTTCTAAAGTCTCCCTGAAATAAAAAAAAAACTTAAAAAAACAGTGGGAGAGTAATATTGCCCTTTCAGCTTGTGCGCCAGTCTTGACTCCTGGGTGTGCCACCTCTCTCTCTCTAATTGTGGGCCATAGAAAGCCTTTTTTTTTTTTTTTTTTTTAATATTATTTGGTTTCTAAAGTCTCCCTGAGAAAAAAAAATAAATAAATTAGGTGGGAGATTAATATTGACATTAGTGCTTGAGTGACAGTCCTGCGTGTGTGTCATCTCTGTGATTTTGTGCCACAGAAAACAGAGTGTGTAACATTGTGCCTGATTTTCCTTGTGGTCTCACCAACCTGTTAAGGGATATTGAAATCATACTGAAGTTATAGCTCACCGTGTAAGTTGTTTGACAGCAACAAATAAAGTTACTTTGGTTAAGATTTTAAAACAATGAGGAAGTCTGGTGCAAGAGGTCGTCGTGGGCGTTCATTGTCAGCTGGTAATGATGGTAGTGGTAGTGGAGCATCAGGTGGTCGTGGGGATAAAAATATTCCACCTAAGTCTGGAGCTGTGGAGCCAGTTTCGTCGTCAGGCTACACAAGGCCTCGAACGCTCTCTTTTCTGGGAGTAGGAAAACCGCTTTTAAAGGCGGAGCAGCAACAGCAAGTTTTGGCTTACATTGCAGACTCAGCCTCTAGCTCTTTTGCCTCCTCTTCCGAAACTGGTAAATGTAAAAGCAGCGCGTCGCTTGTGGATGTTCACGGTCAGGGACAAGTCGCTTCCTTGTCCTCCTCAGCAAAAACTACAACAAGAGAGAAGGATGCAGCAGGCAACACAACGGGTCACTCCATGGAGCTCTTTACACATACCGTCCCTGGCTTAGAAAGTGAAACATTTAACAGGCCATGCCCATTACAAGTATATTCTGACATGGAGTGCACTGATGCACAGCCACAGCCAGAGTACTATGCTGCTCCTTTGACTCAGACCACCACATTGCCCTCTCAGGGTACAGATCCACAATCAGACCCTGATGAGACTATGTTGCCCCGCCACGAACGCTATACCACCGACCGACACAGTGACACAGACGAAGTTGCACACGAGCTCGAAGAGGAGGTAATAGATGACCCAGTTATTGACCCCGATTGGCAGCCATTGGGGGAACAGGGTGCAGGCGGCAGTAGTTCAGAAGCGGAGGTGGAGGAGGGGCCGCAGCAGGCATCAACATCGCAACAGGTTCCATCTGCCGGGCCCGTATCTGGCCCAAAACGCGTGTCAAAGCCAAAACCTGTTGGAGCACAGCGTTGCCATCCGGTTAAAGCTCAGTCTGCAATCCCTGAAAAGGGATCCGAGTCTAGGAAGAGTGCAGTCTGGCATTTTTTTAAACAACATCCAACTGATCAGCGCAAAGTCATCTGTCAAAAATGTTCAACTAGCTTAAGCAGAGGTCAGAATCTGAAAAGTCTAAATACTAGTTGCATGCATAGACACTTAACCACCATGCATTTTCAAGCCTGGACTAACTACCAAACGTCCCTCAAGGTTGTAGCACCCTCGGCCAATGAAGCTAGTCAGCAACGCAACATCCCTTCCGTCACTGTAAGGCCACCATTTTCCGCACCACCGGCAGTATCTGTGCAGGTTTCTTTGCCAGCCAAAAGCAGTCAGGGTCAGGGAATCACCAGTTTTGTAGGAGGAAATATTGCATCTAGGGCACCGGCGGAAACAATACCGTCTCCAACCGTCTCTCAGTCTGCCATGTACACCGGCACACCCGAAAGTTCCACGATCTCCAGCTCTCCAGTCCAGCTCACCCTACATGAGACTCTGGTTAGAAAAAGGAAGTACTTATCCTCGCATCCGCGTACACAGTGTTTTAACGCCCACATAGCTAGACTAATCTCGTTAGAGATGATGCCCTACCGGTTAGTTGAAAGCGAAGCTTTCAAAGCCCTGATGGAGTACGCTGAACCACGATACGAGCTACCCAGTCGACACTTTTTTTCCAGAAAAGCCATCCCAGCCCTGCACCAGCATGTTAAACAGCGCATCGTCCATGCACTCAGGCAATCTGTGAGTACAAAGGTGCACCTGACTACAGATGCATGGACCAGTAGGCATGGCCAGGGACGTTATGTGTCCATCACGGCACACTGGGTGAATGTGGTGGATGCAGGGTCCACAGGCGACATCAATTTAGGGACAGTTGTGCCTAGCCCACGGTCTAGGAAACAGTTGGCTGTAGGCGTTCGCACCCCCTCCTCCTCCTCCTCCTCGTCCTCCTGCAGAAGCTACAGCTCTTCCACAGAACGCAGTCTGCCAACCACTCCATCGGCAGATGACACTGTTGCACACCAGTTGTCCCATTATGGGCCAGCTACTGCCAAGCGTCAGCAGGCTGTATTGGCTATGAAGTGCTTGGGCGACAACAGACACACCGCGGAAGTTCTGTCCGAGTTCTTGCAACAAGAAACACAGTCGTGGCTGGGCACAGTAGATCTTGAGGCAGGCAAGGTAGTGAGTGATAACGGAAGGAATTTCATGGCTGCCATCTCCCTTTCCCAACTGAAACACATTCCTTGCCTGGCTCACACCTTAAACCTGGTGGTGCAGTGCTTATTGAAAACTTATCCTGGGTTCTCCGACCTGCTCCTCAAAGTGCGTGCACTTTGCTCACATATCCGACGTTCGCCTGTACACGCCAGCCGTATGCAGACCTATCAGCGGTCTTTGAACCTTCCCCAGCATCGCCTAATCATAGACGTTGCAACAAGGTGGAACTCAACACTGCACATGCTTCAGAGACTGTGCGAACAGAGGCGTGCTGTTATTTATTTGTGGGAGGATACACGGGCAGGCAGTAGGATGGCAGACATGGAGTTGTCAGGTGTGCAGTGGTCTAAGATACAAGACATGTGTCAAGTCCTTCAGTGTTTTGAGGAATGCACACGGCTGGTTAGTGCAGACAACGCCGTAATAAGCATGAGCATCCCCCTAATGCGTCTGCTGATGCAAAGTTTGACGCACATAAAGGAGCAGGCGTCTGCACCAGAGGAAGAGGAAAGCCTTGATGACAGTCAGCCATTGTCTGGTCAGAGCAGTGTACAGGACGAGGTAGCGGGCGAAGAGGAGGTGGAGGACGAGGAGGATGATGGGGATGAGTATATTTTTAATGCCGAACCTTTCCCAGGGGCACAGGAAATTGGTTGCGTGTCACGGCCGGGTTCTGGTTTTTTGAGGGACACAAGTGACGTAGATTTGCCTGCAACTGCCCCTCAACCAATCACAACCGGAGATTTTACAACTGGAACTTTGGCCCACATGGCGGATTATGCCTTACGTATCCTAAAAAGGGACACACGCATTACGAAAATGATGAACGATGACGATTACTGGTTGGCCTGCCTCCTTGATCCACGCTATAAAGGCAAATTGCAAAATATTATGCCACATGAGAACTTGGAACTAATATTAGCAACCAAACAATCAACTCTTGTTGACCGTTTGCTTCAGGCATTCCCAGCACACAGCGCACGTGATCGTTCTCACACGAGCTCCAGGGGGCAGCAGACTAGGAGTGTTAGGGGTGCACACATCAGAAGTGGCGTTGGACAGAGGGGTTTTCTGACCAGGTTGTGGAGTGATTTTGCTATGACCGCAGACAGGACAGGTACTGCTGCATCAATTGAAAGTGACAGGAGACAACATTTGTCCAGTATGGTTACTAACTATTTTTCATCCCTTATCGATGTTCTCCCTCAACCGTCATTCCCATTTGATTACTGGGCCTCCAAATTAGACACCTGGCCAGAATTGGCAGAATATGCATTGCAGGAGCTTGCTTGCCCGGCAGCAAGTGTCCTATCAGAAAGAGTATTCAGTGCTGCAGGTTCAATATTAACCGAAAAAAGGACTCGTCTGGCTACCCAAAATGTTGACGATCTAACATTCATTAAAATGAACCACAACTGGATTTCGAAATCTTTTGCCCCACCTTGCCCGGCCGACACCTAGCTTTCCTATGAAAGGCTCTTGCCTGTGAATTACTTTTCTAATGTCTAATTTGCTGCAGCTGATTGTACAGCATACGACATGTTTACACCTCCCTAAATGGCCAAACTCCCCACAAGGGGCCGTGGTATCGCGACTTGGCGCAAGCACCCGTGAGACTGCTGTTTGTCTGAAGAGGTGGGTGTGCTCGCTTTTGGTTGACGGCATTGCTACTGGGTCCCTCATAGTACAATGTAGTGTCTCTGGCGGTGGTGGTGCACACCCAACGTCAGACACACCGTTGTAACATGAGGGGCCCTGGGGCGGTCCCGCCGGCCTCTAGAGAGTTCCCCCCTACCCCAGCTCAAAATGTGCTCTACCACATGCAAAATTATGTCGCACAGCTCCACCAATCTTTAGTCTATTCGCTGACATCATTCAATGTCTGGCACTGACAATACAAATTTGTAGACATCTACGATGCAACTTAAAGTAGTCTGTGTCTGTGTCCTATATTGGCACCATTAAATAGTTACTGCCAAATTACTATGTCAGAAACTCAGCAGATGAGCCCACCCCTGTACCTAAGTATGCCACCTTTTTTTTTGTTTTGGTTGTTTTGCGAGACATTAACATCTATTTATATTTTGGGAGTACTGGGACAGACACTCCTTGCACTACTCCTCCACTCACCACCAAGCTGCCCGTGTATCCATGTAACCGCTGTAAAACTGCCATGAGCCTATTGTTTGTTATTTTAGGCCTTTGAAGCCTGTCTGCGGTCCCTCCTTCCACTAGTCCTCCACTGACCAGACCACTGCTGCCCGTGTACCCCTGGAACCAATTATAAAGTGCCTACAGCCAGCCCATTTTTTTATGTTAGGCCTTTGAAGCCTGTCTGCGGTCCCTCCTTCCACTAGTCCTCCACTGGCCAGACCACTGCTGCCCGTGTACCCCTGGAACCAATTATAAAGTGCCTACAGCCAGCCCATTTTTTTATGTTAGGCCTTTGAAGCCTGTCTGCGGTCCCTCCTTCCACTAGTCCTCCACTGACCAGACCACTGCTGCCCGTGTACCCCTGGAACCAATTATAAAGTGCCTACAGCCAGCCCATTTTCTTATGTTAGGCCTTTGAAGCCTGTCTGCGGTCCCTACTTTAAATACTCCTCCACTGACGACCAAGCTGCCTGCCCGTGTATCCATGTAACCGCTGTAAAACTGCCATGAGCCTATTGTTTGTTATTTTAGGCCTTTGAAGCCTGTCTGCGGTCCCTCCTTCCACTAGTCCTCCACTGACCAGACCACTGCTGCCCGTGTACCCCTGGAACCAATTATAAAGTGCCTACAGCCAGCCCATTTTTTTATGTTAGGCCTTTGAAGCCTGTCTGCGGTCCCTCCTTCCACTAGTCCTCCACTGGCCAGACCACTGCTGCCCGTGTACCCCTGGAACCAATTATAAAGTGCCTACAGCCAGCCCATTTTCTTATGTTAGGCCTTTGAAGCCTGTCTGCGGTCCCTACTTTAAATACTCCTCCACTGACCACCAAGCTGCCTGCCCGTGTATCCATGTAACCACTGTAAAACTGCCATGAGCCTATTGTTTGTTATGTTAGGCCTTTGAAGCCTGTCTGCGGTCCCTATTTTAAATACTCCTCCACTGACCACCAAGCTGCCTGCCCGTGTATCCATGTAACCGCTGTAAAACTGCCATGAGCCTATTGTTTGTTATTTTAGGCCTTTGAAGCCTGTCTGCGGTCCCTCCTTCCACTAGTCCTCCACTGACCAGACCACTGCTGCCCGTGTACCCCTGGAACCAATTATAAAGTGCCTACAGCCAGCCCATTTTCTTATGTTAGGCCTTTGAAGCCTGTCTGCGGTCTCTACTTTAAATACTCCTCCACTGACCACCAAGCTGCCTGCCCGTGTATCCATGTAACCGCTGTAAAACTGCCATGAGCCTATTGTTTGTTATTTTAGGCCTTTGAAGCCTGTCTGCGGTCCCTCCTTCCACTAGTCCTCCACTGACCAGACCACTGCTGCCCGTGTACCCCTGGAACCAATTATAAAGTGCCTACAGCCAGCCCATTTTTTTATGTTAGGCCTTTGAAGCCTGTCTGCGGTCCCTCCTTCCACTAGTCCTCCACTGGCCAGACCACTGCTGCCCGTGTACCCCTGGAACCAATTATAAAGTGCCTACAGCCAGCCCATTTTCTTATGTTAGGCCTTTGAAGCCTGTCTGCGGTCCCTACTTTAAATACTCCTCCACTGACCACCAAGCTGCCTGCCCGTGTATCCATGTAACCACTGTAAAACTGCCATGAGCCTATTGTTTGTTATGTTAGGCCTTTGAAGCCTGTCTGCGGTCCCTATTTTAAATACTCCTCCACTGACCACCAAGCTGCCTGCCCGTGTATCCATGTAACCGCTGTAAAACTGCCATGAGCCTATTGTTTGTTATTTTAGGCCTTTGAAGCCTGTCTGCGGTCCCTCCTTCCACTAGTCCTCCACTGACCAGACCACTGCTGCCCGTGTACCCCTGGAACCAATTATAAAGTGCCTACAGCCAGCCCATTTTCTTATGTTAGGCCTTTGAAGCCTGTCTGCGGTCCCTACTTTAAATACTCCTCCACTGACCACCAAGCTGCCTGCCCGTGTATCCATGTAACCGCTGTAAAACTGCCATGAGCCTATTGTTTGTTATTTTAGGCCTTTGAAGCCTGTCTGCGGTCCCTCCTTCCACTAGTCCTCCACTGACCAGACCACTGCTGCCCGTGTACCCCTGGAACCAATTATAAAGTGCCTACAGCCAGCCCATTTTTTTATGTTAGGCCTTTGAAGCCTGTCTGCGGTCCCTCCTTCCACTAGTCCTCCACTGGCCAGACCACTGCTGCCCGTGTACCCCTGGAACCAATTATAAAGTGCCTACAGCCAGCCCATTTTCTTATGTTAGGCCTTTGAAGCCTGTCTGCGGTCCCTACTTTAAATACTCCTCCACTGACCACCAAGCTGCCTGCCCGTGTATCCATGTAACCGCTGTAAAACTGCCATGAGCCTATTGTTTGTTATTTTAGGCCTTTGAAGCCTGTCTGCGGTCCCTCCTTCCACTAGTCCTCCACTGGCCAGACCACTGCTGCCCGTGTACCCCTGGAACCAATTATAAAGTGCCTACAGCCAGCCCATTTTTTTATGTTAGGCCTTTGAAGCCTGTCTGCGGTCCCTCCTTCCACTAGTCCTCCACTGACCAGACCACTGCTGCCCGTGTACCCCTGGAACCAATTATAAAGTGCCTACAGCCAGCCCATTTTCTTATATTAGGCCTTTGAAGCCTGTCTGCGGTCCCTCCTTCCACTAGTCCTCCACTGACCAGACCACTGCTGCCCGTGTACCCCTGGAACCAATTATAAAGTGCCTACAGCCAGCCCATTTTCTTATGTTAGGCCTTTGAAGCCTGTCTGCGGTCCCTCCTTCCACTAGTCCTCCACTGGCCAGACCACTGCTGCCCGTGTACCCCTGGAACCAATTATAAAGTGCCTACAGCCAGCCCATTTTCTTATGTTAGGCCTTTGAAGCCTGTCTGCGGTCCCTACTTTAAATACTCCTCCACTGACCACCAAGCTGCCTGCCCGTGTATCCATGTAACCGCTGTAAAACTGCCATGAGCCTATTGTTTGTTATTTTAGGCCTTTGAAGCCTGTCTGCGGTCCCTCCTTCCACTAGTCCTCCACTGGCCAGACCACTGCTGCCCGTGTACCCCTGGAACCAATTATAAAGTGCCTACAGCCAGCCCATTTTTTTATGTTAGGCCTTTGAAGCCTGTCTGCGGTCCCTCCTTCCACTAGTCCTCCACTGACCAGACCACTGCTGCCCGTGTACCCCTGGAACCAATTATAAAGTGCCTACAGCCAGCCCATTTTCTTATGTTAGGCCTTTGAAGCCTGTCTGCGGTCCCTCCTTCCACTAGTCCTCCACTGGCCAGACCACTGCTGCCCGTGTACCCCTGGAACCAATTATAAAGTGCCTACAGCCAGCCCATTTTCTTATGTTAGGCCTTTGAAGCCTGTCTGCGGTCCCTACTTTAAATACTCCTCCACTGACCACCAAGCTGCCTGCCCGTGTATCCATGTAACCGCTGTAAAACTGCCATGAGCCTATTGTTTGTTATTTTAGGCCTTTGAAGCCTGTCTGCGGTCCCTCCTTCCACTAGTCCTCCACTGGCCAGACCACTGCTGCCCCTGTACCCCTGGAACCAATTATAAAGTGCCTACAGCCAGCCCATTTTTTTATGTTAGGCCTTTGAAGCCTGTCTGCGGTCCCTCCTTCCACTAGTCCTCCACTGACCAGACCACTGCTGCCCGTGTACACCTGGAACCAATTATAAAGTGCCTACAGCCAGCCCATTTTCTTATGTTAGGCCTTTGAAGCCTGTCTGCGGTCCATCCTTCCACTAGTCCTCCACTGGCCAGACCACTGCTGCCCGTGTACCCCTGGAACCAATTATAAAGTGCCTACAGCCAGCCCATTTTCTTATGTTAGGCCTTTGAAGCCTGTCTGCGGTCCCTACTTTAAATACTCCTCCACTGACCACCAAGCTGCCTGCCCGTGTATCCATGTAACCGCTGTAAAACTGCCATGAGCCTATTGTTTGTTATGTTAGGCCTTTGATAGCCTGTCTGCGGTCCCTACTTTAAATACTCCTCCACTCACCACCAAGCTGCCTGCCCGTCTATCCATGTAACCGCTGTAAAACTGCAATGAGCCTATTGTTTGTTATTTTAGGCCTTTGATAGCCTGTCTGCGGCCCCTACTTGCAATACTCCTCCACTGACCACAATGCTGCCTGGAGTGCCTGCCTGTGTATCCATGTAACCGATGTAAAACTGCCATGACTGCCTACTGTTTGTTATTTTAGGCCTTTGATAGCCTGTCTGCAGCCCCTACTTGCAATACTCCTCCACTGACCACACCAATGCTGCCCGTGTACCCCTGGAACCTATTTAAAAGTTCATAGAGCCTAGTTATATATTTTATTTACTATTAATAAGGCCATGATGGACTACGCTGTACCACGCTACAAGCTAACCAGTCGACACTTCTTTTGCGAGAAAAGCCATCCCAACCCTCCACCAGCATGTAGAAGACCGCATTGTCCATGCACTCTGGCAATCTGTGAGTACAAAGGTGCACCTGACAACAGACGCATGGACCTGTAGGCATGGCCACGGAAGATTACGTGTCCATTACGGCGCAATGGGTTAATGTGGTGGATGCATGGTCCACAGGGGACAGCCTACTAAGTCTGTCTGCAGTCCCTAATTCAAATTGTCCTCCACTGTCTAAATCGGAGCTTCCACCTTCTGGCTTTCGGCCTATAGTATCAGAAATTAAACTGCATTTGGCCTTCAACTTTGGTTAGGGCCTACTAACGGCTTCTGCCCCTCCCTGGTGTTGCCCTCAACTAAATAAAGCTGAGCTTCAACCTTCCGGCTCTCATTAAGTGGTTTTAAAAAAAAAAAATGGTGGTTAGGGCCTACTAACGGCTTCTGCCCCTCCCTGGTGTTGCCCTCAACTAAATAAAGCTGAGCTTCAACCTTCTGCTCCAAATTACCATTTTAAAAAATGCAATAGGCTTTTCCGGCCTACTAAAGGTGTCTGTCTGTGTGCCCCTGCCTGGTGTTGCCCTCAACTAAATAAAGCTGAGCTTCAACCTTCTGCTCCAAATTACCATTTTAAAAAATGCAATAGGCTTTTCCGGCCTACTAAAGGTGTCTGTCTGTGTGCCCCTGCCTGGTGTTGTCCTCAACTAAATAAAGCTGAGCTTCAACCTTCCGGCTCTCATTAAGTGGTTTTAAAAAAAAAAAGGGTGGTTAGGGCCTACTAACGGCTTCTGCCCCTCCCTGGTGTTGCCCTCAACTAAATAAAGCTGAGCTTCAACCTTCTGCTCCAAATTACCATTTTAAAAAATGCAATAGGCTTTTCCGGCCTACTAAAGGTGTCTGTCTGTGTGCCCCTGCCTGGTGTTGTCCTCAACTAAATAAAGCTGAGCTTCAACCTTCCGGCTCTCATTAAGTGGTTTAAAAAAAAAAAAATGGTGGTTAGGGCCTACTAACGGCTTCTGCCCCTCCCTGGTGTTGCCCTCAACTAAATAAAGCTGAGCTTCAACCTTCTGCTCCAAATTACCATTTTAAAAAATGCAATAGGCTTTTCCGGCCTACTAAAGGTGTCTGTCTGTGTGCCCCTGCCTGGTGTTGTCCTCAACTAAATAAAGCTGAGCTTCAACCTTCTGCTCCAAATTACCATTTTAAAAAATGCAATAGGCTTTTCCGGCCTACTAAAGGTGTCTGTCTGTGTGCCCCTGCCTGGTGTTGTCCTCAACTAAATAAAGCTGAGCTTCAACCTTCTGCTCCAAATTACCATTTTAAAAAATGCAATAGGCTTTTCCGGCCTACTAAAGGTGTCTGTCTGTGTGCCCCTGCCTGGTGTTGTCCTCAACTAAATAAAGCTGAGCTTCAACCTTCTGCTCCAAATTACCATTTTAAAAAATGCAATAGGCTTTTCCGGCCTACTAAAGGTGTCTGTCTGTGTGCCCCTGCCTGGTGTTGTCCTCAACTAAATAAAGCTGAGCTTCAACCTTCCGGCTCTCATTAAGTGGTTTTAAAAAAAAAAAATGGTGGTTAGGGCCTACTAATGGCTTCTGCCCCTCCCTGGTGTTGCCCTCAACTAAATAAAGCTGAGCTTCAACCTTCTGCTCCAAATTACCATTTTAAAAAATGCAATAGGCTTTTCCGGCCTACTAAAGGTGTCTGTCTGTGTGCCCCTGCCTGGTGTTGTCCTCAACTAAATAAAGCTGAGCTTCAACCTTCCGGCTCTCATTAAGTGGTTTTAAAAAAAAAAAATGGTGGTTAGGGCCTACTAACGGCTTCTGCCCCTCCCTGGTGTTGCCCTCAACTAAATAAAGCTGAGCTTCAACCTTCTGCTCCAAATTACCATTTTAAAAAATGCAATAGGCTTTTCCGGCCTACTAAAGGTGTCTGCCCCTCCCTGGTGTTGTCCTCAACTGAACAAAGCTGAGCTTCCACATTCTGGCTTTCGCCCTATACTATCAGATATTAAACTGCATTTGGCCTACTAGTGTGGTTAGGCCCTTGAAACAGTGTCTGCTGCTCTTGGGTTTGCTACTCCACTGAACAAAGCAATGCCGCCTGTTTAGTCCTGTTACCAATTTTGAACTGCATGTAGCCTACTTTATTCTTTGGCCCTATATCTGTTTCCTCCTCATCCTGCCCATTGCCCAGCCACTGCTAAATGAGTCTGCTGGTACATTGACCTAGACCACTACATTCCCCTTGTACTCTACACAGCCAGAATCTGACCCTGCTGAAAGTAAGGTTCCCCTTCCCGCATGTTATACCACCTTACACAGGGACAAAGAGGAAGGTGCAGATGAAAGTGCAGGTTCCTTCATCAGGTGGGGGGGCATACTCGTTGGCGACGTCACTGGCACAGGGCCCCTCAGAGTACGCAAAAGTGTCGCTGCTGGTGGGAGGCGCCCCCGCCATGCAAACACACCGCCGTACTTTGAGGGGCCCTGTGCCAGTGGCAATGCGAACGAGTGGGCCCCCCCCTGCTTGCTCAGGATCACAGCACTTGCAACTTTTAAATACTTACCTTTCCCTGCAACACCGCCGTGACGTAGTCCGCATTTCCTGGGCCCACGAAAAACTTGAGCCAGCCCTACTCCCCCCACAACTTTCCCCCAATTCCCTATGCCCAACTATTATTATACAGTTAATTAAGATTGGCAAGCTTCAGAAACAAGAATGGATGTTTTTGGCATTAAAATGGGCACTGTAGGTGTTTTCCTGGCCTCCACTCACTGCCGACTATGCTTCCCCATTGACTTGCATTGGGTTTCGTGTTTCGGTCGATCCCCGACTTTTAGCGATAATCGGCCGACTGCACTCGACTCGACTCTGGACAAAATCGGGTTTCCCAAAACCCTACTCGATCTTAAAAAAATGAAAGTCGCTCAACCCTATTCACCAGTGCTTTCTTTCTTTCTCAGGATGTACCAAACTGTAGATTTTGCCACTCCTAATATTGTAGCAATTTCTCGGATAGTTTTTTTCTGTTTTCGCAGCTTAAGGATGGCTTGTTTCACCTGCATGGAGAGCTCCTTTGACCGCATGTTTACTTCACAGCAAAACCTTCCAAATGCAAGCACCACACCTCAAATCAACTCCAGACCTTTTATCTGCTTAATTGAGAATGACATAATGAAGGGATTGCCCACACCTGTCCATGAAATAGCCTTGGAGTCAATTGTCCAATTACTTTTGGTCCCTTTAAAAACAGGGTGGCACATGTTAAGTAGCTGAAACTCCTAAACCCTTCATCCAATTTTAATGTGGATACCCTCAAATGAAAGCTGAAAGTCTGAACTTCAACTGCAACTGAATTGTTTTGTTTAAAATTCATTGTGGTAATGTCTATAACCAAAATTAGAAAAATGTTGTCTCTGTCCAAATATATATGGACCTAACTGTATATGTTTTCTTGTACTCTTTTGTACTCTGTACAGAAAAATCACATTTTGCCTTGATTTCCTAAAAATAAATGGAATGAGAATGCGCATTAGGGACACTGAGACAAAAAGAAGCATACTTATGGCCTCGTTATAGTAAATGATTGCCTATGGGAATGTTAAAATATACTTTGGGAAATGCTGCCGATACGGTAAACTTTAGATTAAAGACACCCATAAGTCTTCGATTGTCTGGCTGTCAGCTATCTCTTCCAATTCTTCCTATTCTTCTTGCCTCCGCTGAGTGCTCTAGTTTTCTCTAGAGTATCTACAAACACATCTGGATGCAACTTATCTCCTCACCGAACATTAGGATCAGCCATTGAAATTCCAGTGCCTCTTCCTCGACAACATCTGAGGGAAATGTCAGGGCATGGCCATGCACATCCTGCTGATACCAGTGGGCTTGTCCAACAATAGACCAATGTGTATGGGGTCTTTAAGTGCACAAATGTAGCATTCGTTTATAAGGGGTGTCGCATTTCTACCTCTTTAAGTGTGTAAACCCTTTAAATGTAAATGTGTTATGTGTTGTGATTTTGCTTTTTGCTCCCTCTAGTGGTCATTAGTGATTTGACTCTGGAGCGTCTGTCTTTTCCTATATCCTCACCTGGGCCGTTAGTTCAGGGGCGTTGCTATATAAGCTCCCTGGACCTTCAGTTCAATGCCTGGCATCGTTGAAATCAGAGCTAATCTGCTGTGCTCTTGTCCTCTGATCCTGGTTCCTGTTTTTCAAGCTAAGTCTGCTTCTTTGCTTTTTGCTTTTGTTTTGTTTGGTATTTTTGTCCAGCTTGTTCCTATCTGTATCCTGACCTTTGCTGGAAGCTCTAGGGGGCTGGTGTTCTCCCCCCGGACCGTTAGACGGTTCGGGGGTTCTTGAATCTCCAGCATGGATTTTTATAGGGTTTTTGTTGACCAGATAAGTTATCTTGCTATATTCTGCTATTAGTAAGCTGGCCTCTCTTTGCTGAACCTGGTTCATTTCTGTGTTTGTCATTTCCTCTTACCTCACCGTTATTATTTGTGGGGGGCTTGTATCTTGCTTTGGGGTCCCTTTCTCTGGAGGCAAGAGAGGTCTTTGTTTTCTTCTCCTAGGGGTAGTTAGATTCTCCGGCTGGCGCGAGTCATCTAGCGATCACCGTAGGCATGATCCCCGGCTACTTCTAGTGTTGGCGTTAGGAGTAGCTATTTGGTCAACCCAGTTACCACAGCCCTATGAGCTGGATTTTTGTATCTTGCAGACTTACACGTTCCTCTGAGACCCTGTCCACTGGGGTCATAACAGTATGCCAGGCCAGTATTAAATGTTTAATGCATTGCAGAAGTGGGATTATAAGAAAGAAAATTTTGAGTTTTTTTTTTCCCTCTCTCATTTTTTTTTTTCTTTTCCCCTTTACCTCAGAGTGGCTTAAGCTTGCTGCAGACATGAATGTCCAGACCTTGATTACAAGTGCGGACCAGCTTGCCGCTCGTGTGCAGGGTATACAAGATTATGTTACCAGAAATCCTAGGTCTGAACCCAAGATTCCGATTCCTGAACTGTTTTCAGGAGACCGATTTAAGTTTAGGAATTTCAGGAATAATTGTAAATTATTTTTGTCCCTGAAACCTTGTTCGTCTGGAGACTCTGCTCAACAAGTAAAAATTGTTATTTCATTTTTACGGGGTGACCCTCAGGATTGGGCTTTTTCGTTGGCGCCAGGAGATCCGGCATTGGCTGATATTGATGCGTTTTTTCTGGCGCTCGGTTTACTTTATGAGGAACCCAATCTTGAGATTCAGGCAGAGAAAGCCTTGCTGGCTATGTCTCAGGGCCAGGACGAGGCTGAGGTGTATTGCCAAAAATTTCGGAAATGGTCCGTGCTGACACATTGGAACGAGTGTGCACTGGCCGCTAATTTTAGAAATGGCCTTTCTGAGGCCATTAAGAATGTTATGGTGGGTTTTCCCATTCCCACAGGTCTGAATGATACCATGTCCCTGGCTATTCAAATTGACCGGCGGTTGCGGGAGCGCAAAACCGCAAATTCCCTCATGTTGTTGTCTGAACAGACACCTGATGTGATGCAATGTGATAGAAAAACCGCAAATTCCCTCATGGTGTTGTCTGAACGGACACCTGATTTGATGCAATGTGATAGAATCCTGACTAGAAATGAGAGGAAAATTCATAGACGCCAGAATGGCTTGTGCTACTACTGTGGTGATTCTAAACATGTTATCTCAGCATGCTCTAAACGTATATCTAAGGTTGTTAGTCCTGTCACCGTTGGTAATTTGCATCCTAAGTTTATTCTGTCTGTAACTTTGATTTGCTCACTGTCATCTTATCCTGTCATGGCGTTTGTAGATTCAGGTGCTGCCCTGAGTCTTATGGATCTCTCATTTGCTAAGCGCTGTGGTTTTATTCTTGAACCATTAGAAAATCCTATCCCTCTTAGGGGTATTGATGCTACGCCATTGGCAGAAAATAAGCCGCAGTATTGGACACAGGTTACCATGTGCATGACTCCTGAACACCGCGAGGTGATACGTTTTCTCGTTCTACATAAAATGCATGATTTGGTTGTTTTGGGGCTGCCATGGTTACAGACCCATAATCCAGTCCTTGACTGGAAGGCTATGTCAGTGTCTAGTTGGGGCTGTCGTGGTATTCATGAGGATTCCCTGCCTGTGTCTATTGCTTCTTCTACGCCTTCGGAAGTTCCGGAGTACTTGTCTGATTATCAGGATGTCTTTAGCGAGTCCAGGTCCAGTGCATTGCCTCCTCATAGGGAATGTGACTGTGCAATAGATTTGATTCCAGGCAGTAAATTTCCTAAGGGAAGACTGTTTAATCTGTCGATACCTGAACATACCGCTATGCGTTCATATATCAAGGAGTCTCTGGAGAAAGGACACATCCGTCCGTCTTCTTCCCCTCTTGGTGCGGGATTCTTTTTTGTGGCTAAAAAGGACGGATCTTTGAGGCCTTGTATTGACTATCGGCTTTTAAATAAGATCACTGTCAAATTTCAGTATCCTTTGCCGCTGTTGTCTGACTTGTTTGCCCGGATTAAAGGTGCCAAGTGGTTTACCAAGATAGACCTTCGTGGTGCGTACAACCTTGTGCGCATTAAGCAAGGGGATGAATGGAAAACCGCATTCAATACGCCCGAAGGTCATTTTGAGTACTTGGTGATGCCTTTTGGGCTCTCTAATGCCCCTTCAGTTTTTCAGTCCTTTATGCATGACATTTTCCGGAACTATCTGGATAAATTTCTGATCGTTTATCTGGATGATATTCTGGTTTTTTCTGATAATTGGGACTCGCATGTGGAGCAGGTCAGGATGGTCTTTAAAATTTTGCGTGAAAATTCTTTGTTTGTCAAGGGCTCAAAGTGTCTTTTTGGTGTACAGAAGGTTCCCTTTTTGGGGTTCATTTTTTCCCCTTCTGCTGTGGAGATGGACCCAGTCAAGGTCCGAGCTATTCTTGATTGGACTCAGCCCTCGTCAGTTAAGAGTCTTCAGAAGTTCTTGGGTTTCGCTAACTTCTACCGTCGTTTTATCGCTAACTTTTCTAGCATTGTGAAACCTTTGACGGATATGACCAAGAAGGGCTCCGATGTGGTTAATTGGGCTCCTGCTGCCGTGGAGGCTTTCCAGGAGTTGAAACGTCGGTTTACTTCGGCGCCTGTTTTGTGCCAGCCTGATGTCTCGCTTCCCTTTCAAGTTGAGGTGGATGCTTCAGAGATTGGAGCAGGGGCCGTTTTGTCGCAGAGAGGCCCTGGTTGCTCTGTTATGAGACCTTGCGCCTTTTTCTCTAGGAAGTTTTCGCCTGCTGAGCGAAATTATGATGTGGGCAATCGGGAGTTGTTGGCCATGAAATGGGCATTTGAGGAGTGGCGTCATTGGCTCGAGGGTGCTAAGCATCGTGTGGTGGTCTTGACTGATTACAAAAATCTGATGTATCTTGAGTCTGCTAAACGCCTGAATCCTAGACAGGCCCGCTGGTCATTGTTTTTCTCCCGTTTTGACTTTGTTGTCTCGTATTTACCAGGTTCAAAGAATGTGAAGGCCGATGCTCTTTCCAGGAGCTTTGTGCCTGATGCTCCTGGAGTCGCTGAACCTGTTGGTATTCTTAAGGATGGTATTATCTTGTAAGCTATTTCTCCTGATCTGCGACGTGTGTTGCAGAGATTTCAGGCTGATAGGCCTGATTCTTGTCCACCTGACAGACTGTTTGTGCCTGATAAGTGGACCAGCAGAGTCATTTCCGAGGTTCATTCCTCGGTGTTGGCAGGTCACCCAGGAATTTTTGGCACCAGAGATCTGGTGGCCAGATCCTTTTGGTGGCCTTCCTTGTCTAGGGATGTGCGGTCATTTGTACAGTCCTGTGGGACTTGTGCTCGAGCTAAGCCTTGCTGTTCTCGTGCCAGCGGGTTGCTCTTGCCCTTGCCTGTCCCTAAGAGACCTTGGACACATATCTCCATGGATTTCATTTCTGATCTTCCGGTGTCTCAGGGCATGTCTGTTATCTGGGTGATATGTGATCGCTTCTCCAAGATGGTCCATTTGGTTCCTTTGCCTAAACTGCCTTCCTCTTCCGATCTGGTTCCTGTGTTTTTCCAGAACGTGGTTCGTTTGCACGGCATCCCTGAGAATATCGTGTCAGACAGAGGATCCCAGTTCGTTTCCAGATTCTGGCGATCCTTTTGTAGTAGGATGGGCATTGACTTGTCGTTTTCGTCTGCTTTCCATCCTCAGACTAATGGACAGACGGAGCGAACTAATCAGACTTTGGAGGCTTATTTGAGGTGTTTTGTCTCTGCTGATCAGGACGATTGGGTGACCTTCTTGCCGTTAGCTGAGTTTGCCCTTAATAATCGGGCTAGTTCTGCCACCTTGGTTTCGCCGTTTTTCTGCAACTCTGGTTTCCACCCTCGTTTTTCTTCGGGTCATGTGGAACCTTCTGACTGCCCTGGGGTGGATTCTGTGGTGGATAGGTTGCAGCGGATCTGGAATCTTGTGGTGGACAACTTGAAGTTGTCACAGGAGAGGGCTCAGCGCTTTGCCAACCGCCGCCGCGGTGTGGGTCCCCGACTACGTGTTGGGGATTTGGTGTGGCTTTCTTCCCGCTTTGTTCCTATGAAGGTTTCCTCTCCCAAATTTAAACCTCGTTTTATTGGTCCTTACAAGATATTGGAAATTCTTAATCCTGTATCCTTTCGCCTGGATCTACCTGTGTCGTTTGCTATCCACAACGTGTTTCATAGGTCCTTGTTGCGGCGGTACGTTGTGCCTGTGGTTCCTTCTGCTGAGCCTCCTGCTCCGGTGTTGGTTGAGGGCGAGTTGGAGTACGTGGTGGAGAAGATCTTGGATTCTCGTCTCTCCAGGCGGAGGCTTCAGTACCTGGTCAAGTGGAAGGGCTATGGTCAGGAAGATAATTCCTGGGTGGTCGCCTCTGATGTTCATGCGGCCGATTTAGTTCGTGCCTTTCATGCCGCTCATCCTGATCGCCCTGGTGGTCGTGGTGAGGGTTCGGTGACCCCTCACTAAGGGGGGGGTACTGTTGTGATTTTGCTTTTTGCTCCCTCTAGTGGTCATTAGTGATTTGACTCTGGAGCGTCTGTCTTTTCCTATATCCTCACCTGGGCCGTTAGTTCAGGGGCGTTGCTATATAAGCTCCCTGGACCTTCAGTTCAATGCCTGGCATCGTTGAAATCAGAGCTAATCTGCTGTGCTCTTGTCCTCTGATCCTGGTTCCTGTTTTTCAAGCTAAGTCTGCTTCTTTGCTTTTTGCTTTTGTTTTGTTTGGTATTTTTGTCCAGCTTGTTCCTATCTGTATCCTGACCTTTGCTGGAAGCTCTAGGGGGCTGGTGTTCTCCCCCCGGACCGTTAGACGGTTCGGGGGTTCTTGAATCTCCAGCGTGGATTTTTATAGGGTTTTTGTTGACCAGATAAGTTATCTTGCTATATTCTGCTATTAGTAAGCTGGCCTCTCTTTGCTGAACCTGGTTCATTTCTGTGTTTGTCATTTCCTCTTACCTCACCGTTATTATTTGTGGGGGGCTTGTATCTTGCTTTGGGGTCCCTTTCTCTGGAGGCAAGAGAGGTCTTTGTTTTCTTCTCCTAGGGGTAGTTAGATTCTCCGGCTGGCGCGAGTCATCTAGCGATCACCGTAGGCATGATCCCCGGCTACTTCTAGTGTTGGCGTTAGGAGTAGCTATTTGGTCAACCCAGTTACCACAGCCCTATGAGCTGGATTTTTGTATCTTGCAGACTTACACGTTCCTCTGAGACCCTGTCCACTGGGGTCATAACAGTTATGCTGCTATGTAATGTTGTGTAATGTAGGGCAAGTGTAGAAACTATCATGGGACACTAGATGGGGCTCCACTTTATACATAGTTTGGTGGGAGGGGCTGCCTTTGATAAGTAAGAGTGTCTTCCTATTTGTTAGTAAGAGCCTGGGAGCAGAACAGCTCAGGAGGGCCGTAGTGCCCAATTACTCCTGTGGGGCCTAACGCCCAGGACCGCACAGAGACAGCCCCATAACTACAAGTAATGTACCCAGACATACAGTGTCTGGATGGACAAAGAATACAGCAGAGTCAGCAGCGCTTTCCACGGTACGGGACAGAAGTTTAGAGGCGGTCCTTAACAAGTACAGGTTGGGCTGATGCCTTCCATACCGGTGCGAAACGGATGGAGGAACACTCAGGTGTATTGAGCTCACACAGGGAGGATGCTGCATTATCACAAGAGGTGGTATGTCCCTGTATTGTACTGCAGGATGTAGAGGAAAGCGTAGGGACAGCGAAGGATGTTTTGTTTGCGTGGAACCTGATGATAATGCTGTTACTGACTGGAATGTGCTGAGAAAATCAAATAGTAAAGTTCTACATTTTAAGTTGGAAAATGACTCTGTCTCATATTGTACTATGGAAGCAGCAGAACCACTGCCAGCACGATGGGACCCATATGGTGCAGAGGGTGAAGCGACAGGTATGCCTCAGAAGGGACAGTGCTTACATGTAATGGGGGCCAGAGCATGTGTAATTAGTTAATCTCAGCCACGACTACAGCTCTGGCTCTACACATTACACATTCATAGCCTAAAATCAAATGTACTATCAAAATTTTGAGTAAAATTACCTACGATATTGCCAAATAGTGCACACATGTTTCACCTTTTTGGAAGTTTCAGGCATCAAACCTGTTGTCTCACACTTGTCAATGGAACTCACCTTTGGTTAGATAAGTCAAAGCCTTCTCTTTTATTTTCGGTGTTAGTTTCTTGGTGCTCTCCAAATATTTTACAATATGAGAAATTGGAATAAAATTCACCATATTCTGTACCCCAGATCCAGAGGGAAGTTCAAGTGACTCTCCAATGTTAGAAATGGTTCTGCCCATTAAGTCACCTACCAAAACAAAACCAACAAACGATGGCTGACCCACTGATTTCATAAAGCTTTGTACAATTTCACAATCATAACTATTTCTTTACTTATTTCTTTTTTTTCTCACCTAAAACAGTGATATAGGCTTGGTCTGAATCTGGCACCATCTTCTCTGGAACTTCCAGCGTAACCGTTTTCCTTATACTGTCACCTAAGAGAATAGGAAACACCTTTGTGAAGTGGACTTGGATGAGAATGTATCCTGATAACTTATTTATTATTTTTTATTTTATAATTGTTTGTGTTTTTGCCTTAGTTATTATTTTGTTTAGAGGTAGAATACATCACAAATTTCTTTAGCTTTATTATGACGTGATTTTTTTTCTGAAAAAAAAAAGTGGCTAAATTCATGTCAGAAAATAAGCTGTGAATTCCATGTAAGAGAGTAGATGTGAGTAAAGGAACTTTTACAATTGAAATCTGGCTGGCAGTATTGGTTCATCTATAACTTTAAAGTAAATGTCGCTCCATTTATTTACATTTCTTTTTTTTAATACTTTATTACTCAGGCTTGGACTGGCCCACAGTAGAGCTGGTGAATCCTCTGGTGGGCCACTGTGCAGAAGCGCTAATGGGTGAGGCTAAAACACTTGATTTGATATTTAAAAAGAAAGGCATCAACTAATGATTCATTAAACAAACAACCCAGTTTAATATTATTTTGCAGCATAAGTAAATTTATCTACTAGGTTTGTTATTTTTGCATGTAGCTGAACAGTGGGTCGATAGATTAAATGTTACTGCTGGGTCCTTGTCACACCAGATCAGCACTACTTATTCAGCAGTTATCTATTTTTTTTTCTCTTACAAAACTCATAATTAGAGCTTTAGTTTTCTTAACAAGAGCTCCAAATCTCCTACATAGGCTTAATGTTTAAAAAATACAATTCCTTCTTCTTGCAACTGACAACAGCAGAAGTTTTAAGTTGTGTTTTTAGTTAAAAGTGCTGAGAAAATTTACCAAACTTGTATATACAGTATATCTTAAACATAATCCCAACAACAGTTCTTTACCTGATGGGCACAGGAGAAATGACTGTGTGTTTTCTTCTAAAATTCCAGAGGGCTGGTGAAAGAAAAAAAAAAAAAAACTTTATTAATGCCATGAATTAACATCTAAATATTAACCCCTTCATGACCTTGCTGTTTTTTGCAATTCTGACCAGTGTCCCTTTATGAGGTAATAACTCAGGAACGCTTCAACGGATCCTAGCGATTCTGAGATTGTTTTTTCGTGACATATTGGGCTTCATGTTAGTGGTAAATTTAGGTCGATAATTTCTGAGTTTATTTGTGAAAAAAACGGAAATTTGGCAAAAATTTTAAAAATTTCGCAATTTTCACATTTTGAATTTTTATTCTGTTAAACCAGAGAGTTATGTGACACAAAATAGTTAATAAATAACATTTCCCACATGTCTACTTTACATCAGCACAATTTTGGAAACACATTTTTTTTTTGCTAGGAAGTTATAAGGGTTAAAATTGTCGCGTTTGGAAAGCCCCTGTGTGCCTAAACATTGGAGCTCCTCCACAAGTGACCCCATTTTGGAAACTAGACCCCCCAAGGAACTCATCTAGAGGCATAGTGAGCACTTTAAACCCCCAGGTGCTTCACAAATTGATCCGCAAAAATGAAAAAGTACTTTTTTTTCACACAAAATTTCTTTTAGCCTCAATTCTTTCATTTTCACATGGGCAACAGGACAAAATGGATCCTAAAATTTGTTGGGCAATTTCTCCTGAGTATACCGATACCTCATATGTGGGGGTAAACCACTGTTTGGGTGCACGGCAAGGCTCGGAAGGGGAGGCGTGCCATTTGACTTTTTGAATGGAAAATTAGCTCCAATCGTTAGCGGACACCATGTCGCGTTTGGAGAGCCCCTGTGTGCCTAAACATTGGAGCTCCCCTACAAGTGACCCCATTTTGGAAACTAGGCCCGCCAAGGAACTTATCTAGATGCATAGTGAGCACTTATAACCCCCAGGTGCTTCACAGAAGTTTATAACGCAGAGCCGTGAAAATAAAAAAATAATTTTTCTTTCCTCAAAAATGATTTTTAGCCCAGAATTTTTTATTTTCCCAAGGGTAATAGGAGAAATTGGACCCCAAATGTTGTTGTCCAGTTTGTCCTGAGTATGATGATACCCCATATGTGGGGGTAAACCACTGTTTGGGCGCACGGCAGGGCTCGGAAGGGAAGGCACGCCATTTGGCTTTTTGAATGGAAAATTAGCTCCAATCATTAGCGGACACCATGTCGCGTTTTGAGAGCCCCTGTGTGCCTAAACATTGGAGCTCCCGCACAAGTGACCCCATTTTGGAAACTAGACCTCCCAAGGAACTAATCTAGATGTGTGGTGAGCACTTTGAACCACCAAGTGCTTCACAGAAGTTTATAACGCAGAGCCATGAAAATAAAAAATAATTTTTCTTTTCTCAAAAATGATTTTTTAGCCCACAATTTTTTATTTTCCCAAGGGTCATAGGAGAAATTGGACCCCAAAAGTTGTTGTCCAGTTTCTCCTGAGTACGATGATACCCCATATGTGGGGGTAAACCACTGTTTTGGCACACGTCGGGGTTCGGAAGGGAAGTAGTGACGTTTTGAAATGCAGACTTTGATGGAATGCCCTGCGGGCGTCAGGTTGCGTTTGCAGAGCCCCTGATGTGCCTAAACAGTAGGAACTCCCCACAATTGACTCCATTTTGGAAACTAGACCCCCAAGGGAACTTATCTAGATGTGTAGTGAGCACTTTGAACCCCCAAGTGCTTCACAGAAGTTTATAACGCAGAGCCATGAAAATAAAAAATGTGTTTCCTTTCCTCAAAAATATTTTTTTAGCCCAGAATTTTTTTATTTTTGCAAGAGTAACAGGAGAAATTGGACCCCAAAAGTTGTTGTCCAGTTTCTCCTGAGTACGCTGATACCCCATATGTGGGGGTAAACCACTGTTTTGGCACACGTCGGGGTTCGGAAGGGACGTAGTGACGTTTTGAAATGCAGACTTTGATGGAATGCTCTGCGGGCATCAGGTTGCATTTGCAGAGTCCCTGATGTGCCTAAACAGTAGGAACTCCCCACAAGTGACTCCATTTTGGAAACTAGACCCCCAAGGGAACTTATCTAGATGTGTGGTGAGCACTTTGAACTCCCAAGTGCTTCACAGAAGTTTATAACGCAGAGCCGTGAAAATAATAAATGTGTTTCCTTTCCTCAAAAATATTTTTTTAGCCCAGAATTTTTTATTTTTGCAAGAGTAACAGGAGAAATTGGACCCCAAAAGTTGTTGTCCAGTTTCTCCTGAGTACGCTGATACCCCATATGTGGGGGTAAACCACTGTTTGGGCACATGCCGGGGCTCGGAAGGGAAGTAGTGACGTTTTGGAATGCAGACTTTGATGGAATGGTCTGCGGGCATCATGTTACGTTTGCAGAGCCCCTGATATGCCTAAACAGTAGAAACCCCCCACAAGTGACCCCATTTTGGAAACTAGACCCCCAAAGGAACTTATCTAGATGTGTGGTGAGCACGTTCAACCCCCATGTGCTTCACAGAAGTTTACAACGCAGAGCCGTGAAAATAAAAAATCATTTTTCTTTCCTCAAAAAAGATGTTTTAGCAAGCAATTTTTTATTTTCACAAGGGTAACAGGAGAATTTGGACCCCAATATTTGTTGCCCAGTTTGTTGTGAGTACGCTGATACCCCATATGTGGGGGTAAACCACTGTTTGGGCACACGTCAGGGCTCGGAAGGGAAGTAGTGACATTTGAAATGCAGACTTTGATGGAATGGTCTGCGGGCGTCACATTGCATTTGCAGAGCCCCTGATGTGCCTAAACAGTAGAAACACCCCACAAGTGACCCCATTTTGGAAACTAGACCCCCGAAGGAACTTATCTAGATGTGTGGTGAGCACTTTCAACCCCCAAGTGCTTCACAGAAGTTTATAACGCAGAGCCGTGAAAATAAAAAATAATTGTTCTTTCCTCAAAAATTATGTTTTAGCAAGTAATTTTTTATTTTTGCAAGGGTAACAGGAGAAATTGGACCCCAACAGTTGTTGCCCAGTTTGTCCTGAGTACGCTGGTACCCCAAATGTGGGGGTAAACCACTGTTTGGGCGCACGTCGGGGCTTGGAAGGGCTGGAGCACCATTTGACTTTTTGAACGCAAGATTGGCTGGAATCAATGGTGGCGCCATGTTGCGTTTGGAGACCCCTGATGTGCCTAAACAGTGGAAACCCCTCAATTCTAACTTCAACACTAACCCCAACACACCCCTAATCCTAATCCCAACTGTAGCCATAACCCTAATCACAACCCTAACCCCAACACACCCCTAACCACAACCCTAACCGCAACACAACCGTAACCCTAATTCCAACCCTAATCCTAACCCTAATCCCAACCGTAACCCTAATCCCAACCCTAACCACAACTGTAACCCCAACACACCCCTAACCCTATCCGTAACCCTAACCACAAGCCTAATCTTAACCCTATTTCAAACCCTAGCCCTAATTCCAACCCTAACTCTAATTCCAACCCTAACCCTAAGGCTATGTGCCCACGTTGCGGATTCGTGTGAGATTTTTCCGCACGATTTTTGAAAAATCTGCAGGTAAAAGGCACTGCGTTTTGCCTGCGGATTTACAGCAGATTTCCAGTGTTTTTTTGTGCGGATTTCACCTGCGGATTCCTATTGAGGAACAGGTGTAAAACGCTGCGGAATCCGCACAAAGAATTGACATGCTGCGGAAAATACAATGCAGCGTTTCTGCACGGAATTTTCCACACCATGGGCACAGCGGATTTGGTTTTCCTTAGGTGTACATGGTACTGTAAACCTGATGGAAAACTGCTTCGAATTCGCAGCGGCCAATGCGCTGCGGATCCGCGGCCAATCCGCTGCCAATCCGCTGCGGATCCGCGGCCAATCCGCTGCCAATCCACTGCAGATTCGCGGCCAATCCGCTGCGGATCCGCTGCGGATCCGCGGCCGATCCGCTGCGGATCCGCGGCTGATCCGCTCTGTGTGCACATGCCATAACCCTACCCCTAACCCTACCCGTAACCCTAACCCTACCCCTAACCCTACCCCTAGTTCTAACCCTAGTTCTAACCCTAACCCTAGTGGAAAAAGAAAAAAAAATCTTTTCTTTATTTTATTATTGTCCCTACCTATGGGGGTGATAAAGGGGGGGGGTTTATTTATTATTTTTTTATTTTGATCGCTGTGGTAGAACCTACCACAGCGATCAAAATGTACTTGTAACGAATCTGCCAGCCGGCAGATTCGGCGGGCGCACTGAGCATGCGCCCGCCATCTTGGAAGATGGCGGCGCCCAGGGAGAAGACGGACCGACTTCGGGAGGATCGGTAAGTATGAGGGGGTGGTGGGGGGGTGGATCGGAGCACAGGGGGGGGATCGGAGGACGGGGGGAGCGGACAGGAGCACGGGGGAGCGGACAGGAGCATGGGGGAGCTTACAGGGGGACGGAGGGGGGTACCGGACAGAACGGAGGACTGGGGAGGAGATCGGGGGCGGTGGGGGGGGCCAAAACATGATTTCCAGCCATGGCAGATGCTATTGCAGCATCGGCCATGGCTGGATTGCAATATTTCACCATTTTCATAGGTGAAATATTGCAAATTGCTCTGATTGGCTGTTGCACTTTCAACAGCCAATCAGAGCGATCGTAGCCACGTGGGGGCAAAGCCACCCCCCCTAGGCTGAAGTACAACTCCCCCTCTCCCTGCAGATCGGGTAAAATAGGAATTAACCCTTTCACCCGATCTGCAGGGATGCGATCATTCCATGACGCCACATAGGCGTCATGGGTCGGGAAGGGGTTAATAACATTGCAACTGTCATTATCCGTTCCAGGGTTTAGTCCTGTCTGCTCTTTTTCCGGGCGGATCATGTCAAGGGTTAACTTTGTTCTGCCTCATTCTGGGCTCAGGTATTCTGCTGGTGGTGTCAGCTATAGTTCTGTCATCCGCATGTGAACCTGACTCTGGTAACTCTTGATTTGTCCTGCTGTGATCCCTGACTTGTCCCGTGTCTGTTTACTCCCTCTGTCTACCCTTTTCCCATCCTTTCTCTGACTATCTTCTTGATTCTCCGGTTCTGACCTCCTGGCTTGGCTATTGACTCCGTTACTGTTTGTCCCTATTGTACGGTATATTGCCCGTTCTGGTGTACTGATCTCTTGCTACGTTCTGACTA
Organism: Ranitomeya variabilis; assembly: GCF_051348905.1. NCBI lineage: Eukaryota > Metazoa > Chordata > Amphibia > Anura > Dendrobatidae > Ranitomeya > Ranitomeya variabilis. The sequence continues at coordinate 51,872,845 of NC_135235.1, read as the reverse complement.
TCCGTTCTGTCTGATCCTTTTGCACTGTCCTTCTATCTCGTGCTTTGACTCGGCTTGTCTGACCACTCTCTCGCCACTTGGTGGCGTCTGTGCTGCTGATCTGTGGTGCTTCTTTGTGTGCGCAGTCTCACTTCCCTCCCAAGCTCTCTCTGGTGGAGGTTGCGTTATACTGCACTGCAGCAGCATGACAGCAACAACGTACAGTTCTGGTACTGTTAGTGCTTTCATAATCTTAATAAGAGAATTTTGTCATCTAATAATAATTCAAAATAACATAAACATATTTTTTCAATATAAAATGATTGTTGCTTTGGTTGTATTTGATTTTATTGGTGGCTTCCATTGCAAATATTGTCCTGTAATGATCACATGCACTGAAGTGCTTTTCTACACTGGAGAGGTCCATAGCACTCCGCATAGTCACTTGCTTTTTGTTAATATGATATCAGTAAAGAGCGATGCAATTGGGATTTATAGGTGGTTTTCTATGCTGCTGGTGAAGTTCTATGGATGAACCAGAACATACAGGATGAAGGAACATGCGTTTTTTATTATCTATGCTTTTCAACATTATCCAACTTCTTTCTCTGGTTATAACCACAGGAAAAAGATGCATAGACAAACAACCCATTTTGTATGGTTCTCTAGTGGACCATAGCAAAGACTAGTGGACCATACCAAAGACTAGTGGACCATATAAGGCCGGTTGTTTGTTAATCTTGTTACTGTGGTTTTATCCTGAGGAAGATGTTGAATAGCTTTGAAACGCATGGATATAAAAAAGTGCATGTTCCTTTATCCTATGTGTTCTGATTCATCCGTGGAACTTAACCCCTTCCTGACCCATGACGCCACGTAGACGTCATGAAAACCCGTGCCAATCCGACCCATGACGCCTATGTGGCGTCATGGAATGATCGCGTCGCTGCAGATCGGGTGAAAGGGTTAACTCCTATTTCACCCGATCTGCAGAGAGAGGGGGAGTTGTACTTCAGCCCAGGGGGGGTGGCTTTGCCCCCACGTGGCTACAATCGCTCTGATTGGCTGTTGAAAGTGCAACAGCCAATCAGAGCAATTTGCAATATTTCACCTATGAAAATGGTGAAATATTGCAATCCAGCCATGGCCGATGCTGCAATAGCATCTGCCATGGCTGGAAATCATGTTTTGGCCCCCCCCACCGCCCCCGATCTCCTCCCCAGTCCTCCGTTTTTGTCCGGTACCCCCCTCCATTCCCCTGTCCGCTCCCCCGTGCTCCTGTCCGCTCCCCCAGTCCTCCGATCCCCCCCCTGTGCTCCGATCCACCCCCCACCACCCCCTCATACTTACCGAGCCTCCCGAAGTCGGTCCGTCTTCTCCCTGGGCGCCGCCATCTTCCAAAATGGCGGGCGCATGCGCAGTACGCCCGCCGGCCGGCAAATGCGTTCCATGTACATTTTGATCACTGTGGTAAACTTATCACAGTGATCAAAATAAAAAAATAGTAAATTACCCCCCCCTTTATCACCCCCATAGGTAGGGACAATAATAAAATAAAGAAAATATATATTTTTTCCACTAGGGTTAGAACTAGGGTTAGGGTTAGAACTAGGGTTAGGGTTAGAACTAGGGTTAGGGGTAGGGTTAGGGTTAGGGTTAGAACTAGGGTTAGGGGTAGGGTTAGGGTTAGAACTAAGGTTAGCGTTAGAATTAGGCTATGTGCACACGGTGCGGATTTGGCTGCGGATCCGCAGCGGATTGGCCGCTGCGGATTCATAGCAGTGTTCCATCAGGTTTACAGTACCATGTAAACCTATGGAAAACCAAATCCGCTGTGCCCATGGTGCGGAAAATACCGCGCGGAAATGCTGCACTGTATTTTCCGCAGCATGTCAATTCTTTGTGCGGATTTCCCAGCGTTTTACAGCTGTTCCTCAATAGGAATCCGCAGGTGAAATCCGCACAAAAAACACTGGAAATCCGCAGGTAAAACGCAGTGCCTTTTACCTGCGGATTTTTCAAAAATGGTGCGGAAAAATCTCACACGAATCCGCAACGTGGGCACATAGCCTTAGGGTTAGGGTTGGAATTAGAGTTAGGGTTGGAATTAGGGCTAGGGTTGGAAATAGGATTAAGAATAGGCTTGTGGTTAGGGTTATGGTTAGGGTTAGGGGTGTTTTGGGGTTAAAGTTGTGGTTAGGGTTGGGGTTAGGGTTGGGATTAGGGTTGGGATTAGGGTTGGGATTAGGGTTAGGGGTGTGTTGGGGTTGGGTTGTGATTAGGATTATGGCTAGAGTTGGGATTAGGGTTAGGGGTGTGTTGGGGTTAGGGTTGGGATTAGGGTTAGGGGTGTGTTGGGGTTAGTGTTGGAGTTAGAATTTAGGGGTTTCCACTGTTTAGGCACATCAGGGGTCTCCAAACGCAACGTGGCGCCACCATTGATTCCAGCCAATCTTGCGTTCAAAAAGTCAAATGGTGCTCCCTCCCTTCCGAGCCCCGATGTGTGCCCAAACAGTGGTTTACCCCCACATATGGGGTACCACAGCATACTCAGGACAAACTGGGCAACTATTATTGGGGTCCAATTTCTCCTGTTACCCTTGCGAAAATAAAACATTGCTTGCTAAAACATAATTTTAGAGGAATGAAAAATGATTTTTTATTTTCACGGCTCTGCGTTACAAACTTCTGTGAAGCACTTGGGGGTTCAAAGTGCTCACTATACATCTAGATAAGTTCCTTGGGGGGTCTAGTTTCCAAAATGGGGTCACTTGTGGGGGTTTCTACTGTTTAGGCACATCAGGGGCTCTGGAAATTGAATGTGATGCACGCAGACCACTCCATCAAAGCCTGCATTTCAAAACGTCACTACCTCCCTTCCGAGCCCCGACTTGTGCCCAAACAGTGGTTTACCCCCACATATGGGGTATCAGTGTACTCAGGACAAACTGGGCAACAAATATTGGGGTCCAATTTCTCCTGTTACCCTTGTGAAAATAAAAAATTGCTTGCTAAAACATCATTTTTAAGGAAAGAAAAATGATTTTTTATTTTCACGGCTCTGCGTTGTAAACTTCTGTGAAGCACTTGGGGGTTCAAAGTGCTCACCACATATCTAGATAAGTTTCTTGGGTGGTCTAGTTTCCAAAATGGGGTCACTTGTGGGGGTTTCTACTGTTTAGGCACATCAGGGGCTCTGCAAATGGAATGTGACGCACGCAGAACACTCCATCAAAGCCTGCATTTCAAAACGTCACTACCTCCCTTCCGAGCCCCGGCATGTGCCCAAACAGTGGTTTACCCCCACATATGGGGTATCAGCGTACTCAGGAGAAACTGGACAACAACTTTTGGGGTCCAATTTCTTCTGTTACCCTTGGGAAAAAAAAATTGTGGGCTAAAAAATCATTTTTGAGAAAAGAAATTTTTTTTTTTAATTTTCATGGCTCTGCGTTATAAACTTCTGTGAAGCACTTTGGGGTTCAAAGTGCTCACCACACATCTAGATTAGTTCCTTGGGAGGTCTAGTTTCCAAAATGGGGTCACTTGTGGGGGAGCTCCAATGTTTAGGCACACAGGGGCTCTCCAAACGCGACATGGTGTCCGCTAATGATTGGAGCTAATCTTCCATTCAAAAAGCCAAATGGCGTGCCTTCCCTTCCGAGCCTTGCCGTGCACCCAAACAGTGGTTTACCCCCACATATGAGGCATCGGCGTACTCAGGAGAAATTTCCCAACAAATTTTAGGATCCATTTTATCCTGTTGCCCATGTGAAAATGAAAGAATTGAGGCTAAAAGAAATTTTGTGTGAAAAAAAAGTACTTTTTCATTTTTGCGGATCAATTTGTGAAGCACCTGAGGGTTTAAAGTGCTCACTGTGCCTCTAGATAAGTTCCTTGGGGGGTCTAGTTTCCAAAATGGGGTCACTTGTGGAGGAGCTCCAATGTTTAGGCACACAGGGGCTTTCCAAACGCGACATGGTGTCCGCTAACGATGGAGATAATTTTTCATTCAAAAAGTCAAATGGCGCTCCTTCCCTTCCGAGCCTTACCATGTGCCCAAACAGTGGTTTACCCCCACATGTGAGGTATCTGTGTACTCAGGAGAAATTGCCCAACAAAATTTAGGATCCATTTTATCCTGTTGCCCATGTGAAAATGAAAGAATTGAGGCTAAAAGAAATTTTGTGTGAAAAAAAGTACTTTTTCATTTTTACGGATCAATTTGTGAAGCACCTGGGGGTTTAAAGTGCTCACTATGCTTCTAGATAAGTTCCTTGGGGGGTCTAGTTTGCAAAATGGGGTCACTTGTGGAGGAGCTCCAATGTTTAGGCACACGGGGGCTCTCCAAACGCGACATGGTGTCCGCTAAAGATTGGAGCCAATTTTTCATTCAAAAAGTCAAATGGCGCTCCTTCCCTTCCGAGCCCTGTCGTGCGCCCAAACAGTGGTTTACCCCCACATATGAGGTATCAGCATACTCAGGACAAATTGGACAACAACGTCCATTGTCCAGTTTCTCCTTTTACCCTTGGGAAAATAAAAAAATTGTTGCTAAAAGATCATTTTTGTGACTAAAAAGTTAAATGTTCATTTTTTCCTTCCATGTTGCTTCTGCTGCTGTGAAACACCTGAAGGGTTAATAAACTTCTTGAATGTGGTTTTGAGCACCTTGAGGGGTGCAGTTTTTAGAATGGTGTCACTTTTGGGTATTTTCAGCCATATAGAACCCTCAAAATGACTTCAAATGTGAGGTGGTCCCTAAAAAAAATGGTTTTGTAAATTTTGTTGTAAAAATGAGAAATCACTGGTCAAATTTTAACCCTTATAACTTCCTAGCAAAAAAAAAATTTGTTTCCAAAATTGTGCTGATGTAAAGTAGACATGTGGGAAACGTTATTTATTAACTATTTTGTGTCACATAACTCTCTGGTTTAACAGAATAAAAATTCAAAATGTGAAAATTGCGAAATTTTCAAAATTTTCGCCAAATTTCCGTTTTTTTTCACAAATAAACTCAGAAATTATCAACCTAAATTTACCACTAACATGAAGCCCAATATGTCACGAAAAAACAATCTCAGAATCGCTAGGATCCGTTGAAGCGTTCCTGAGTTATTACCTCATAAAGGGACACTGGTCAGAATTGCAAAAAACGGCAAGGTCATTAAGGCCAAAATAGGCTGGGTCATGAAGGGGTTAACCAGCAGGGCAGAAAACCACCTATAAATCCCAATTGAATATTATCCTGGTTTTTAACCTGTGGCTTGCAGCAGCTGGTTCAATTTGCTCATAAAAGGGTTGCCTGATCACAAACTCACTAGGTAAGAAAAGTTTCTATTTTCTTTTCATGTGTACCATTAGATAAAACCCTTTGCGCTCTTTTGCTCCCCAGTTTTACGCATGATAATAAAAAGCTATGGATAAACCTTGTTGTGGGGAGATGTTTGGGGGCTTATGGCTAGGAAGGTGACAACTGTCAGTAGTTGTCAGTAGTTACCAAGTCTGAGATCAGTGGCAAAGATGTGTTTCAGTGATGTATACATAAATTATGGGGTCCTTCAGTAAAAATACAAATTGATCCCTTTCTTCAAATAAAATTTAGCACACAGCAATTTGCAGAATAGAGGATACATTAGCTGACTGATGGTGCATCAGCAAGGTCAAACAGAGTCATGGTGCATAGGTGCAGTCACAGAAGAGGTTGGCCAAAAATGTCTGAAGACAGACTGGTCAGTAAGCAGAGCCTCTCTTTGTTTATTGGCTAAACAAATCAGCTGATGTTTTTGGGGCCCAAGAGCCTGGACCAGACTCAGAAAAGTGGATAAGTGGATGGACACTTCTCAAGGGAGAGGCAAATTGCTATGAATCTGAATGTTTGTGTTTAATCTCAATCTATGTGATGTGTTAATAGAAAAAAGAGATTTGCCGTTTAGACCGCATAGCTGTATGAAAGAAGCAGTTCCAGAGTTGAAGAGCAATTTCGTAGTTTTTATTTTTATGCGTTTCGTGCTCACACCAAATTCTTTTTCAAAAACTACATAGCACACCTATGTTGACACATATGAGAAGTATATAAAAATTTCTACCACTCATAGTAACAGAGGACAGCGAGTCCAACTTGCCATGTTCGATGAGGATGAGCCTCCAAGAGATTGCTGGTTGCTGTAAAATTTTTCATGACCCTGCTTTATTTCAGACTACACCCCTCCTTGCCAATCCCACAACCTGATACATGCTCCCTAAATATACATTTGGATTCTGGGGTTCCTCCTGATGAAACACTGCCTCTCTGAAGGCTTCAGTGGTGACAAACAGATTTTCGACCTCCTGAGTATTTTGAGAAAAATTGTCACGCATGCAATACGTTAACACGGTCTAAAAATGTATAAATAATCTAGCTATAATAATTTCTCTGGTGGAAAAAAATGAATCCTTAGGGCTCACACACCTTACTTTAAGGCTGTGGGTGCCCATCAGAGGCTACATGGCTCTGCTGTGTATATAAACCTTCATGTTTTATAGAAAAGCCACAATAGAGCAACCATCAGCTCACCGGGTTGAGAAATTCCTAGAATAGGGGTACGGTGCATGGAGACTTCAGGCTGGTTTCATGGGAAAACCCAGAAATCGCAAAAGTAATAAAACATCATATTTATTAGTAGATTAAAACATGAATTATTATCATGTTTTTTAAATTTTTCCTTTTCATGTTTTAATCTACTAATGAATGTGATGTTTTATGACTATGACTTTTACGGTTGCTAGATTTTCCCATATGTTTTATACTGGGGAAATATGGGAACACATGTAAAACCATACTTTTATGCATTTGGGCACTTTAGGATGCAGATATTCTCCACTATTAGTTCTTCATGGGAGAATACATCTGTAATACAGAATCATTCATATGCAGTCAAACAGAAAAAAACTGTATGCCTCTGTATATAATCAGGCATATAAAAGTACAGTAAGTCCCAATATTCATAGACTATATGCAGCTGTCATACGTCTCATGTATGATGCCTAGTTAAAATGTGAAAATATTAAATCCGAGATATATGATATTCTACACACCTTTACTAAGATATTTTTCTCGACAATGTCTTTTTCATCCTTTCCCACAGTTTGGACGTAGTCTGTGCATCCTCCTTCAAGCTCTAGAGCAATACTTCTCACACTGACCTGAATGTTACCTTACAGTGGAAGAAGATTAGGTTCAGATGTTAATCGATCGAGTAGAAATCATAAAACTGCCTTAAAGCACCACTCCAACGTTTTTTAATTATTTTGCAGCCGGAATGGTATCACTAAAGTCTCTTTGCTGCCTGTAGTAAAATACGGTACTTACCATCCGCCATCTTGGTGCCGCTCCGGTCATCTTCTACCAGCTTTGACCTGCCAGATCGCACCAGTTTTCACTGGGCGCACCGGAAGTCACTTCTCAGTGTAACTCTATGAGAGCCGGAACGAGGTATACCATAGAGATTCTCTGTGAGTGTTTGATTTTTATCCTGTGACATATTGACCAATCAGAACATGGCTGCACCCACAGAGAAGTTCTGTGGCACATGCCCAGTCGCTTGAATGGAAAATTTGCACTTTTTGTACAAGGGTTCAAGGAATGGCATAACTTTGGAATAGAGTGGCCCAGAAGAAAAAGAAAAAGTGTTCCAGAAACAGCGGAGCAGCAGCAATTAGAGGAGGTACTCAGTTTAATATTAATATCCAGTGAAAGGTCCTCTTTAAAGGGGCTGATTAGAATTAGTAAAACATGGCTACTTTTTCCTTAAGCGAGCACCACACCTAACTTTCGATTGTGTGGTTATGCAACTCAGATTAATTCAAGATAACTGAGCTGAACTGAAACTCCAGACACAACCTATAGACAGGGGCAGGACTGTTCTAGAATAAAGCAGCCATGCATTTTTAATCATAACCTATTTGATTTTTTTCATTCTTCCCTGCTTTTCCAATAATTTTCAGCTAATAAATCAAACTACTTGAATAACTATCATTATCGTACATTTAACAGCCCCAATGTACCTGGTTCTGAAGCCGTTATGTTCCATGTAAAACTCACAAACTGATCTTCACAGATACATTGTGACTGCTCCTTGTTCCCGACTGATGGGTGATTCTTCAGGTCAGAAAGAGACACAGATACCTGGTCCAAGCAGATAAAATAGGGAAGTGTGATTTCTATGATGGATGGAAAATGATAGTTCTACGGTATTACTTTGAAAATGTGACAGTGTCTTATATTATTTTTTACTCTGAAAGATGGGTTAGGGCTTATTTTCACAGGATGTCTTTTTTTTACCCATGAACAACAATCCACATAAATTATTGAACAAAACAAAATCAACATTTATTCAAATATAATCATATCATCACACATACACTGCACATACACATGTATATACACACATACATTGCACATACACACACAAACCCGCACACACACAGCACAGCACATACAGTACCTACCAGCTTGTATCCTCTTCAGTTCCTCTAGACTCCTGCATTTACAAGACCTTTGGTGACACCATGGTCACCAAAGGTACTAAAACAGTCTTAACATCGGAATAGAAACTATGGGTGCCCTAAGAGAGTGGAGACCCGGGGCAATTGTCCACCTTGCTGCCCTCTCCCCATAACGCTGGCTCTGAATGGAACTAGGGCTTATTTTTGGAGTAGGCCTTATATTTCAAGCATACTTCAAAAATCCGGTTAAATCATGCCTGGGATTATTTTCAGGGTTTTATTTTGGGGGAAACTCGGTAACTGCCAAAACTGTGGTTGTATTTCCTTAAAGGTAAACATACAGAACAAACAAAAAAATCTCTCAAAGACTTTGCCTTTAATATTGACCTGTTACTATTTTCATACTGTCTAATATTAAAATCAAATCTTGAAATATATAATGAATGCTTTCCATTTATCCGTTTTGTTCTCTCAAACTTCAGACCACTTTTGACACTGGATGTTAGGCAACTGACTCCAACAGAACTGCCCCTCCAGCCCCCGATTACTCCTTGTTCTGTTGTCATGTACTATCCAGAATGAAACAATCTGGAGGAAATTAACCCTGAGGCCTTAGTTCAGGTCTGTTAAAGGTTTTTTTTTCTAGGCCATGCAGGAATTCCTGCAGACCTGCAGACTGAAAAACAATGAGGTTTAATTCTTTTTTATATTTTTCATTAATTTACGGATTTTTTTAACCTATTCTCAACCTAGCATGTAATGGCATGCCTTACTTTGTGTATAAATGTAGGAAGCAGGCTCGGGAATTGAACCTGCACCATACCAGTATATACTGCAATACGGTGGTCTAAAAAAATAAAGTAAGAAATAAAAAGAAGTTTAAAAAAAATAAACAAAATGTAACAGTTTGAATTACCGTACCTCCTTTTCAAAGTTTAGAAATAAGTAAAAAAAAGCATAATTAGAAATTTGTGCATCCATTAAATTCTGCTTTATCAAAATATAAAGTGAATGAACCCGTATGATAAATACGTTCTGCAATTATCAAGCCCTCAAGCTACGTCAACTGAAAAAAAAAAAGTTAATGGCTTAGAAGGAGGGAAGTAAAAAAACAAATATGCAAAAAGAAACATTAGCCATGGAGGAAAGGAAATAATGCACCATCACCATCTGATATTCCGTACCATCATACAGGCCCTTATGTAGCTGAAGACGTGGGCAGTGATGGTGAAGTCCTCTCTTTGTACCACAGAATAAGGGGAAATCAGGTCAATGAAATAAGGCTGAAAGCTGCTGAGTCCAACAACACTGGCCTCCCCAAAACCAGACTTGCCCAGGCAGAATGCATCAGTCTCCCATGTGGTGATACTATGTGGAGTAGTAAGGTTTAATGTAATATGTCCTTGTGGACTGAAAAGCAAGAAAAAAACATATTATGTTCAAATTTCTTTAAAATAAAAATATATACAGGCTATATCGCTGAGCTTTTAAGGTCTCAATGTCTAATTTACTTATTCTCCATCATAGAAAGTTTGATGTCCACGAGTAGGGATGTACATGATATAGTATTATTGTATAATCATTCGTATGCTGCAGTTTTCTACTTGTATCTTGCAGGCTTTTTCTGTAGTTTTCCCTAAGCTCAGCTCCTGGGAGGTGTGGATTAGCTGCTATGATGCCTTACATTGGTTGCGCACACAGAATGGGAGGTCCTGCTCTACAGCTCTAATTTTAAGATACTCTCTAATATCCATACAGCTTCTCCATGTTCCTTACCCTCCCCAGCCCATAGATATCTTTGGGCTGCAGCCTGTAACCTGATCTTTTTTGTGGATGGATTTTATCAGCAAATTAAACATCAGTTTAAGGAAATAATCTGGTCTTAAAATAAAAATCTGCACTTAATCTATGTGACTGCAGAATCATAACAGTGTGCTGTATTACTCTTGTAGGTGGGTGTTCAAATGATCGCATGTATGCCATTTCGATACTTGTGGTCACATGCTGACTAGTCTCATAGAAGAGAATTAAGAGAAGTAAAATGAGACTTGTCAGCATGTGACCACACGTATCCAAATCACATATGTGAAATAACTTGACAACCTACCTGTTGGGTAATACATTGGAATCATGACAGTGTGCACATTGCACAGTTTCACGATTCAGCAATAGTCTGCAGTTACATAGTGACTGCAGACTTTTCTTCTGCATCCTTTTGCTCACAGTATAGGGTATAACTTACTATTTTGGGAATAAAACCTACAAGAGAAAAAGTGAGCAAAAAACCCTGCTGTAACTAAGTAAAAAATAAAAAGTGCATTTAAATAACACAGTTTTTAGTCATACTGTTTTTGGATCAAAAAATAGCACAAAAGCCATCCCACCACGTCAAAGTAATTCTGATCGGGACAGCCCTACGCTGTCTAATATTAAAACCTTACCATGTGTCAATGTTGACCTCGGTGTGAATAATGGCAGACAAAAGGACTGGGACCAACCAATGAGACACCAGACTGGGGAAGCCTTATATACAGTTACCTTGACATGGTGGCATGGCTTTTGTGCTATTTTCTCTGAGGTCAACATTGACACATGGTAAGGTTTTAATATTAGACAGCGTAGGACTGTCCCGATCAGAGTTACCTTGACGAGGTGGGATGGCTTTTGTGCTATTTTTTGATCAAAAAACAGTATGACTAAAAACTGTGTTATTTAAAAGCACTTTTGCTTTTTTACTTAGTTACAGCAGGGTTTTTTGCTCACTTTTTCTCTTGAAGGTTTTATTCCCAAAATAGTAAGTTATACCCTGGGCCTAAACTGCGAGTAAAAGATTGCAGAAGAAAAGTCTTTTGTGCTATTTTTTGATTAAAAAACAGTATTACTAAAAACTCAAAATATATTCTTATATTTGCTGTGCCATTACTAAAGGCCTTAATGGCACAGTGAATATAAAAAACGTAGAGTAGGACTGCCCCATTATGAGAATGCCTTGATGTGGCGGGGTGGTTCAAAGAATTGATCAATTGTTTGCTAAATGTCTCATTTTGAAATGCAGTTAGAAATCAATATGTGCAAGTGCACTTTATGTATAGTGTTCTGACCATAAGTAGCGCTGGCTTTCCCCCCCATTTCTCAATTTACTAAAAACTCAGTGTTATTTAAATGTACTTTTGCTTTTTTGCTTAGTTACATCAGGTTTTTTGCTCACTTTTTCTCTTGTAGGTTTTACTTGTTTTGTGGCCAATGTTAACATGCGTGTAACTTCTGCATGTGTACCGACTCAAGTTAAGCTCAATTTTTGTGTGTTTTTTTTATTTTGGGAATAAACCTTTAAACAAAAGGCTGTGTGAATAGCAGCAGGAGATTTGGACACCTATAAAGCTATATCTTGAATTAAAATATTTAATATCCACAGATTTTCCTGATGTTAAAATAGGTAACATTACAGATACCTGAATGTGTACTTTCTCATGAAACACCTCGATTAATTCCTTATATGAGTGTTATCTAATGTTCAAAATAATATTATCATCAGTTGCTTTCCCTGAATATTGATTATGAGAAAATAAAGACATAGTCTGGGTCTTTTCTAGAAATCCTTAAAGTTTACAGAAAACATAGAAATGTCCTCACCCCACAGAAACTAAGTCAAACAGCCATGTTTCCGGGAAAACTTTTCTTTTCATAGGTTTTTTCTTCTCTTCTTCACTTTTTGAATCTGTAGAGGAGCAATGACACTGTAAGATGTTAAGCTTGAATGAAAATGCAGCACAAACAAATAAAAAAGAGAACATGCAACTCATCAATAAGGAGCAGTCAATCTCTTTCTGCAAAAAGTGTCCCTTAGTGATAAGATCAGTGATCACTTGTGTGCGATCTGCGGGGAAATCCTTGAGCGAGTATTTTGCTATCCTACAGCACCACTACTGGAGAAATGAAGAATCGCACTGTCCTCCCCAAGCGATGAGCTGCCAGTGAAATACGTGGATGTAAAAGTCCTCTAGAGGGAGAAATTCCTTATGCTTCTTTCACACATCAGGTTTTTTGTTTCAGGCACAATCCGGCAAGTTTTGAAAAAAACGGGTTGTTTTTTTTTTTTGCCGGATCCGTTTTTTTCTTATAAAGTTGTATTAGCGCCAGATTGCGCCTGATGGCCCGACGTTTCATCCGTTTTTTTTTCCGGATCCGTCCAAATAGTCGTTTCCGGCAGATGGAGAAAACATCCAAAGGAATGTTTTTTTGTCCGGCGAAAAAAGCGCACAGTGACGGAACCGGCCAAAAACGTGTGAAACGAAGATGCAAAACAATGAATCCCGCCTCCGGATCTGGTTTTCAAAGCTTTTTCCATTGAACTCATGCAGATTTTCTGTTCTGCTCTCTCTCTCTCTCTCTCTCTCTCTCTCTCTCTCAGAAAGGAAGTCACTGTAAACTCCATTATAAAAATAAAAACCGGATCCGGCAGAAAAATTGATCCGTTGCATCAGTTTTTTAACTATTTGCAATGGATCCGTTTTTTCTAACATCAGCTTGGATTCTGCCTAAAACAAAAAACCTGATGTGTGAAAGTAGCCTTAGTTACTACTCCTCACTCCTGTTAAGAGAATGTCTTGAACAAGCAAACAATTTCGTTAATTAGAAAAGCCCTAAAAACTATTAGAAAATAAATGGTTTTCCTTAACCTGACAATTAGAAATTTGCACATTTTTTGAAATTCAAATTCTCCAGTATTGCCAAATTTTTCCCAAAAATTTGATTAGTGACAAATCGAAAGTTATCGAAATCCTCTATTTGCCATTAAAAAATTTTATGTCACTATTCTCATTTTTTGGCACACTAATCTACTTTAGTGCTAAGCTGTCACACACCTTATGTATAGTTTATTTAGTGTTTATGCCTTTCTCTCTCCTGATTTGCATCAAATCCATTTGCTCATCTCTGTAAACAATCCTTCTCTGTTGTCATCAACTGGAGTTTTGGCAGACAACCAAGTCAATGGCAAAGACTCAAAAAATGAGAGCCACCTCCTTTTTGTTAAATAGACTTAAGGCTTCTTTCACACTTCTGTCGGTACGGGGCCGTCGCTATGCATCGGTGCGACGTACTGACAGACGTTGTGAAAATTCGGCACAACGTGGGCAGCGGATGCAGTTTTTCAACGCATCTGCTGCCCACTGTAAAGTCCCGGGGAGGAGGGGGCGGAGTTCCGGCTGCGCATGCGCAGTAGGAAATGGCGGACCCGACGTACGAAAAAACGTTCCCTTGAACGTTTTTTCGTGACTTAGGTCCGCCAAAACACGATGCATCCAGTGCATGACGGACGCGACGTATGGCCATACGTCGCGATCCGTTGGCAATACAAGTCTATGGGAAAAAACGCATCCCGCGGGCACATTTGCAGGATGCGTTTTTTCCAAAAACGACGCATTGCGACGGATGCCAAACGACGCAAGTGTGAAAGTAGCCTAACCAATGGCAGAATACCCTTCTTTTTTTTACTGGGGGACATCAATCGAGAAACACAAACTACTACTATAAATAGTGACTGCTAGGAACATAACTAGAATTAGCTGAATAGGGCAGATTGGAAGAACAGCTTGGCCAGAAAATATGGCTGAAGGTGGTAGAGGCCCCAGGTTCCGGCCCCATGCGCCTTCTCCATAATCCTAATTCTCTGATTGGGTTATAAATAATCTTGTGATTTAGTCTTTGTAATGGATAGGCACATAAGTAAAAACCACTTTCCCTACAGTAGAGGCTTGTACAGTTGATTATTATAGGTGAAGGTTATATATATACCGGGAGCACTCTGTGACATGACTTTCTTATGCTGATTGGAGATGCGCCTTGTGATGGTTGGAGCAGAGCACGTCACGGGTTTTCTTATCTTAGTATTTGTAAAAATCTTCAGATTGCTTTCCTGTTATTAATAAAGAATACACATGTGAATAATGATGTTTCCTCCTTTCAGAGCTGCTGGGGGTCATTTATGATTTCCCCTATGGCAGTTGTTTGTAAGTGATATTTGTGCATAATTTTGCATCTTTTTGCGCATGTGAATTTTCAACAAAAAGTGGGTAGAGCGTTTTAAAGGGTAGCATGACCTATCAACAAAAAACGAATTTTCCATTAAAAAAAAAAACATAAACAAGGGAGTATTCCACAATATTAGGTAAAGTCAATAATTATTATTAAGCTAGGATTCACAAAGAAAAGACAAATATTGAAAACATAGAAAAGACATGTAGATAGAGACATACCCCAAGCGACTTGCAGCTGTAATCGCAGCAAACGTGGCGCAACAAAGTATTAAGTTAAAAGGGGCCGAATAATATTGCACGCCCCACTTTTCAGTTTTTGAATTTCCAGAATAATTTTAAATAACCAATAAATTTCTCTCAACTTCACAATCGTGTTCCACTTGTTGCGGATTCTTCATCAAAAATTTTAGACCTTAAGGCCGCGGTCAAACGGTACTTTTTGGTTTCTTATGTGAAAAAAAGGACCGATTTTCATCAGTGAATCTGATTTTTCATCAGTGTTTGGTCAGTGTGTTTGTTTTAACCATAAGAGCTTGTTCACACATTGAGCATCTGCAGCATTTTTTTTCCGCATCAGCATGCAGCATGTCAATTCTTTCATAATTTTTGCAATGTTTTTCACCAATTCAATTGAGTGCATAAAAAACAAGTAAAAATGCATAAAAATTTGCATTTTAAATGACGTTTTTCTTGCCAAGAGACGTGTTTTTTATTTTGTCCAAAGAAGTCCTCAATGTGTGAACAAACCCTGAATGATTTTCTCATATGCCATGAATAAACAAATAAATACATTTCCATGCCTCTTCCACCCATTACAATGTTGAAAATGGACAATACATGGATGGCACTTATATGGCAATGTGTGCTGTCTGGGATTTTTCTCAGGCCCATACAAATATATGGGTGATTTTGATCCATGACTCAATGCACCAAGGGCTATAATGAATATGCCTTCTGATCATGAAAATCAGAGAGATCATATGCTTGAAAACTGGCGTCTGCATGGAGACTAAAACAACACATTTGTAATACAGTACATTTACCAGATTTTGCAGCAAGCAAAACGTTTGCTCAGACTTTATTACCTTGAGCAGCATGTACACATCAGCGTCCCCATGGTACCATGCTGCCTCTTGGATTCCAGCTTGAGGATCCTGCTCGTTTCTCAAACAGGGATATTTTTCAAAATCTTCAATTGAGTAAGGAAAGCCTCGCTTGTTAACCATTATCCAATATTTCATGGTTCTAAGCTTTGTGAAAGAAAAAAAAATTGTTCCAAGGTCAGTGAAATCTTATAAATCAGATGACGGGAACATTTTTTCTGCCAAGGGCCATTCGAATATTTATACCATCCTTCGGGGGTTATACAAATTGCAATCTATTTCCGCCCACAAAGTAGGTCCTGACATTGGCACTGGTGTCAGAACGTAATCTTTCATTGTATGTACCTCAGCATTCATGTGCTAAGCTATGGTGGTCTCTGATCCTGGGCCTTTAGATGTTGCAAAAAACATGACTCCCAATATACCTAAAAGTCAGAGGCTTTCATTGCATACTTGGGATGTTGAGTTTTACAAAAACTGTAAAGCTAATGTAACAATATTATTCAGATCTATCAATATAATCTCCTGCATTATTATAAAGTGCTGGGAGTACAGTATTGATGACTTACACCTTTCAGATAAGGTCTCTGTAGGGAATAGAGCAGCACAGCAGAATTTAGCTGGGTCACATTACAAGCCATTCTATCCTCTTTGATTCTCTCAAAGCACTGTTAGATCTGCTGTGTTGTCCTTCTCTCCACACTGCTTGTCTGGAGATGAGTCACACTTATGTCTCTTATGTCTGTTGTGCTCAAAGTAACTGGACAAGCAGCATAGGGAAAGGGGCAGTACAGTAAACCTGACAGTACTATGAGAGTAGGAGAGCTGATAGAATTGTTTATAATGTGACACATGTAAACTCAGCTGTGCTGCCCCTTAAACCACAGGGATCTTATCTGAAAGAGGGCATTCATCTGGGATCTAATCTCCCAGCACTTTCTAATCCTGCAGGAGGTTAGGACAAGAGATCAGATCTGTATCCTTACATCTCACACACTGAGAAATCTAAGCTTTTGTGAGGGTGTGTTTTTTTTCTGCTGTGTTGCTGCCTGATTATGATTGGGCAACTTATACAGGGACAAAATTATATGCCCCCAATGAAAACTATATGATAACACCCACTTAAACTTAACAAAAGTTAACTTATTGGGTGCCAAATCACTTGATTTCTACTATCTCTGCAACAGAGAGAAAATATTATATTGTGCTCTGCAGCCACTATTACATTGCATGTCCAGTACATGATAAAGAATTTGGAGAAAGGTACTCTTTAACTAATTTATGAATTTTATAATATGAGAATTGCACTTTAACTGTGGATGAAATGTGATTTAGATATCATTATCCAAAAGGTTCTTTACAGTTAGAGTAATCAGATTGTGAAACCATTCATGTATATATCTGAGATTTTATATATCACTTTATCATATATTCTAACGAGGCTGCTTCTGGAGCAACCACTTTATATGGTATATGAGAATGCAAGGTATTGATTTATTGACTGCTTAGGAACATTGAATCTCACCATTGAACTGATGTCATCAAACGTTTCACGCTTCTTATTGATTAATAGTCCTGTATCCACTGAGCGCACAGAACACAGTGACCCAGAATCTGCTTGAACTTCCAGATTTACTTTTTCTCCCGGGCGCACCTCTTCTTTAGAGAACTTAAGCACAACCTGCAAAAAAACAATGTGATGTATATACTAAAAATTCAGTGATAATTGAAAAATAACCTTTCTCGGAATAGAAAACCAGAGGGTTGTCCACTTTGACAATATCAAAAAAATATAGAATGGATTAAAAAAAATAAAATACAGTTATATGAAAAAGTTTGGGCACCCCTATTAATCTTAAGCTTAATGTTTTATAAAAATTGTTTTTTTTGCAACAGCTATTTCAGTTTCATATATCTAATAACTGTTGGACACAGTAATGTTTCTGCCTTGAAATAAGGTTTATTGTACTAACAGAAAATGTGCAATCTGCATTCAAACAAAATTTGACAGGTGCATAAGTATGGGCACCCTTATCATTTTCTTGTTTTAAATACTCCTACCTACTTTTTACTGACTTACTAAAGCACTATTTTTGGTTTTGTAACCTCAATGAGCTTTGAACTTCATAGCCAGGTGTATGCAATCATGAGAAAAGCTACTTAAAGTGGCCACTTGCAAGTTGTTCTCCTGTTTGAATCTCCTCTGAAGAGTGGCATAATGGGCTCCTCAAAACAACTGTCAAATGATCTGAAAACAAAGATTATTCAACATAGTTGTTTAGGGGAAGGATACAAAAAGCTGTCTCAGAGATTTAACCTGTCAATTTCCACTGTGAGGAACATAGTAAGGAAATGGAAGAACACAGGTACAGTTCTTGTTAAGGCCATAAGTGGCAGGCCAAGAAAAACATCAGAAAGGCAGACAAGAAGAATGGTGAGATCAGTCAAGGACAATCCTCAGACCACCTCCAGAGAGCTGCAGCATCAACTTGCTGCAGATGGTGTCACTGTGCATCGGTCAACTAGACAACGCACTGTGTTTTTTTGCCGCCATGCATAAAGCCTTTTTGTATTACCAAACAACTCAATCTTGGTTTCATCAGTCCACAGGACCTTCTTCCAAAAAGAAATTGGCTTCTCCAAATGTGCTTTTGCATACCTCAGCCGACTCTGTTTGTGGCGTGCTTGCAGAAACGGCTTCTTTCGCATCACTCTCCTATACAGCTTCTCCTTGTGCAAAGTGCGTTGTATAGTTGACCGATGCACAGTGACACCATCTGCAGCAAGTTGATGCTGCAGATCTCTGGAGGTGGCCTGAGGATTGTCCTTGACTGATCTCACCATTCGTCTTCTCTGCCTTTCTGATGTTTTCCTTGGCCTGCCACTTCTGGCCTTAAAAGAACTGTACCTGTGTTCTTCCATTTCCTTACTATGTTCCTCACAATGGAAATTGACAGGTTAAATCTCTGAGACAGCTTTTTGTATCCTTCCACTGAACAACTATGTTGAATAATCTTTGTTTTTAGATCATTTGACAGTTGTTTTGAGGAGCCCATGATGCCACTCTTCAGAGGAGATTCAAACAGGAGAACAACTTGCAAGTGGCCACTTTAAGTAGCTTTTCTCATGATTGCATACACCTAGCTATGACGTTCAAAGCTCAATGAGGTTACAAAACCAAAAAAAGTGCTTTAGTAAGTCAGTAAAAAGTAGGTAGGAGTATTTAAAACAAGAAAATGATAAGGGTGCCCATACATATGCACCTATCAAATTTTGTTTGAATGCAGATTGCACATTTTCTGTTAGTACAATAAACCTCATTTCAAGGCAGAAACATTACTGTGTCCAACAGTTATTAGATATATGAAACTGAAATAGCTGTTGCAAAAAAAAACAATTTTTATAAAACATTAAGCTTAAGATTAATAGGGGTGCCCAAACTTTTTCATATAACTGTAAAAGTTGTACTCTGATTTTACTTTAATTCTGATACTGTCCGATCCTGTAATGTTCTCTAATCTGCAGGAACGCTGGCATCTAGTCACATATAGTAGATATTTGACCAATGCAGCCAATCACTTGCTCAGCAGGTGCCGGCAAAGTCCAGTGTTTGGCTTAGTGGTCATTACTTGAGATGTGCTCATCCAAACTTAAAAGTTTGGGGTTCGTACCAGACAGTTAACGGGGTTCGTACCAGACAGTTAGTGTCTGGTGTAAATTCCAAACCTAGACTTTCCCCAAAAGTCTGTTGCAATGTTCGAAGTTCCAGGGGGAAGTCTGAGAGAGAGAGAGAGAGAGAAAGAAAAAAAAAATTTGGTTCAAAAGTCCTGGTCACCATTGTTGTCAATGGGTTCTGGTTGAAGTTCAGGTACAGTTTTGGTACCCAAACCGAACTTTGGCTAAAGTTTGGGTTGGATTCTAGAACTCCAACTTCCATGGGTCCGCTCATTCTTAGTCACTTCTTGTCTTTAGAGAAGTACCAGAAAGTAGGGATCAGCAAGGGACTTGGAAGCAGTGGGTGATTAATCAGGTTTAGTATTGCTTCTGTTTCATGAAATTCTGAGCTTTTTTTATTTAGTGCTGAAGTGAACAGCTCCATTGAATGGGCTGCTTTTTTCCCTACACTGCTGTGCCTGTTAATATGTTCTGTCTGGTACTGTAGCTTTGCCCAGTGTCCTGGTTAAAAGGAACTCAACTCCAATTTCATTTTTTCATCCCCTTCTTTCCAGATCCATCATTTTTAATTTTACTGAAAAATTAGACATTTGAGGGCCTTTTTTTTTGTGGAGGAAGAATTGTAATTTGATTGACATCACTCATTTTACCACCAATGTACCAGAAAAACTGGAAAAACTCCAAGTGCGTTGAGGATGCACAAAGAACTGCAATTCTTGATTTTGGTTTTGGGTTTCGTTTTTATTGTGTTCATTTTGTTGTATACTGTAATTGACTTAACAACATTATTTTTCAGGTCAACATGATTACAGCTATAAAATGGCAAATCTTTGCTGGTCGTACTGAATTTCCTCAAAAAATTTGATAGCACATGTTAGTACTGGAAAAGAGAAGTAGAGATAGATGTACAGAGAGAGAAAGAAAGAAAGATCTGTGCCCAGCTGTGCTCTACTGGGAACTGCTGATCTCTAATGACCCAGATACTGACCGTTAATGTACAAAGTACGATAATATGGTAACAAGATACACTATGCTGTTATGGGGAAGGCAGCGCAGTCACTTCAGCTTCAGCAGTGTTGTTAATGGTGCTTTTTTGCAAATCAAATTTCAAATTTGCTTGAAATTGTGAATTTCAGGAAATTCGACTCAAACTCGATCCTCCATTGATTGATTTGCCCATTGCTGATTGAAGCAGTACCGAAGTTTTATATCTATATATATATATATATATATATATATATATATATATATATATATACATATATACAGTTAGTCCTCGGGTTACAACGGTCTCGAGTTACATCGTTTCGTGGTTACAACGCTTTGTATGACGCCTCGTTCCGACTTACACGGTTTGCGTCGTAAGTCGAACTACATGCAACTACGTGCAGTGGCAGAAGAATAGAGTCCAGTACTGTACACTGTACCCGGTTACACGAGGAAAATGAGTCTCCTGCACGCCATAACACCCTAATTATGTAGGGTACTGTGTCAGGATAGGTGTTTGGATAGGCTAAGTGTTTGCAGTACTGTACTGTTATTATGGTACAGTACTGTATGAATGTATGGTTCGACTTACATCGAAATTCGGTTTACGGCGCCGTGTAAGAATGGATCAACTTCGTAAGTCGAGGACTACCTGTATATACATATATATATATATATATATATATATATATATATATATATACATATTTATTTATTATTGTAAGCGTTGAATTTGTTTTGAAATTTGTAAGGAAAAGAATTTGGTTGTGTGGCCATTTTATGAAACCTTATGAGTGGCAACTAAAAGACGGCAATTCTGTTTTGATTATTTTTGATTTACAGCATTTACCATATGGGTTAAATCATTTCATATTTTGATATATGGAGGCGATGATATGTTCATTTTTTTTAGTTTATGTGTTTTTAAACTGGGAAAGGAGAAGTGAATTTTTACATTTTTTATAACTTTTTCTACTTTATTTTTAAGTCTCCTTAGAGGACTTGAACCTGCAATCACATGGCCACTTGTTCTTTATACTGCAATATCACATCATTACAGTATATAACTGAAATGAAGGTCTCCTATGAAGCCCCATGTGTAGCTTGGCTTTAAAACAGTACCAACATTGCAGCCATGGGGACCTTCACAAGGTTCCCATCAGCCATGGCAACTCAGCGGCACCCCATAATTACTATGTGGTAATGTGGGACCTGTGGATGTCTGAAATAGCAAAATAGTGGAATTATATACCTTAAAAGCTGATGTCAGAGATTAATGGCAGTATTGAAGTATTGCTCCAGTCACCACTCTTAAAGGCAGATACCGGCTGTAAGAGACAGCCAGGAAACAGTATAGAGCGGGTTCAGCCTTTGATTCTGGCACCCAAAGTGTCGGGAAGTAATTAAATAGGATTGGGCTGCAAGACCAGAAACAACTCAATCAACAGATGATGCGATGGTGACACTGTTTATTTCAACTTGGTGGACTGCTACCTCTGCATCCTTATAGCTATCGTTTGGTTGTGTACATATAATATTAACATAAAATCTTAATAATAACAATAATATCCATAATTCATTTGCGATCGCACCTTATTCTTCAGGCATAAAGTCGTTGTGAACTCTCTTGTATAGAACGGGATATCACCATTGTCCAATATTGTGTGGACAACAAAAATAAATTCAGGATAATATTCAACACCAATTGGGATCTTTAGGTTGTACTTTCCTTGAACGACTGAAAATAAAAAAATATTAAATCAATATTAATATTCAATATCTCTCTAGTCAAAGAAGCTATTAAATTCTCAATATTTGTTGTACTTTAGTTACTACTCGTCCACCTTTGCATCTAAGGGATCCTTGCTACTTTCTTCTTCTGACCATTAAGGACCCCAGAAGAGATGATGATATCCCCTTGAACAAATTTGCTTTCTAAGATGCTAACCTGCATTTTAATGTACTTAAAGTGGATCTGTCACTAAAGTTTACAATACAGATGACACAAATAAGTAAACATCTCTCTTAGACCTAATGAGCTTGGTGTATATACTTCAAACAATCACAACAGAATAGATGTATAATCCTGATAATAATATCAGCATTTTATGAGTCCAGTTAAAGCTCATGAGTCCACGTGTATTCAGTCTCTGCCTTTCCAACCTGACTGACAGCAGCAGCTTGTATTGAGCAATGTGAGGTCTCAGCAGGGAGGAGGGACAATGAGGAGCTGTCAATCAGGCTAGGTGAGGATTCTACAGCCATGCTGACATGGATCTTCATAGTGAGTATGCTAACCTCAGTAAGCCTAAGGCTAAGTTCACATTGCGTTAACAGCAGCCCATTCAACACATGTGTTAGTGGGCTGCTGTTAACGCAAGTGCCAATTTCATATAGTGCTAGCGCAGATAGAGCTAGCAGATGCTCTATCTGCGCTAGAGTGACAGACCCGGAAATGCTGCAGCCCGCGTCCCAGGGTCCATCACTCAATGACGAGTTAAGTTAAGTCCTTCTTTTTCTCAGAAGAGGCAATTTGCCTGATACAATTGAAAGCAGTGATGGAGGAGAGAGCATCAGGTGATGCTCCCTCTCCCATCATGCTTCCTCTGCCTCTGACTCAGCATGTCCCAGAGGTAAGTATTGTGAAGTATTGTGTATGTGTCTGCTGCACAATACTGTGTTGTGTGTGTCTGCCGCACTATACTGTGTTTTGGGGCAGCACTATACTGTGTGGTGGGACTGCACTATACTGTGTGTGGGGGACTGCATTATACTTTGTGTGGGGGGCTGCATTAGATTGTTTGTGTGGCTGCTGCATTATACTGTGTGTTTGGGGGCTGCACTATGCTGTGTGTTTGTGGGGAGGCTGAATTATACTGTGTGTGTGTGTGGGATGCTGCATTATACTATGTGTGGGGCTGCATTATACTCTGAGGGGGCTGCTTTATACTCTGGGGGCTGCATTATACTCTGAATGGTTGCTTTATGCTCTGGGGGCTGCATTATACTGTGTGTGTGTGGGGCTACACTATACTCTGAGGGTGCTGCATTATAGTCTGAGGGCACTGCATTATACTCTTAGAGGGCTGCATTATACTCTTAGGTGGCTGCATTATACTCTGAAGGAGCTGCATCATACTGTGTGTGGGGGGGCTGCATTATACTGTGTGTGTGAGTGGCTGTATTGTACTGTGTGTGTGCAAGGGGGCTGCACTACACTGTGTTTGTTGGGGGCTGAATTATACTGTGTGGGGGCTGCATTATACTCTGATGGGGCTGTTTTATACTCAGGGGTGCTGCATTATACTGTGTGTGGGGCTGCATTATTCTCTGAGGGGGCCACATTATACTCTGGGGGCTGCATTATACTCTGAGGGGGATACATTATACTGTGAAGGGGCTGCATTATACTCTGAGGGGGGCTACATTATACTCTGAGGGGGCTGCATTATGCTCTATGAGGGGACTACATTAAACTCTGAGGGGGCTGCAGTATACTCTGAGGGGGGCTGCATTATACTCTGAGGGGGGCTGCATTATACTCTATCAAGGACCATGGGGAGTGCATTTTACTATATGTACTATATGGAACCTGCATTATACTGTATCGAGGACTATCTATACCAATCATTCTTCCTCAGCCAGAGTAAGGGTAGGTGCACACGGACAGTAAACGATGTGGGTTGGGACACTGCGTACTTGTCAGAGTCCAGAAGTTACAGCATAGTGGATGAAATTTCAAGAAATCCCATGCCCACAATGTGTGCACCGATGCCCGAGGCTTCCCTGAGGAGATGGACATGTGGCATGTCTCTCCAGACCATAGCATGTCTATTATCTTGTGGAAACGCGTGTCTCTGCAAGATAAATTTCACCCGTACACCCGTCTCTATTTTTGCATGGGTGCTCTTGGACCAATGTTATTCTATTTGGATGTGCACATGACTCATTAGAAAATATCGCAGCATGCCTGAGTTTGATCTGATTTTTGAATCACACTTGGCCATGCAAGTCAATGAGTTCATGGAAACTATCGGATGACATCGAGTGCAGTCCGATTTCTACGAGCTAACAGAATGGAGGAGATGGAGAAATTTGTTTCTCCTCATTTGAGTGAATTGAATTACACTATGCTGAGTGAACTCTGTGATTTGCATAATTGAGCCTGTTCTCTCAGATGAGAGAAAACATGGTCATCTGCACCTAGCCTAACTAACTGTTTCTAAAATGTAGGTTCGTTAAACCCCCTTTAGCAATTAGCATATTGCTTCAGAATTGGAATTAATATACTCACCAGAGCCCAGGGGCTGTCCTCTAATATCCACATCATGTTCACCATGAGATAAAATGACCCCTTTCGACATATACTACAGGACCACAAATAAAAATATATATTAAATCAATTGTGTTTATGGCGAGATGCAGGACAAAACAGGATCTGAAGTGTATTTAGTCTTTATTTTTTGCTTTTTTTACCTTTCTTACTTGTAGACTAGATGATTTTAACGTTATTTTATTTGCCCTTGTTATATAGACGATTGCATCTACCACAGTAGACTGGCCAACTGTCCAGAAATTTGTGGACAGTCCATAAAAATAGTTAAAAAAAGGACACTTAAAATTGATGCATCTGATTTTTTTATTTTTTGCAGCTGCAAAAACTTGCGTACATTATTAAGACTGCCATTATTATCATTTTACATTTCACAGTGAGCGAAGCTAATGTCCTCAAGTCACAATTATGGAAAATAGACATAGATCACTCATTTTAATGATGTAATATGCTTTTCTAGGGTGTTTATAAAAAATGATGGCTATCTGATTTCATTTTGAGACGCTGCCCAGAAAAAAATAAAAAATCAAGTTGGCAATCCTGCACCATAAATATAAAACATGACGATATAGAGATGAGACCCTCAAAGGTGAATCTTTTGTCATCACCTTTGCATTACATTTTGGGGTCTGAAATAATTCACTCTTGTTATTTGACTTTTACGCCATATATTTTTGACCTATAGGATACTCACAAAGTAGAAGAAGTGGAGTTGTCCATCTGCAGGATCCAGCTGGGACGTACTGATGAAGTATTCCACTGTTAGATACAGGTCAGAGTCACACGACAAGTCACTTGTATTTGCTTGTACCGTCAGGTAGCTGTTACTTTCAGAGTAGAACGGATACAGCCATTTATAAACTCTTGTAAGCTGGGCCTCAGCATCATCTTCTAGAGAGAATTTTCCCTGGATACAGAAGTAGAGCAATAAATTCATATTATCTTATTTGCCATTCTTTTATTTACGTAGAAAATGTTTCTATGGAGATACATAAGGTAGTCCTGAGCAAAAATACTTGTGGCGTTATTATTGGTTCTCCTGTACTAGTCCTGTACTGGAAGAAGAATCCTAAAGGGAAGGAGATAGAGAGGCTACAGAAAAGAAAACTCAAGTTGGGCTACTGGATCAGGAGCTCCCAAGTAAGACAGAATTGTTGCAATAAAACAACTTTTTGCATTGAATAATTATGGCACAACTCCTTTCCTTGGTCCTTTAACCAGGGTCAGGTCTCTCAGCTCAACAAAAGCCCACCCCAAGGCAAACTAATTTTACTGTTCCAACCTGGGAATCTATGGGGGACTATACCATAGCCTGCATGGACAAAACCCTATTCTCAAACACCAACCAACTTCTCTCCATGTATCACAGTGCCCAATATGTTATTACCTTTTACAGATACCAACCATTTGTCATCTGCGAATGTTGCATAAACTCTCCCAATAATTCAAAGAGCTACACAAGGATAGACCTTAGAGACAATTCTGAGGGCAGATGCATCCTCTACGCACAGTTCAGGAATCTTTCAACTGTCAAGTCCTGATGCTTCTCAAATGCCTCTGACTACCACATTCTCTCATATCAGGTATCTCTGACTCCACATGCTCTTACAGGCTCTCTCTTCATCTTTTATGTTGCCTCTTACTTTTATCACCTTCTAAAACCTCCATTCCATGGCAGCACCATTGCACAATTCTAAGTCATGACACCATCGCTCTTTCAGTAGAGAAATACAAAACCACTCACACTCATCACCTTCTGTACGCATTCTTTATTTTGATTTTCTATTGCAAACCATAAGGCATATATCATAGCTGATGTGTTTCGGGACTAAACATCCCAAAGTCAATGTCAAGTTCTCACAAGGCCAGTATGGACACAGGATTCTGATGCTTCTTTATTGGCACATCAGACTTTGTAGCTACCAAGGGTGGATTTACCATAGACTGGGTCATTTTTCTGCTATGGGCCACTTGCAATTCCAGATTGGCCGCATCCTTTATAGTAATTACTAATGACGGAACAAGATTTACTTCTTCATAAATTTTAAAACATAGTAGATAAGGATTGGAGAGTCAACCTATGATTATACAGAAAGCTATGAATAGTGCTGCCATGGATTACTTGGGTCCTGCTGTTTTCTATAGTTCTACATGTAGTGTATAGAGACACTTACATGCATAGACACCATGTCATCCCACGTTGAAGTGTCCAGAGTGAAAACTGCAATTCCCTTTTCATTTGTTACTGCTGTCAGGTTTAAATCTTCTTCCTCAAAGCCCAATACCAAGTAGACTGTTTCATTCACTTTAGGCTTAAAATTTTCTAAAACATTCAACTGTGAAAGAAAAAGACACATAGTCTACTAATAGTCATTTCCTCCAGAAGCAAGCACAAACTGGAGGTGACCTATTGAACTGGCAGTGCTAGACTGGTGGGGGTAATGTCATGTAGTGTGAAGAATAGATTAATGTAGAATTAAAACCAGAATTGAACCAGAAGGGTACTGAAGGTAACTGGCCAGTCACTGTAAACATTGTTTCTGTTTATTTTCACTCTCACTCCTATAATCCTTCACTTTCTGCTAACTCCCCTAATCCCTACACCTAGTAAGGAACTGTTCATCTCTTCTTTAATCCTCCCCATCCATCTCATCTCCTCCTCAGAACTGCTCCTCAACATAAAACCCTGTGTCTCAAAGTACAGACAGCCACCTCATGCCTTCTCCTGCTCCCACCTGCTAACACTATCTCTGCTCCTTCTCACTGCTGGTGATATCTCTCCAAATCCTGGTCCTCCTCACCATATCCCCACAGTCAATTCTACCTCCCATCCACGCTCTATCACAATTATCTCTGCTCCTTCTCACTGCTGGTGATATCTCTCCAAATCCTGGTCCTCCTCACCATATCCCCACAGTCAATTCTACCTCCCATCCACGCTCTATCACAAATTTCCGTAACCTCTCTAACCTTATACCCATTTGCCAGGCCCCCACTTCCCCAGTCCCACTCACAGGAGCTCTATGGAACGCTCGCTCTGTCTGCAACAAGCTTTCCTACATCCATGATCTTTTTATTACAAACAAACTTTCCTTCCTCGCCATCACTGAAACCTGGCTCACCCCTTCTGACACAGCCTCTCCTGCTGCACTTTTGTATGGTGGCTTCCACCTTTCTCACACAACCCGCCCCAGCAGCAAGCATGGTGGAGGAGTTGGTTTTCTCCTGTCAGATAACTGCTCCTTCACCCACATCCCACTGCCACCCTCTGTTACCCTCCCTTTGAGGTGCACTCTGTGCGCATCTACTCCCCCTCCAACCTCCAACTGGCTGTCATCTACCGCCCCTCAGGGCCAGCCACCACTTTCTTTGTCCAATTCACCACCTGGCTACTTCATTTCCTTTCTGCGGACATCCCCACTATCATCATGGGCGACTTGAACATACCCATTGACACTTCCCTCTCAGCTGCCACTAAACTTCTAACTCTTACTTCCTCCATCGGCCTCACTCAATGGTCTTCTGCAGCCACTCACAAAGATGGTCACACACTGGACCTCATCTTCAACCACCTCTGCTCCCTATCTAACCTCTGTAACTCCCCTCTTCCTCTTTCTGACCACAATCTACTCACATTCTCTTCCCTCTCCACTTCTTGTCTACAATCCCCGCCCACAAACTTGCACACCCTCACAGAAATCTTAAACACCTTGATCTACACTCACTCTCTGAATCCCTCCTCCCTCTCACAGACATAAGTCCCTTACACAATGCGGATGACGCTGCCGCTCTATGTAACACCACAATAGCTGTAGCTTTGGAATATCTTGCCCCTTTCACACATACCAAAGCTCACTAAATCAACAGAAAGCCCTGGCACACCAGCCTGACCAAATAACTGAGGCGAGCTTCCAGGGCTGCTGAGAGGAGATGGAAAAGATCCCAGTCCAACGAGCACTTCATCGCATTCAAACAGTCCCTCACTACTTTCAAGACCACACAAGCTACACCAAAACAAACCTACTTCTCATTCCTCATGTCCTCCCTGTCTCACAACCCTAAACAGTTATTCAACACCTTTAATTCTCTCCTCCGTCCCCCAGCACCTCCTCCCTCCCCACTCATCTCAACTGAAGACTTTGCCTAATTTTTCAAGCAGAAGATTGAGAACATCAGAGACAGTTTTAGTCGACAACCCCCAGAGCCTTTCCTCCCAACTACCCAGCCCTCCACCTCCAAAACCAACTTCTCCACCAATACAGAAGATCGACTCTCCAATCTACTCTCAAGATCGCATCTCACCACCTGTGCACTTGACCTGATCCCTTCCCACTTCATCCCAAACCTTGCCACAGTCTTCATCCCAACCCTAACCCATCTCTTCAACCTATCACTCACAACTGGTGTTTTCCCCTCCAGCTTTAAACATGCCTCAGTCACACCTATCCTCAAAAAGCCCTCTCTTGACCCATCCTCTGTACCTAGCTATCGCCCTATATCACTTCTCCCCTATGCCTCAAAACTACTAGAACAACACGTCCATCTTGAACTGTCCTCCCATCTGTCTTCCTGCTCCCTCTTCGACAGCTTACAATCAGGCTTCTGGTCACACCACTCCACTGAAACTGCCCTAACTAAGTTCACCAAAGACCTATTAACCGCCAAGAGCAAGCAACACTACTCTATCCTCCTCCTCCTGGACCTGTCCTCCGCCTTTGACACAGTGGACCATTCTCTGTTGCTGCGGACCCTCTCATCCCTTGGCATCACAGACTTGGCCCTATCCTGGATCTCGTCATACCTAACTGACCGGACATTCAGCATCTCCCACTCACACACCACCTCCTCACCTCGCCCCCTATCTGTCGGAGTCCCGCAAGGTTCAGTTCTAGGGCCCCTGCTCTTCTCCATTTACACTTTTGGCCTGGGACAGCTCATAGAATCTCACAGTTTTCAGTAACATCTCTATGCTGTCGACACACAGATCTACATCTATGGACCAGATATCACCACCCTACTAACCAGAATCCCTCAATGTCTATCCACTATTTAATCCTTCTTCTCCGCTAAATTTCTAAAACTTAACATGGACAAAACAGAATTCTTCGTCTTTCCCCCATCTCACGTGACCTCCCCAACGAACCTATCCATTGGAGTAAACGGCTTCCCACTCTCCCCAGTCCCAGAAGCTTGCTGTCTCGGGGTAATCCTTGACACTGATCTCTCCTTCAAACCACATATCCAAGCCCTTTCCACTTCCTGCCGCCTTCAACTCAAAAATATTTCATGGAGCCGTACATTCCTAAGCCAAGAATCTGCAAAAACCCTAATCCATGCCCTCATCATCTCCCGCCTCGACTACTGTAACTTCCTGCTCCGTGGCCTCCCCTCTAACACACTCGCACCCCTCCAATCTATTCTAAACTCAGCTGCCTGACTAATCCACCTGTCCCCCCCACTATTCCCTGGCCTCTCCCCTCTGTCAATCCCTTCACTGGCTCCCCATTACCCAGAGACTCCAGTACAAAACCCTAACCATGACATACAAAGCCATCCACAACCTGTCTCCTCCATACATCTGTGACCTTGTCTCCCGGTACTTTCCTGCACGCAATCTCCGATCCTCACAAGATCTCCTTCTCTACTCCCCTCTTATCTCCTCCTCCCACAATCGCATACAAGATTTCTCTCGTGCATCCCCCCTACTCTGGAACTCTCTACCACAACATATCAGACTCTCACCTACCATCGAAACCTTGAAAAAGAACCTGAAGACCCACCTTTTCCAACAAGCCTACAACCTGCAGTAACCACCGATCGACCAAACCACTGCACGACCAGCTCTATCCTTACCTACTGTATCCTCACCCATCCCTTGTAGATTGTGAGCCCTCGCGGGCAGGGTCCTCTCTCCTCCTGTACCAGTTGTGACTTGTATTGTTCAAGATTATTGTACTTATTTTTATTATGTGTACCCCTCCTCACATGTAAAGCACCATGGAATAAAAGGCGCTATAATAATAAATAATAATAATAACCATTAAAAGGCTCCAGAGCAGGGAGAGTACTCATGGTCACTGGGGGTATTTATCATGGGGGGAAATTATGAAGTCAAATTAGCTTGTGGCTAGTGTTGAGCGATACCGTCCGATACTTGAAAGTATCGGTATCGGAAAGTATCGGCCGATACCGGCAAAGTATCGGATCCAATCCGATACCGATACCCGATACCAATACAAATCAATGGGACTCAAGTATCGGACGGTATTCCTGATGGCTCCCAGGGTCTGAAGGAGAGGAAACTCTCCTTCAGGCCCTGGGAACCATATTAATGTGTAAAATAAAGAATTAAAATAAAAAATATTGCTATACTCACCTCACCGAGGGAACCGGCAGCGTTGTTTGCTTAAAATGCGCGCTTTTCCTTCCTTCCGTGATGTCACGGCTTCTGATTGGTCGCTTGCCGCCCATGTGGCCGCGACGCGACCAATCACAGCAAGCCGTGACGTAATTTTCAGGTCCTTCTAGGCATTCAGTATTTTAAAATTACGTTCCGGCTTTGTGATTGGTCGCGTCGCGGTCACATGGGCGACGCGACCAATCACAAGCCGTGACGTCACGGGAGGCAGGAGACGCGCGCATTTTAAAATGCGCGCGTGTCCAGCCTCCCGTGACGTCACGGCTTGTGATTGGTCGCGTCGCCCATGTGGCCGCGACGCAACCAATCACAGCAAGCCGTGACATAATTTCAGGTCCTTCAGGATTTTAAAATTACGTTCTGGCTTGTGATTGGTCGCGTCGTGGTCACATTGGCGACGCGACCAATCACAAGCCGTGACGTCACGGGAGGCTGGACACGCGCGCATTTTAAAATGCGCGCGTCTCCTGCCTCCCGTGACGTCACGGCTTGTGATTGGTCGCGTCGCCCATGTGACCGCGACGCGACCAATCACAAAGCCGGAACGTAATTTTAAAATACTGAATGCCTAGAAGGACCTGAAAATTACGTCACGGCTTGCTGTGATTGGTCGTGTCGCGGCCACATGGGCGGCAAGCGACCAATCAGAAGCCGTGACGTCACGGAAGGAAGGAAAAGCGCGCATTTTAAGCAAACAACGCTGTCGGTTCCCTCGGTGAGGTCCAGGCTGCGTCGGAGAGGTGAGTATAGCAATATTTTTTATTTTAATTCTTTCTTTTACACATTAATGTTGTTTCGATACCGATACCCGATACCACAAAAGTATCGGATCTCGGTATCGGAATTCCGATACCCGCAAGTATTGGCCGATACCCGATACTTGCGGTATCGGAATGCTCAACACTACTTGTGGCTGCTTTGTCTTAATTTGCCCCAAATTCATTAAAGGAGACCTATCACTTCTAATACTGTAAATATGTCAATTATCTACTCAGTGTAAATGTCACTGTTCTCCTCAATCTGGAATGTTTTTTTTTCCATTTGTTCCTGTGTCTCTCAGATCCCGAGATTTGGCATTTCTAACCAGCACATACATATGGAATTCTAAGCCAAGGGGGCATGGTTTGGAACCCTTATGAGCGTTTTCTTGAAGACTATGACCCTTCCCATCTCAGAAGACTATATTTACATAGAAGGAAGAGTGGACCATTTTTCAGGAATCAAGAGGCGAAAAAACAAAAAAATCCAACAAGGCCGGGGGGTTAAGGAGAACAGTGACATTTAATCCATGTAAAAATTACATATTTATGGAAAGTGACAGGTTCTCGTTAAAGTGTCACACGTTGTCAATTATTTATATATCTTTAGATACAATGTTTCTGTTTATAATCAATTTTCCACATTTTCCACCATCCCCAACTGGAGTGACAATAACAACTTTTAAAAAAAGAAATCCTAATTTTTAATCTCTCTTAAATCATATTTACATAGCTAACTCTGTCCCTCCCACACTTTTTAAAAGTGGCAAGAGTGGCATCAAATTGCAAAAAGTTACATAAACGAATTATCTTATATAAAGCCAAGAGGAACGGTAAAGCTTAAATCTATAAATTAAAATTTAATTCATCATTCTGGAGTAAAATATCCATGTGCTAAGTCTACTGGTCCGACTCATCATTTACATTTTTTTAAGTCACTTTTCTTTTTTGTCTTGTAAAAACTCAAAGGAGGGAAAGCAAAAAAACAAAAGCACAGGAAGGTGTTATGAGGTTAATTTCATATGGAGGCATGCACAGGTATTTTTATTTTTAATTTCACAGGAAAAAAAATTGTGGCATATCCCATTAAAGTCTTATGTATGGAGTCTTTTCCTCTAAAAACTTTGTACATGCGGCATCTAAGGTATTGTCTAGTAGCTCTGGCTCTGTGTGCTGGTATGCATTCTCCATGCCATGTTCTTTTTTGACAAGACCCTATTTTCTCAAAAAACAATTCTTCTTATACTTATATCATCACCTTAACAGTAAGCGGGATTCCTTTCTGATAAAAATTAGGAACGTTCTCAAACTTCATCTCCAGTCTTCTCAAAACAACTGCAACGTCGATCGTTCTTTCAATGTAACCTATTAATACAGAAACAAAAAGATTATGGCTCTGATACATCATGCTGTTTACATCGGAATTTTGGAATAAAATACCTTTAAATGTCAAATAATTTTTTGTGAAAAACTAAGTTGCGCAAAAATTTGGTGACTTTTTCCGTGTACACACCAGTTTGGGGCAAAATGGTCAAACTGGAGAACAGCCGAAGGTGGAACGGGGCGTGACAAAGACCGACGGAAAAAATTAATTCAAAGCGGCGGTGTTCCTTACACCAAAATTGTTACTAGAGTTTCTGACTGCTTCATTCATTCTCAATGAGGCTTCTGGAAAACTCTGAGCTCAATGCTCGGAAGCCACATAAGGAATGAAGAGAGTTACAATCAAGGGTGTGCACTGACCACCGCTACATTCCAAAAGTTCCCCATTCTGCCAACCGGTGCATGTCCCAGAGGTTAATGCCTCACAGGTTAACAAGTTATTACAACACCTTTATTTATAGTATATGTCTATACAGAATGTTACTCACCAGAAATGTCCTCTGTTAATGAAGCTATGATTAATAAAGGCATATATTGAATTGTAGTGGAGATATTGAAAAAAGCAAGGTCAATCTCTCTTGATAGACACCCCTTGTCATCAGTCTGATGAAAAAAAATATGAAAGTAAAGGAAAACTAGAAAAAAACAAAAATATCTCACCATTTTTTTATATGAATATTTGGAATAATATAGATTAATTGTCTAACAGGTTGATCCCACCTTTGTTATCACTAATTAGTAGAAGATTTAAAATGTAGGGGTCCTGCCATACTCATTATTTTTGAGAGGATGACCTACAGTATACCATTTCCATCCATTCCTCCCCATGTGAAGGTCTAGACCAGTGTTTCTCAACTCCAGTCCTCAAGACCCACCAACAGGTCACGTTTTCAGGATTTCCTTAGTATTGCACAGGTGATAATTTCATCACCTGCTCAAGCATTAATTCCATCGCCTATGCAATACTAAGGAAATCCTGAAAACATGACCTGTTGGTGGGTCTTGAGGACTGGAGTTGAGAAACACTGGTCTAGACTAAGTCCAATGAAGTAGGACTTTGGGGAAAGAGGGAATTTTGGATGCTTAGGCTATGAAAAGAAAGACAAACATTTGACCAACTCAAGTCGAATAAAAGAAAATCATCTCTTTAATTCAAACTTTTAAAACCCATGTAAAAGTGGTGAACAAAAAATATTCATCTACACGTCTCAAACACCATGTGTGTTCTTAATCATGAAGAAGCATGCACACAGTGTTTGAAACGAGTTGATGAATATTTTTCACTTATAACTCTTAAACTTTTACATGGATTTTAAAAGTTTGAGTTAAAGTGAAATAGCAAAAATATGTCTTTGTTAGCCAGTAGATGGAAAAATATAAAAATTCGAGAGTCCTCAGTGGTGGAAACCTTTTAATGGCTAAATGAAAAGACTATAACATTTAGCAGCTTTCAAGACTACTCAGGTCTCTTCATCAGGCATACTTTAACACAAAATCTCGAGCTATATATTGATAGCAGAACTATCAATGTGGATAGGTAGAAAAAACAGTTATGGCAGTAAGTATTAGAGTAGTTCATAGATAAGGAGGGTGAAAGTTTGATTTTCCTCTGATTTAGGCCTGGTCCAGGGTTGTGATGCCCCCGTGAGGTCTGAGCACATTCCTTAATTGATGTAAAAAGACATAAATCCATGAAACCCATTCATTCTTGCTCTAAATGTGTCAAAGGTCATAATAAGTCTGTACTCCCACATTCTTCTATCTCTCTGGGATGTGAAGTTACCTTTCAATACCAGCAATTTCATGTCCATGATGCTGTGATCAGGGCTACAAAAATGTTTGTAGATGCATTCTTTTTTCTTTTATTGTGTAGCAAAGAGAATTCATTCTTGCTCTAAAATTTGCCCTATTTCCCCCACATACAGACCCCCCAGTTAGACATTTGGGGCATATAATTAAGTACTAAATTAAAGTGATGATTTTATTATATGAGTCTCGAGCAAGACAAATTCTTGTCTTTCTTTTTATTTGATCACCTCCTCACAATGGCATCTGGTTCGAGCTCTCCAAAGCAAAATTTTAACCTATAAGTGAGCTGATGATATTATGACGGTGTGAATCTAGTGTAATTACATATTTTTGTATTCATACTTACATGAACTCCAGTTATGTTTTGGCAATAACCAATATCTATTCTATCAATAATATCAATGTCGTCATTAGGATCGAGAAAAAAAAAACTAGATGATTGTGCAGTTTCTTTACAGACAAGGAGATGAAAAGATCCTGAAACTGGCTTTCCATAAGTATACCTAAAATATAATAATATATCATTTAAGAGTTACCTCAAAAAGACAATTTCCGTCAATATAGCTGATTAAAGCATATGGATATCATACAATGGGTCCCCAGTTGGAAAACCTCACACAATGAGTAGAGATGTATTAAGAATGTGAATACTTAATCCAACCAATTATATTTAATCCATTTACTTGAAAGGGGGTCATGTACCGGGATATGTCTTGTTGATACAACCATTTTTTACCATGCAGAATCTCCATTTGACAGAAACTCGTCAGTGACAATCTTGTTGCTTCTATCATTTTGTTTGTTTGAGCTCACCAAAAAGGAGAATCACAGATTTAAAGTCCCACATCCCTATCTATATCAGCATAAAATTAACGTTTGCCTTGATAGAAGAGTATACATAATATAAAGATAGGCTATGCTGTGCTCCTTGGAGAGATAGCTCTGCTCTGGTTGGTCCAATCACCTTGGCATCTGAGTGGGCAAGAATCTGTACAGGATTGCCCTCCCCTGAGGAGCTGTTAGCAAGTAAGTGGTCTGATAAATCAGCTCTTTGGTAATGGAGAAGCGTTAAAGGAGAAAACAAACACTATGCCTTTCAGACATTTGTGGTTAAACCTGTTATCATAATAGGGAGCCCAGTATGATCTTTACTGTGTAGCCCCTCTCTTCTATGTACAGTCCTGCTTGAACTTATATTTAATCTATAATAATATATATAGGACTGATACCTTCCACATACTTTCACGGTAAAGAATTTATCCATCATAGATAGCCGATGTGGAACATCCATGTTAACAGCAAATCTCTTTACAACTGAAGTGAAAAATTCACGTGTTAGAAAGTATTAGCAACAAGAATCTCGTATGTAAAATCAAATATAAAAAAATCAACCACATTCAGACATAAGAGAGGAAGTTGTGTTTTTTTTTCTGGTGCAAATTTGCAATGAAACAGCAATATTTTTGCTTGCCGAAATATTCTTCAAGTCCACCAACCCTCTTCTTAAGGTTTGCAAAGTGCCAATAGAAAGAGGAAATGGCTTGCAAGTTACATGGTGTGAGAGCTACTTACTAAAACCTTACTGTACTGACCAGGACTGAGAGAGATGTGAGTGCTGTACTCAGCTATTTCCAGCAGTTCCCTTGGAAATAAAATGGAGACATGCATGTGTGGGAAACGCTCCATGTAGTTTTTCAGTGGTTGGAGCTCCACTGATTAGCACATTATCACCTAGCCAATGGATAATGTTATGAATAACCTGTACACCCAATGATTTATAATTATTCACAGCCTACAAGATATGAATCTTACCAGCTTCAGATACAGAAAAATCAGCTCTGTATGCATTGGGTATAATTATGGTGTATCGTCCTAGTGATAGCTCATTTGCCAAAGGAAAACTTAAATCTGCGATTCCTTGATGTGGCAAGACATCCAACCATTGTCCAATCCGATTATCATCCGGATCCTGTTAGTAAGCAGACACATATTGGTCTGATATAATAAAGTTACTTGTGAAGACACGTTAGTGTTGTGTTCTATGTGGAAGGTAACATGAGCTCATTACTGATTTTCTGATTATTAATCTTGTCTTACATGTTGATGAAGTGGCCATAAAAACCTGTCAGAACAGCTGAGAAGTGACATCTGTGAAATGCTATGTTTACCACAAATGCAACTTTTAATTGATGTCTTATATGGGTTGTCAACTACTAGGACAGCCCCTTTTTAAACTAAATGTTATGCCTCGATAACATAATATTGTCTATACTCATCTCCCATGCTGGCACCGTTTCCACGGTGTAGGCACTCGCGGTCTTGGGACTGTGATGCGGTGTTGTGACATGTGATGCCGTCGTCCAATCAGCACTGGCGTCATTGTCTCCGCCTTTGGAAAAACTGAACATGAAGAGGAAGTTCAAGCTGCAGCTGATCCCAGACTTCCTCTTCATATTCAGTTTGTCCGAAGGCAGAGACAGTGACACCAGCACTGATTGGGTGCCGGGCATCTCATGTCATTCCACCGCATCACAGTTCCGGGACCCCAAGTGCCGACACCACTGGAATGGCGCTGGTACGGGAGGTGAGTATAGGCTTTATTATGTTATTGGTGCATAACATTTAGTTTAAGAAGGGGTTGTTCTAGTAGTGGACAACCCTTTTAAGATACTTTCTACCTTTTTGGCCAACAAAATCGCCCACAACATAGTCCAATGTGTCTTCTCTCTGTCTTACTCCTAGCCATGGCCAGATTTCTCATAAGGCACTATAAGCATGCATTTATTGCCAGGCAATGTATCCAGAATGCAGTCACAGACTAGTCTTGACAACCAAGTGAAGTTAATCAGAGCTAGTTATGTAATAGTTGCCTATGTGCCCCTCCTGTATCGATCTGTTAGTAACGATTGATCTAAGATAAGGAGGTCTCTTTTAGTAGCTAGATTGTGGCATGAAACTCTGTTCAAAAACAAACTATGGGTGAACGGAAAAATATTTTTTTCAGAAGTAAATTTAGGAAAAGTTCTACATAGAAGTGCAAAATTGTTTCAAGCACTCTGTCCCTTAGGCTCCTCCTGTGTTAACACAGTAACTACTCTTGATGCATCGTAACATTGCTCTCAATTACATTCGCCTGACTGAGCTCAATTGAATTTAAACCACCTTACTTTTTTATCTATATGACCTAACCTCCCAATTGTACATATCCTTAAGACCACCAATGGAAGTCAGTCACATTTTCCTCTACAAAATGTCTATTGAGTCTGTCATATGGTAGATTACAAGCGGGAAACCCCATCTGACTATCCTATGCTCTAAAAGAACATATGGCCAGGGGTAGGAGTAATGAGAAAAAAACTTTAAACTTCTAAAAGTATGCATTTCCCAACATGTCAGAGACTCAGTAAAGAAAACTTTAAAGCGGTTGCCCCATCAATAATATTTATCACGTAGCCCCCGTGGGAATGGAGCCGTAGTGAGCATGGGAGACCACCACTCCTCAAAAAAGTAAATAGACCTGCTCTTACACTTGATCATTACTACTCCATTCACACACGGAATTTGGAGATCCCTATTCCAGTATTCTGTGGATTCTCAGTGGTCACTCCACTTAGTGATCATATGTATTTGTGGGTATCTGTGCATGTATCAGGAGCTTTTAATACTTACAATCAACTCCACAAGTGGATACTGTAAAATAAATGATTACATGGTTATAATAAGAATGGTTTTATATGAAGCCAGTTATACCATAAATAAAGTTTAAGGTGTAGGAAGAAACTATAGATGATTGGGGAATCCGATGAAAGAATTGGGAGAAGATTCAGATTCTAAGCCAAAGTTTGCTTAGTATTAACCAAGCTCAGTACTCATGTTGCAAAGTTACAGTACTAATCACTTAAAGAGGTTGTCAGAGACCTTTACAATTATAGCCTTTCCTTAGGATAGGTCATTAAATTCTAATGGTTGGGGTTACGACATCTGGTACCTCAACTATCAGCTGTTTCTGATGCAGCTGATGGCTGGAAATGCTTAGTTTCGAAGCTGCACAGGACAATACCATTAACTGCGTAGTGTCTATTCAAATCATTAGGGGACGTATGTGCAATACCCAGCTGTGGACACAATAAATAAGTTTTGAATGTTTTTGGTTGTTATTATGATTTAAAAAGAGAAAACACAGTAGTTTGACAATAAATGGCTTCATCCAACCACTAACCATGAGTGGAGAAAAAGTTTTAGTGTTATTATACTTCATATTCTCTGAAAAAAGGCCGGGAAAGCAAAAATTCTGCCGGAGTATGTAAACTTCTGAGCACAACTGTAGTTGATAGATTTGTGCCATGTAGCTCCACAATTAAGAATGAACCAGGAATAGCTGATCGTTGGGGGTGCTGGGTTGCGACCCACTCACTGATAAGATATTGATGACTTATCCTAAGGATAGAACATCAATGCAAAAAATCTTGGACAACCCTTTTAACCACCAGGATGTAGGAAATAGGCAGTAGGATATTCATCTGAATTTGAAGAACAATCCTATCTAAAACTTAAAACTCATTCTCGATTTGTAATATTTCTCTCTATCCAAACATCAGATCTGAATTTCTAATACACTATATTCTCATATAGGTAATCAGATGCATCCTAAAAATAAAAAATGGTATCAGGACTAGGTGGTAAAGTTTTTTGTTCTCAGTGGAGGGATTACTTTTACGATATCTCTGATTTACATAGACTCTGTTTTCAGAAATTTCCCTTAAATATTACACTAAAAGGGTTATCCCAACTGGAAAAGTTATCACTTATCCATGAATATAGTGGCCACCATTCCATCCATAATTTGTATTACAAAGCCTCAATCTCAATCAAGTTTGTTCTGAATGTAAGAGTTTCCATTGCAGGTTACATACAGTAGTTTAATTATATCAATTACATCTAAATTATCAATGTGGCTACTTTACTGTACACACAACTCATGCACGCAGCCTCATCACACTGTATACTGTATCAATCGAAGCCATAAGGCCTTATGTAAGGGCATTCACGTTCATTTAGTTATCCACACAGGTAATATAAAGAGTATGGAAACATCTCACCTTGTCATCTTTTGCATGATAATTCCTGTCCAAGGTTATAATACGGAAATTCACTGGAATAATAAACATGTGATGTCAAAAACTTCAGCTGTGGATCCAACTATTTTCCATTGACATCCAAAAGATATAAAAAGAATGTGACTGTAGATATCTACCTGTTTGTCCAGGCTTATAGTTGGGTTTATCAGTCTGGATGAAAGTCATTTGATCTCCTTTAATGAGCTTGATCTTCTTGATCTGGTCAATATTTATGTTGTCTCCATGAGCAGAAACATGAAAGAACCAGACTTCGTTCTCGTCCAACACAGTCGGAAGCTAAGCAAACATGAAGTTTTATTGAAATTCTTACAAATTTTTGCTGATATGTTCAGTTCATAACCCTAGCCCTGTGTCTAAATAAGGTGGCAAAGGCAAAGGCTTATCGGTGTTAAGATTGTGTAACCACTCACACGGGAAAATAGGTAAAACACTAGAAACTGCAACTGACCCAGCCAGCTACTGTACAGACTAGAGAGTCTGACCTCGCAGTTCCCAGTGATACCTACATGGGCTGGAATAGACCTAACAACAGACTAAGATATGGCAACTCAAACTTATGTTGCCTGAAAAGCCATCAAGAGCTTCACATTCCTCCCAAGGAACTGGAGTGCAGAGCAGAGTACGATTTACCTACAGAAGGGAAGTAGTGCTAAGATAGAAAGAGATCCCAGAGTAAGTTAAAATAAACCACAAAATGCAAAATACAAAGATTTACATACTACTAAAGAGTATGCAGCCTACTTACTAAACAAGAAGCAGAAGATAGGTGCAGGGGATAAAAAGCATAGTCAGCAAGAGATAAACCCTAGCTGGTCTTTCAGTAAATGGAATAAACAACGGTAGTATGGCTGGAAATCAAAATGAGAATATCACTAGCAGGAAACACCTCCAGGAGGAATGTATATATATATAGCTGCACCCGAATGGTGATTAGGCTGACAAATGAATAAATGAAAACATTTGTTAACCTAAAAAGATTAAAGCAAATGTAACAGACAATAAACACATTGAGAAATTGAACCTGCTCTGACTCAGAAGCCAACCACAAAGCACAGGCTTAAGGGTTCAAACCAAGATGCACGACAATTGGTTTACACAGTTTGGAATCTGACACCAAGGCACATGACCTTCACCATTTTTGGAGCTATTGTGGTAGTTCAGCTCACTCAGCGGTACAAAGAGGTAGAAAACAGGCACACTGTTTCCTTAAATCTTCTGTTGGTTTATTCAGCATGAAAGGAAAAGTAAACGTAGTCCTTTGGACAAAACAGGAAAGCAAAAAAACAAAATGCTGTGACACAGTCCATACATCTGTGGGAAGCTGCCCGCTCTGGAGCAACACAGGGACTGCACAGGTTCAGTATTTCCTCCTCAGGACCCAAATTGCTGGAGTTCCTCTCTCTCCAGCCCTACTGAATGAACAATAACTGCCTCTGGAGGCCAGCTAATTAAGCCCTTGACCACACTCTGGGATGGAGTTAAGGTGGACAACCTCCCACCCATTCTATGGTTGTCCACAAAAAAAAGCCCTTTAACCAAATTGGCTGTTTAACCCTTGCAGCACTTAATGTGCTAGAGGAAAACCTCTAGGTTTTATATAATTGAAGCCATTAACCGCAGTGATACATATCTCCGCTCCAGCACCTTACCAGTAACTTTGTCACACTACGTAGAACTTAAGAATTTGTCTTTCAGGCCACAATGTCCATGATCTGTAAGAACATTGCACTAACCTCAAAAGAATAACAGTGAAAATATGTTGGGGTGCTGATTGTGTCCTCTGTCACCAGCACACTTTTCTGTTCTCTCCTTAACTCCATTTTAAGTTGTAGCTCACCCCTCAACTTCAGGATAGAAATACATGCTTTCTCCTCTGATGGGTAGATCATCTGAGCAGGTACTGTAATTGCATAGTACCTTGAATGAGATTAAACATTTGTATAAGTTTATATTTGACAAACCCAAGAAAAAGAAAACAAAAATGAGCAAATGCCCTACAACAA